>NC_135266.1:15594141-15914718 GCF_051311805.1 Agelaius phoeniceus
AAGGGGTAAGTTTTCATCTCAGACAAAATGTTTTTTGCTATTGAAAGCTTCTCTTTCAGAAGCATAAACTTGTATCTTGATACATTCTTCTGTGTGGTAATTAAGTAGTTTTTGGTAAAGAATTACATTGCAGCAGGAATTTGTGTTGAAATCAAAACTTTCCTTATCAGCTCAGTACGAGTTCAGATAACTGAGATGATGCAACTGTTTCTGTTGTTCTTTTGCAGTCTGTCAGCAGTTCTGTGGAATATGCAGATAATTACTAACAGGATATGAGGGGAAGAAAGTCCAGGAAGAAGTGCTAGGACCAGTGTTGTTGTATAGCCATGGGACTTAATGCAATTTCAGTCTTGTCCTGTGATATACTCTGAAAATTTATTTTCCACCTGTTATACTTGTAACTCCTTTGACTTCTTGGTTTCGAAGAACATGGTTTATGACTTGTAACTCCTGTGCCATAGGATCAGGAATTTGTAGGAGACAGAAAATTAGCACTTTGGGAAATAAATTTGGAGACAGAGGAAGTAGTTCAAATATAGAGAAGGACAGTGTGATAATTGCATGGCAAGAAAGACAAGTTGTGTTGCATTTTTAAGTAAACAAAAAAAGGAGATGGAGAAAAAGGAGAAAATAAGGGTGCAAGGAAAAAGCCAAGCTGCTAATACATGATGTTGTTGCCCAAGAAAATATGTTTTTGGAACATATAGTACTCAAATTATTTTAGATAACAAAGAATTCAGTACATACTGCCGTGGCTGGAAGCTATTATTTCAGAAAACTTATGATCAAAGTTATCTGGTATCTCATTCTGTGATTCATCACTCCAGTCACTTTCTCATGTGTGTGGTTTGGTTTTTGAGCCTGTGTGCACAGATTATAGTCCTTGGCCAGCAGCACCCATGGGAATTATGATCAAACCTTGATACCTCTGTATGGAAATACAGATAGTAGAATAACAAATCCTAACTTGGTTCATTCTTGCCACATGTGGCTAAAAGATGCCCAGAGTCCTTGCATCAAGTAAAGGATTTTAGGGGTTTTACTTTCTTTACTGTAGATATCCATAAATATTGGCATTTTAATTTGTATTAGACCACACACACTTTGGAATGTTTGCTTTTGTAAATTTTCAAGTCTTACATTAAATACATCTCCACATGAAAGCTGGCCACATATGTAAATATGTGAGCACTTCAGTAGTCTAATGCTTTTTTGGAAGAGTCACTCATATCTTTCATGAATTTTCCTGTTGAAACTCCTTTGAACACTGGGGGAGCTTATTTGAATATGGTATTAGGTCATATCAGGTTTGACAGTCTCTGCATCTGTGTGCAGTCTCCACAACCCTTCCAGGGAGAGTTTCCTCATGGAAATTTACCTTTGGGAAAACAGTTTAACATTGGAAGGTGTTTCACTTATTCTTTGACATAAACATTCTGGTTGCTTGGGAAATAGTGTTTTAATTTGAACTGCACTGTTAGACTTATTTGTCCTTCTACTTGACCTTGCTTCCCAATCTTCCAAAAAAAGCATACAACTCAAGCAGACTGTTCTAGAAACTGCCAAATCCTCAGCTATGTGCTGCTCCCATTCCATTGCTCACTTCTTCCTTTCTACCCTTTTTAGAATCTCTTTCAAAAAACCCCCAAAACATCAACAAGACTAAAACTGGGGCTTTTTTTTATTTGCTTCTTGGAGCGTAAAGGTTGTTTCACTTATTATTGGGGGAAAAGATAAAAACCAAGGGCAATCAGGAACTGATTCTCTCATACACTGACATCTCAGGCCAGGATGTTCCCCTTAACACCTACTGTTCCAAGTCAAATTCTTTAATATAATTTTTATATTTCAGCTTACAGAGTGCTTATTTCCATAATTTTAGGTGCTTGGTTTGTTAAATCTGAGAATTGCATGGGATTTACATGCTGGAGAAGTCTCTACTAAATAGACTTAATGTTTTAAATGGCTTTGCAATGTGCATGACCCTCTGCACTCTTACCCCTTAGTCTCATACTGCTTTCCTGAAACCCTGCTAGGTTTGGATGAGTGTGTTGAGCTTTTGATTTCTAGATATCACTTACTTGTAGAAGTCTGGGGGTATCTTCTTGTTCTAATGTGATTATGAAATATTTCACAATCTTTTCTGTTTCAATTTAACCATGAAAAGCTGTGTTTAACATTAATGAAACACATAGCACAACAAGGAAGATAAAGGCCCTCATGTTCAGCTTCAATATTTAAAGGAGGACACTTAGATCCACTCTGCTGTCTTACAGTGGTATATACCCTGTTCTTTACAGAGAGCAAAGTCTCTGGAGGCTGTAGGCTTACTAGTCTTGTGAAGAAAATATAGCAGATCATCTGATTTCAAAGACTGTCCTTGTGCAATTCCAGGTTTTGTTAAGGCTTGTTATAACATGGCTTCAAATTCTGCCAGAATGTTGGCAGCTTCTCCAGTATTGTCAAGCATTTTACATCTCGAGCCCCTGCAAAAGCAGACACTTGGGAACCAGTACAGGCTTTTTTGGTACTTGGAGAATACCTCTTTGATACTTCATTGGGGTTTTTATTATTATTATTATTAAAATACCTTCTTAATCAGGCTTTAAGTGTTTTTCTGAGATTAATTCAGACTGCCTGAATGAAGAGAATGGAATACAGAGTTACTCCAGCAGTAACTAGTCTGTGGTTACATAGCAAGGTGGCACATCGGCAGTTATGGGCACCCCTGACTCCAAAAGATATTAGAAACCAAAAGTTCTGATTTAAAGAGCCTGGTAGTTATGCATGTTAAAAAAGAAATACATTATTCAACCATTAGAAGAGACATCTGGAACTGTCTGCACAAATAAATTAGGGGGGCGGGGATGTGTGCAGGAGGTTTTATAGTTAAGAGTTTCCAAGTTGGAATTCATGTGCTCCAGACACCATGGAGCATCAAAACACTGCAGCTGATGGTGGAAGCTGGAACTCTGGAAACTAAGCACACTGGTGGGAGACTTAATTTTAAGTAGCAGAATTGCCAGTTAAAATAAAAAGCTTTTCATATGTTTAGTTTATTGTATCTAATGATTTCATGGGGTTTTTTTTTTGTTGTTTTTTTTTTAGGTTGTTCACAGAGACCTGAAGCCTAGCAATATTCTTTATGTTGATGAATCTGGTAATCCAGAATCAATTCGAATTTGTGACTTTGGCTTTGCAAAACAACTGCGAGCAGAAAATGGTCTTCTGATGACTCCATGTTACACTGCAAATTTTGTTGCACCAGAGGTAAAACCCAGGATAGTTTATATGCCTTGATATATTTTACTGGGATTTTTTTGCTAGATACATTTTGTTATTGTTGTTCTTGTGTAACAAGTAGAATCAATCTGTAAATAGTAAAAATTTGAAATGTTACCATTTTTATAGCATAATCAAAGCATTTCTAAGCATTTTTTTCAGAAAAACTGTTTGTCTCCCTCAGGTTTTAAAGAGGCAAGGTTATGATGCGGCCTGTGACATATGGAGCCTTGGTGTTCTACTTTATACCATGCTCACTGGGTAAGGGTGATTATAATTTGCTTTGCTGTAGAATAAACCAATGCAAACAAAACCAGTAATAAATGTAGGCCCACTGTTGCAGATGTTTCTATCAAAGCACTGATTAATCTCATCTTTGGGGTTGAGAATACGCTTCGCCTTTAGTAAAATCCAAGTTTTCAGGGACTGATGTGAAAAAATCTTTGCTTCTATTGTCTCCTCTATTTCAGGGTTTTAATTTCTGCTTAAAGGTGATTTTGCACTAAGAATTTATTGTTTCATGTGAAAATTAAAAGATAGATTAAGCATATATATTGAAGAAAATGTATGTTGCAAATACAATTACAATGCATTAAGGCATGTTTGTGTGCAAAATCCAGCCACTGAATGTTTGAAGTGATGCAGTTAGAATATAATAAATTCAACAGAAAGGCATTTGTATATGCAACAGAAATAAATTGTATAAAAGCTTATAAGGAATTCAACTATAGTACCAGAAGTTCAAAATAAAATCTATTTAGCAGATGCAATAGCAACTATCTTTTTATGCTAGATTATTCAGATTGCCACTTTGGTAAAAGTTAACATCATCAAGGATTTTCATATTTTAAAATAAATAAGTGACAAACATACTTGGTTTTAAGTGTATTGTATCTCTTTTTTGGTTGGGGGCATTCTGATAGCAGCAAGAGTATGTATAGTCAAGCAAGGAAAACTGGTGCACCTTTCTTCCTCCGGCATTAAACCAGCATTTATTCTTTCTCAGATATTTAGATTTACAACAGAATGGATTGGTTTAGTACTTCACTAGAATATGAAAGCTTAAGGAATACTTTCTGTAATTCAGGAACCACCAGTATTTGAACTGCTATAGGAAAAAAATCTGCTTTTCAGACCAGATACAGAGGAAATACATGCAATAAGAACAGATCTATAGTCAGTGCCACGTATTTTCACATGTTAAGAATAAATTCTTTTTACAGCTGTTTAACTATTTGTTGCCTATAATTATGTTGAACTTGCAGTCACATTTGTAATACTGAGACCCAGGTTATGGAAGTTGCTTACATTGAATTTGTTTGGTTAAATAGCTACACTCCTTTTGCAAATGGTCCTGATGACACCCCAGAGGAGATTTTGGCCCGAATAGGAAGTGGAAAGTTCTCCCTCAGTGGTGGTTATTGGAACAGTGTTTCAGACACAGCTAAGGCAAGTATATTTGCTTTTTCTCTTGGGGAATCAGGGATGGATTGCAATGTATCATTGTTGATTATCATGTATATGTTGTATCATAGATGATTGGCTAAATTCCACCCACTGTTATATTAAAATACTGATCTAATCCCTTATGTGCGTAGAATTTTTGTTTCCTGTTTTTGATCTGTTCATGTTTCAGCAGTCACTTGCATGTAGGAGGAAAGAACAGGTGTGACTTACACCTGTTCTGGTTAAGTTAACTGTAGCAGTTAACAGCTGTCCATAGAAATATTGTGTGTTCTGTCAGTGTTCATACACACAGTTATCCATGGTAAGGAGTGCTTTGATAAAACTTCATGTGGAAGCATGACATTCAAAAGTCATACAGGTAGTCTACATCATGATAATGAAAACCAATGAAGTATTACATTTTTGAGAATTCTGGTTTTGACAGCAAATAGACTCTGGACTTCAGTGTGCAATATCCTCTATGCCCCTTCTATATGGATGCTTAAAATGCTAAAATTTTCCGTGTTTAATTGGATACCTTCCTTTTGTGTTACACTGTTAGCATTGCTGGGTGGTTTTTCATTTGTTTTAAATGGACACGATGAACATATTTTTATACCTCTAGAATCTTTTATAGTTTGAACTATTAATCTCTTTTAAAGTTGAAGTTCTGCTGTTATTTCCATTGACCTTTGTTGACAGGACCTTGTTTCAAAAATGCTTCATGTTGACCCTCATCAAAGACTGACTGCAGCTCAAGTTCTCAGTCACCCCTGGATAGTTCACTGTGACCAGTTGCCTCAATACCAGCTGAACAGGCAGGATGCTCCCCATTTAGTGAAGGTAAGTAGATATTTTTTCAGCTTGCTGTTTAGCCAAAATCAGTGTAAACAAAAGGGGTTTGTTTTTAAGGTTGGGGGTAGCATGTGTGTCTTCTAAATACTTCTAAATACTGTGAAAAAGTTGTTACAAGTGGATGTTGCACTAAGCCGTAAAATGAACTTGGAATATGTAATAGGATTTAATGTGAAACCACTTACAGGTGATAAATCTAATAAATTGGAAAAAAAATTAATTTTCTTGAGTTTGAAATCTATTGGGCCCAATCTATTGGGCTTACTTACACTGGAAGGCTTAAGTGCTTTTAGAAACCAACTTAAATAATTCTTCCTCAAGTGAAAAATATGAGGTGACTATAAGGGAGCTGTAAACTCATTTGTTAACTTTACAGTTTCAGAGGAGAGTACTTGCCAGTAACTGAAGGAAAACAGAATACTTTGTGATCACAGTAAAAGCTGAAGTCAAAAGGGCATTGTTAATTACTATAGTATCACACTTCTGCACTCTGTCTGAAACAACCTGGAACTTTTTCACTTTGAATAAGCAGAGGAAAATCAAAAGAAATTGAATTCTACTTCTTTGTATTCAACCTTGTTTTCAGTCCTACTTTCAAGAATCTCTTGTGCAACATAAAAGGGATCTGAAGAATATAATTAACACTCTCTCTGAGTCAGCTACTAGAAAGTTCTAGCATCCAAAACACAAGTGGGAAGTGGGGGAGTTCTATCCCAGAGCTCACAACTTTCTAAATTTTTTAAAAATTAATTTTATGTGTTGAATAATGTGGGTGATTTTTAAATATTTTGTTGGAAACTGAAATAGTTATGTAAGTGATAAGCAGACACAGTCTACCAATGGGATTTCATTCCCCAGCTCTTTCACACAACATAGTGATAGAACTTAATTTGGCAACCTAGCTTATACCTTCTGGGTTTGACTCCAAGCAATGTAAAACTGTTTATTACCCTAAAAAACCACTCACTCCTAGCACTGCTAGGACTTGAGTAATGCAGTAGTATGTTTCTATTTTGTAGATGAAAATAGACTGAAAGTTGAAACCTGTTCAGAGTTTCTGGCATTTAGCACTGCTTGTAGTGTGTGCATCAGTCACAACGTACTCTTACTGTTCTTTTCCCCTCTATCCCACAGGGTGCAATGGCAGCAACTTACTCTGCTTTGAATCGTAATCAGTCACCAGTTTTGGAGCCAGTTGGCCGTTCTACTCTTGCTCAGAGGAGAGGTATTAAAAAAATTACCTCAACAGCCCTGTGAAGTGACCTCAAGCAGACACTTGGTACCATGGCATAAGATGATAGCACAAATCATGGCGACAGGTAGCACATATCTGACAGATACCTGCAAGCACACTCTGTCCCAGCTGGTACCTATAATGCTGCTGCTCCTGCTGCTGCTACTGCTTTCATCTACTCTCGCTTTAAACTGTTGATGGCAAGTTACTGATCTTACTGGAGCTGCAAATGGAGTGACAAGTGGAGACAGTGAAAATTACCGTGTTCGCGACTGAGTAAACCAGAAGAATTACAAATGCCACCTCTGTCAAAAATACACTGAATAAAGCACTCTGCACCACATAGCATTATTTTTATAAGGAATATTTTTTTTGTCCCCTAAAATATTCTTTGTTACAGGTCGAGATGGACAGTTTATGTTAAGCACTTAGCTTAAACAATCTGTTTATATTAGCACTATACATTGTGCCATCCAACATTTTGTATGTTTTTGTAAACAGTTCACAAGCAGTACATTTCCGTGCTGTTTTCTTTAATGTATACATGCCTTGTTTTACTTAGATATTATTAATCATTATGACAAGTAAGTCTGATTAAACAGTTCACCTGGATTAATCAGTATTGTTGGACAGCTCTAAAAGAAGCCTGACTGTTAAACAGCTATTGAATGTAATACTATGGATAAGTAGTTTTCCTTGCCTATGTCTTTTCTACATTTCTGTGTTTTTGATGCCACATGTCACGTTATAAAATGTAAACAATGAATCTCTCACCATACTATATATCCTATAGGTAATGTAACCCAGAGAAAAGATAACTTTCTCCATTTCTCACTGTCTTTGTTACCCCTCCCCTCCTTTTTAGTCTCTCCCATCTAATCTCTGGACTCAGGAATTATTGCTAAATACTTTCTGATAGAGGACATTTCTATATGGTTTATTCTTATAATCCATTGTTAATATTTTATCTGTATGTGACTTTTGTTTAAGCTGCAAAGGAATTGTTCAGTGAATGAATGTTGGCATTATAGAAGAAAGGCAACATTTGAAGATAAAGCAAAACATATTGGTCACTAATAAGCAGCAGCCTGCAAAGAGTAGATTTAAACTGCATTCATTGCAGTTGCAAAACTGATGGATCTAATGGTCTGTCAGTTTCTTTCTGATAATTTCAATTGACTTCAAAAGCAAAATGAGGGGCAGGACATAAAGATCTGTTTGGTTAGAATAAAGTCATTCTAATTTACCATGAAAATAGTGTCATCCCAGACAGGTAAGATGAAGCCATTCAGAGGGAACATTCTCACTTTTCCACAGATGGAGGTGAGTTGGTAATGAGGGTGGAAGACTCACTTTAAATACTGGTATAAACTTTTAATATTCTTGGCTTCTTGTTGTCTAAAGTAATTAAAGGCCCATCTTGATGGCTTGTCTTGAAAAGATGAAATTTCCCAAATGAGAAGGGGCACTGGAATGTGTTTGAATACAGTGAGTGTTCCATTCCACCAAAATTACAGGCTGTGTAAAGTCCTTCCAGATATGAAATGACTTTGGGGAATTCTAGCTTTAATAAAATACGGATCTGGGTGAATGGCTGTTGGTGAACAATGCAATTTTGTGTTTTGCATAAGAAGGTATTTTCTTGGCTTAGTGGAATTAACTTTCTTTTACGGTGATTAATTGGCTTATTTCCCTGAAATCATCAGTGATTTATTGAAAGGAACAATCATCTTTATGACACCACAGATTTGCTCTGGATGGGAAGGTTTCTTCTGCCAGAATTTTTGAGTTCCTTGGGGAAGCTTCCTTTGCTAGATCTGCAAATGATCCCACTTTTATTGCCCTTAAAATTTTGCTAAATATTTAATCCATGATATAATTGTGAAGAAATTGGTTTTATAAACAAGGATTCTTAAATTAGCCTAGCTCTCAGAAGTTTGAAAACACAGCTCTTCCCAAGCAAACAGTATTTTTCCCTTACTTGGTGCTCTAACACTGAAGTTCCCTTTAACTGTACAGATGCATCTACCCTTCCTACAAGAAACATTTTTAAGTAGAGGCAGAAAAAGGCCATCTTTATTTTTTTTGACAGTGTCAGCAGTTCCAGAGGAATTTAGTAAAACCTTACCTCTCAAAAAATGTATTTTTCAGCTCTGTGAGCAATTTTATATCAGGCTTCTCAAAATCTGGAAACTGTACTTTCTGGTGGCTTTTAAGGTGTTAATTAGAAGATTGTCATATCTAGTCAACCAAATTATTTAAATGCTGTTGAAATAAAAGGATGGCAGTATTTGCCAGTGTGTCAGTAATAACATTTCACTTCAGGAAGGAGTTCCTACTCTGTTCAGTGTGTGTATATAGGTACCTGGCAAAGAACAGACCAAAAAGAGGAAGTGTTTAAGCTGCCTCACTATTGGCAATGTCCATATTAAAATAATATAAAAATACTTTCAGTAGTTTTATTGTAGCCTTATTTTGTGGTCCTCAAACTCATTAGTCAAATAGTGAAGCAAAGTCAACTCCTGCATTTATGTATCTACACTCTCAAGTAAGCTGTTAATTTAGTCTAGACTTTACAAATGTTGCTATTAAGTCATGTATATATATCAGAGGATGAACATTTTAAATTGTAGCAAAACAGGAAAATTTAGCACACCCTAAGCTGAATGTGTTGAAGTCTAGATCCACTATATTTTGAAATTACTTTCTAAACCAAGGTATAAAGGGCCTGCCTAATCAGGGAGGTGTATTTTACAGCCAGGCATGGTTTATGTACCTTACTTCCTGGTTTGGATCCATGTTCATGACTTCCATTTTTTTTATGTTTTTATAGTTGCAGTTGTTATAACCTGTAAAGAAATCCACATAATGCTTCTCTGAGTCTCAGCACTTTTCTGTTAGAATGTGAGTTTATGACACACTGTGTACATGCATTGCTGGACTGCTGCTTGGTCTGCAAAGCAAAGCAAGTGACTCAGAGAGTCATAGAGGATAAAAAAAGAATGCAGATACAAGTGAATTTTTCTATGTGTTGACCATGGTTTGTTTTTAATTTTTTTAGTGTGAAATTACCATTTACTGTGCTTGAGAGCATGAGGGAACAGAGGGAAGAGTGAAGTTGCAATACCTATTAAATGCCATCTATGTCCAGTAATGGCAAAGTTCTGTGTTCATAATCACTATAACATTGAGTAAAACTTAAAAGGAGTTTTTCAAGAAAATAGTTAAAGCTTTTTTCTGAAGAGACAAGGCCATAAGAAAATAGATTTACGTGTCTGGGATTTGTGTGTGTGTGTGTGTTTTGCTTTTGTAAATGTGGTGTTACCAACTAAAGCTGTGCTTTTCTATTACTGGAAGGAAAGGATTCAAAATGTGCTGGCCCTTATTAAGCAGCAGTGGTTAATAGATAAATTTTCACTTATGAAAATGATGTAAATGATTAGCTTTATCTTGATACTCTTGACCTAATCAAAGGGAAGGTGTACTTATGAGGGATGTAATTATTTTGCAACCTAGTTGGGGGGGGAAGTCTACTTAAACAATTTTTAAAAAATTACAAAATCACAGATAAAATATTTTTCTACGATTCTATACAATCATACTTTATACTAGTTTTCTCAGCATGGCATGTAAGTGAGTCTAAGGTACTGTTCCAGAAAATCAGTGGTATTGTACCTTGTTCTAGACCATTACAATAGCATCTGTTAGATGCTTGGCACTGCTGTCATAGAATGAAATGCTAGTTTAAAAAAATTAATTGTACTGAATACTTTAAATGATTGTTTTATTCAGAGTCTGATCTAAGAGATGTTCCAATCATGCTATTAATGTGTAATTAAAACTGTTCCAGATGTAACTATGAACAGTTTTGGAAAGTATCATTGCTTGTTTTCCTGTCTAATGGCAGGTTTTGTAGTCTTCAAAAGAAATTGAAATTTCTACTATGAATAAACTTTGAAACATCTTCAAGGGTTGTTTTGTGTAATCATTTGTTCTGACCAGTTATGAAAGTCATTGATTGTTCATCACTAACTCTGAATTACCTTCACAGCACACTGAGCGTGCTTTGCCAGCCAGAAAGGGTTTGTAAAAAGCAGGTGTCCTGACATTGCAGCATGTTGAGGAAGGTAAAGATGGAGACAAAGGAAAAACTCCTGTTCAGCTGGTGCTTATAGACCTGATCTAACATACAACAAGACCACAGTGCAAGGATATTGTATTTAAAGACCCTGTCAGATTCCAGTCGACTCTAAAGTACCACTTAATGGGAGGCTGCTAAATAGCACTTGCAATGCTGCATTGCTCTGGACACTGAAAATATGGGCATGTTGGATAATTAATGCACTTTGTAAACATTTGAAACATAATATAGTGTATGCAGAAGCACTCCATAAACAACAGGCCTATGTTTTAGCAGCTCATACAACTTGGAAGCTTACAGCTGTGATTCTTTTTAACCTTGCAGCCTGGAAAAGATGGGAGATTTTCAAAGGTTGCATAGTGTACAAAACATTACAGTAATTGTGATAGAGGATTTGTGAGGAATGTTGCCAGAGGTTTTGCTAAGTGTACCAGAAGAAAGGCCTCAGGTAACATGGAGAGGTTTGGCAATGGATACTGTGATTTCCTCAGTGAAATTCATACCTGGGATCAGAGGTGTGCATAGCTGTAGCCCTTTGTTCACACAAGGCTTTATGCTGCCTGCCTAAAAACATTTTTAAATTTATTTACAAGTAAACTGGATCATTTGTAAAGCTCCAGAAACCCTGCAAAGGCAGAAAGGGGGGCTGGTATACCACAGCTCCTGCTGTCAGCCTTCCTCACCTTCATACCCTCTGTTTACAGAATCGTAGAATAGTTTGGCCTGGAGTGGAGCTTGAAAATCTGATTCCAATCCCCTGCCGTGGCAGCGACACCTCCCAGCAGAGCAGATGCTCGGGGCCTCCTCCCGCCCTGCCCTGCCCTGAGCAGCTCCGGAGATGGGGCACCCACAGCTTCTCTGGGCAGCCTGTGCCAATGCCTCACCGCCCGCACAGTAAAGAATTTCTTCGGAATGTCTCATCTAAACCTACTCTCTCAATTTGAACCCGCTCTTCCTAGTTCCGTCACTACGAACGCCTGTAAATAGTCTTGCCCCATCTTTCCTGGCAGGTACTGCGGGTACTGGAAGGAGTTATCCCTAACACCGCTGCCCCCGAGCGCCGTGCGGTGTCCCGGGGCTGCCTGGGTGCGCACTGCCCGCTCCCCCTGCTCCTTTTCCTTGCACTCCACCAAAGAACGCCCAGCAGTGCCCAGGCGGGGCCCTTCCCGGGGCCGTTCGCGGGGCCGGGACGGGGAGCGGGGACGGGGAGCGGGGACGGGGAGCGGGGACGGGGAGCGGGGCCTGGGCGCGTCCTGCGCCGCCGGAGTCCGCCGTGCCGCGGGGGGGCGCTGTGGCCGGGTCGGCGCAGCGGCCGGAGCGCAGCGCACGAGCCCGCGCAGCCCCGGCCCCGCCGCTGGTCCCGCCCGGAGCCGCCGCCGAGCCCGAACCGCCGCCCCCGCCCGGAGCCCCTCCCGCCGCCCCTCCCGCAGCCCCTCCGCGGCGGAGCGTTCGGCGCCATGCCCAAGAATAAAGGTGAGTCGCTCTTTCCCTCCGCCGGGCTCGCGGCGGCGCGGCCGGGGCCGGGCGCGGTCTCGCAGGGCAGGCCCGGGGGCCCCTCACGTGGGCGCCGCCGGAGCCCGGAGCCCGCAGGCGGAGGGGCCCTCCCGGCAGCCCGGCGGGTCCCGGGCCGGTTCCGCCTGCCGGGCGCGCTCCGGAGGCCGCTGAGGCCCGGCCGGGAGCGGGAGGCCCTGCCCGCGGCTCGCTTGTCAGGAGCGGCCCTGCCGAGGAGGCGGCCGGGCCCCTCCGTGCCCTCGCTGCCGCTTCCCTTCTTTCGTACTCCGGAAAGGAAACGCAGAAACCATGAGGGAAAGGGAGCAGCAGATTTTAACAGCGGGGCAAGTATGAGCTGCTCTTATGCTCTTCGTGAAGAGCATCTAATCCTGTTGCCACGTGTGTGCCTTTTAAAAAGGGCAGCTTCACTCGGAGGGTAAGCTTCCTCTTGAGTATTTCAGGGATTTCAGCAGCGCAGTAACTGAAGTTATTCATCTGCTCTTGAAGATGACGTGCATCAGGCTATCCCACCGCTAGTTTTGAGGTATTTGGTAGCAGGGATCACAAAAACTGAAAATGGCCATCTTGTGAAAATCATTTTGAAGGCTGCTGTCACTCCAGAGCAACCAGGACAGCTTAAACAGTGGAGAGCCCAATGTTTAATTACTTTGTTACTACCCAGATAAAAATTCAGACTTAAAAGTTAGCAAAAAATCTGGATCTGGGTGGGATACTTAAAATTGTCATTTAGAATGCAAGCATAAAAATCTCCATAAGTCTGACTTTTTTCATTCACTGTGTCCAGAGACAGTAACACCTGCTTTTTACTTCTTCCACTTAATTTAGGCAAAGGAGGTAAAAACAGGCGACGAGGTAAGAATGAGAATGAATCAGAAAAAAGAGAACTGGTCTTCAAAGAAGATGGGCAAGGTGAGTTTTTAACTATAGTATGGCAATGTCATTGTTTTCAGTCACATACTGTGACAGAATAGAGAGAGGTATTCTTATTGGGGTTGTATTTGAATTCCAAATGACATATTGAATGTAAGAGAAAGACAGTAGGAAAAGGAGAATTTTCAATACCTTCACTGCTTAAGAATGACGTTTTCCTCTTCTTGAACTTAGTGCATGCTCTGTGTAAAACAGCACTTAAACATTTCCTAGAAACCTCTTTATAGCTTGGTGTGAGGGTCTGTGAGCAGCTGGCTTGGCAGATGCGGTTCAGTTTTGCCAGTAATTGTCCCTGGGATACACAGTCCCACTTTCTGTTCTGTAAGGACTCTAACATCTCTTGGACCCTTCACTGAGCTCCCTGAAGTCGCTGATGTGGCAGAGCAGCTCATCTCACTGATCTGTCCCCTGGTTCATTTGGCTGCTGAGCTGAAGTCTAGCAGTTATTGAAACAGGAGCAGTAAGTGGGATGCTGTGTGGTGAAGTAAGGCATAGGAGAGTTCATGGGGGATGACTGGGATTCCCATCTGCCCTGCCTTTGGTGACAGTGAGCTCACCTCCCTTTCAGCTCGCCCTGCCTTGTGTGCCCCACTCTGGTGGTTGCTCACATAATGTGAGTGCTTTCCTAGTAACCAATTAATCAGTTGGTTTGTTAGAAATATGGGAAGGGTACTGATTTAAATCACTGTAGAAGTGCCACTGAACAAATTTCTGGTATTTTGTATTGGTTGTAAGCAGAAAAGGAGTTTATTTTTATGTACATCTGAAACTTAAGATTCTTTACATCTCCCAAGCAAAATCTATTTAATGAAACATTATTCTCAGTTATGTACAGTCTCCTGGTTCACTGGACTGTCTAATTTGTGTGAAGTTCTCCAGTATGTGATTTTTTTGCAGCTTGGTGAGGGAGAAGATGAAATACAAGGTGAAGAGATTGAGGGTGGGGTTAGAGAGGTGCTTCACAGACCTCAGCTGAAGTCTGCTGTTTGCCTTGCCTTGCAGTGTCTGATAAGGGTTCTGTCCTTTCAAGGACAGAGGGGTGCTGTCCACAGAGCCTCTGCAAGAGGGATTCAGAGTCCCAGTGGGTGGCTGTACAGGGCATGCAGCTTTCTCCTGCCTCAGTGACAGCACTGAGGTGTTGTCCTTTAAGACAGGTGCTGTGATGTTGTCATGTACTTAAATACTTTGAGTGTGACTCAGTAGCTCTGAGATTTTCTGTAGCAAACATTTGAGAGGGAACGAAAGGGTGGATGCAACCAAGAAGGAGCAGTATTTGAAAATGTTAACATCAACAGTGATACAAAACTGTGATACATTCAGCAGCCTGTGTGGGTGCTTGAAGCTCCTGTCAGCAGTTCATGTTTGATAAAATATTACAGCAGATTTGGGTTACAGTGGGAAAGTTATTGGTTGTGTCTTGAAGCTGGATTTGTTCAGAAGTTTTGCTCTGTGGCACTATGGGACATAACTTAGTGGTGGACTTAACTGTGCTGGGTTAATGGTTGTACTTGTTGATCCTAAAGATCTTTTCCAGCCTAAACGATTCTGTGTTTCTCTATGTTACCATCTCTTTCAGAATATGCCCAGGTGATCAAGATGTTAGGCAATGGAAGACTGGAGGCATTATGTTTTGATGGTGTGAAGAGGTTATGTCACATTAGAGGGAAGCTAAGAAAAAAGGTAATTCTGAAGCATTGCAATAGGAAACAGTGACATTATGCATCATATGTAATTGTAAAAATTTACATATGTAGCTTGTTACAAAAACAAATATTTCTACTGCACTTAATATTTTAAACTACTTTTTTTGATAGTAAACTAGTCTGTCCTTCTGTTTCCATTGCTGACACAAGAATAGGCAGTCTTTGGCTCTTGGGTGAAGCTCACAGTTGAAGGGCTGCCTTTCCATGTGCATTTTTCAGGGGAAGGTTTTTTTGGCTGCTTATTAAATACAAGCTTTTCATATTCTAGAAAATTATACATATATGAAATACTAAAAATCTCCCTAATTGCAGATGGGGAGCTTGGTGACTATATAGAAAATACACCTCCAATGCCATTGTTTCATTGTCCACTTCATCAGTTCCCAAAATATTTCTGTTGGAAGCTAGTCTGCAAAGATTTGTACCTTCAGGGATATCAGGTGTAAATGTTTGCATTCTTAAGTTTGCCATCTTCAGATGGTGTCCCCTCTGGCCCTTGTTAGGTGTTACATCTTCCTGTCCTCTGCTGGTGTATGGTAAGGAGGAGGTCCCTCAGTCTGTTTCCAGTGAAAACAGACTTTCACTGTCTTCATTCTGGATTGTTCCATTTTTTGGACAGCACTGAGTGCATGTGTCTTGGGATCAGTGTAAGAAGTGCTATAGTTGACTGCAAGAAACTGTTGAAGGTGGTGGAGAATGTGCATAAATAAACACTAAGTTAACATCAACAGTGCATAATTAATTTCTTGCTACAAAAAGCACCACTTATCTATTCCTTATGTTTAAAAGAAGGGAAATTCCAACTGAAATTAGTTCAGTCTCCAAAAAAATCAAGTAGGTGTGGGATAGAACTCACATAGAACCACCCTGTGCATTTAAAAGCATATCCTCTTCTGCAGATTTCTGGTTAGCATAGTTTCTGGAAACAACTCAGTTCATTTTCTTGTGCTCTTCACTGTTCTTGTCCATCACCCCCTTCACTGGGTTTTTCTTTAATTTTTGCCCTTGAAGAGCTCACTTCACAGAGTTCACAACTTGTGCCTTGATGCATTCCTTCTGTTTTCTCAGATGTTAAGGCTTAGGAAACACCTTGTTGGATAGAAGCTCTTCAAAGAACTCTGATTACCCTGTAATAGCTCCATAACATGTCAAAATAACTATGAGTATTTATGACCTTGGATTTGCTGTTAAAACATTAAATTGGACATTTTTAGCATTCTGGTTAGAAAATTAAGGTGGTGGCTGTAATGAAAGGTTTGTCTCTCCATAAATCTAAATGTGCAGTTTGGTTATTGTGTTATACAACAGAAGTTGAATTTTTGTAACACTTGTTTTCTCCTTCAGGTCTGGATAAATACATCTGATATTATATTGATTGGCTTAAGAGACTACCAGGTAAAAATCCAGTATTATATGCCACTATAAGGAGTATCTTACAAGTATCTTTATTTACTGTTAAATTGCAGCAGGTGTTGTGAGGAAATTCCTGTCTAACTTTGCATTTGTATTTAGTTATGCTAAATCATGATTTTTAGTTTCCTTGTACTACAGGAAGATTGTAATGAGTAGACAAATTCTGGTTTGACTTGTTCTTTTAAATTGCACCCTGAAAGTTTGTGAGTGAAGGTGCTTATTGTCATCAAGCTTGACCTGGTTTTTTTCCCAGATGGAGCCATTTGGTGCTTGCATCCTGTGGTACAAAAGGAGATGGAGTCAAGTACCAAACATTTTATGGTGACAATTAGAATTGCTGGTAATCAGAATTTTGGGTCCTTTATGTTTAGGCTTTTACCTTAAGAGGGAAATTAATCAGTAATTAGTTTGTACTAAAATTTCCAAAAATGGAGTGGCGTAACTTTACATAATACAAACAGTAATGGGAAACTGGAAAAAATTGAAAGTTGTCAGGTTTTCATTAGGTGAATGCCTTTCATGCATGAATGTTCGTGTTGTCAGCAGTTGTTGAAGATAGATTCTGCTTCTGAAATGTTCATTAGGTTTATAAAACATGTAAGATACTGTCACTTACTGTATATAATAAAGTACATAAAACTAGGAATTTTCTGGTTTTGACTTCACCAAGGGAAATATAGGTTGGATATTAGGAAGAAGTTTTTTATGGAAAGAATGATAAAGTACTGGAATGACCACCACAGAGAGGTGGTGGAGTCGCCATCCCTGGATGTGTTTTAAAAAAAACTGGATGTGGCACTTGGTGCCATGGTTTGGTTGAGGTGTTAGGGCTGGGTTGGACTCAATGAGTCTCTTTAAGGTCTCTTGCAACCCAGTCATTCTGTGATTCCTGATTGACCTCAACACTTCACTATGTGTGTTGTCTGAAGAAAGATTAATTTCAAAGGCATGAAACTGAGCTTGTCAAGTCGTTGAATACTCGAGATTTCTCATTTGTCTCAACCTCTCTTTTGTCTTGTTGCCCAGGGAAGTTGTGGTTTCCCCATCTCTGGCAGTGTTCAATGCCAGATCGAGTGCCTGGTCTAGTGGAAGGTGTCCCCGCCCATGGCAGGGAGTTGGAAGTAGATGATCTTTAAGGTCCCTTCCAATCCAAACCATTCTGTGAATTTATAAATTACTTGCAATTGGAGATAATTAAGTTGTCACTCAGAAGAAATTAAAATACTCCAATGTGTTTACTTCACATTTAAAGGAACTGGAGGGGAAGGAAGAACAAGATGTTCTTCTGTAAATATTATAGGTGTTAATCCACTGTAAATAATATAGTTGTTATAAATAATGCAGTCTGCTGAGGTTAATAGTTTTCTTTTTCCTTCATAGATGACTAATACATTCTAATAAATTCTTATTTAGGATAACAAGGCTGATGTTATTCTAAAATACAATGCAGATGAAGCCAGAAGCCTGAAAGCATATGGGGAGCTTCCAGAACATGGTAAGAATCTTTTTACTTCAAATTGGAAGTTCATGTTGGGTAAGAATACTCAGTCTGTCTTGGCACAGTGTGAGTGCACTCCTTAACTTCTCCAAATTCCTTCATAGCTAAAATCAATGAAACAGACACATTTGGTCCTGGAGATGATGATGAAATCCAGTTTGATGATATTGGAGATGATGATGAAGATATTGATGATGTAAGTAGTAAATGTGTATTTTTATCATATGCTTGAAGCTCTCATCTTTGGCATTAAGCTGTTGTTAGTTCTACAGCAGGGAATACATGGATGTTCAGGATAGCTCCTCAGGGACTGCCTCAGGGAGTGCTGTGGTGCATTCATGCCAGCTTTCTGTCCTCTCTCCTGTCCTACAGTCAATCCCGTGCTGACTTCTAAACCCATGGTACAGTTAGTGTCACACTGCTAAAACACACACAGAGAGCAGTCTGAAGGTGCCTAAAAGCAATCAGTCATTTGACACCCCCCAGTTCCTCTAGGTTTCACAGCCTCACTGTCCCACCAGAACTGCAGCAATAATTAAGGAATTTGGTTTTTAAAAATAAAGGTTTTAAGTCTCCATTTTTCTTTACATAAAAACTCCAAAAAGCTGCATCCTAGTAGTTTTTCTAAAGCTAACCATAATCTTGACTGTCACAGTCACTTGTATTACTGCTTACCACTAAACTGTAGTAATTGGTCATGCACACTCTGAAATTATAGTAGTAAAATTGTTACAATTCAAATTTTATAGTAAATTGCAGAAGTAGTATCTGCTGTGCAATGTTTTCTAAGTTGATGCACTTTAATTTACAGCTGAGAGATGAATGTGTGCAGGGTCAGCTGGCTGAGAGGATAAGTAGTAACTTACTGAGCCAGTGATTTAACTTAATTGGATAGACTGCTCTAAGAATACTATTATACTTTAATTCTTCATCTTTTTAGTCCTCTCTCTGAGTTGATAATATGACTAATTCTTTTAAAATGCTTCTATTATTCTGACTTTTTTGAGGTTATCAATATATGGTTCATTAGATCAAGTATTTTAAAAATACCAAAATGCTGAAGAATTTTTTTTCAGACTTTCGAAAATTTCACTTTGGGCCTGTCAGTGGTTGAGCTTACTGAAGATTTAGCTCATTGAAGCCAGTAAAACTAGTACTGCATGCTTTTAATAATGAGGCTGTTGTAAGACATCAAAGAGATAAGTAGCTGTAGGACAAATTTGCAAACTAATGGATCTGTGTGTGGGGTTAAGTGAGAAGCTATGATTGTTTTTAAGCTTTTGTCAGCTCTTCAATAAAATATTAATATCATGCTCTAAGAAAGTAAAAGATGCAAAGAAAAGATGTGAGTAACCTCTCTGAGGATCACTGTCATATATCTGGAATGAAGTCCAGTTTCCAAGGTCATTCTTAAACAGGAGGAACTTGGTGGATCCTTTCCTTTGTTTTTTTGTATCAGAAGGACGATTGGAAAGTTGCTACTTAGGGAAGTGACTCCCAAATTTGGTTTTATTTTCATTTGTGAGAATCATGGGCTAATTTATGGCTGTTCTAGTGATGTATAATTGTACTGCAGAGGCTGTGGTTATGCAGAATTGCTCACCTGCGTGACCATAGTATTGTCACAGGGCTTGCGGGGACAAAGGCAGGGAGCAGTTGTTATTTGTTAAGAAAACAGGGTATAAGCTGAAGCAAAACAGGACTGTCTAAGTTCAGGAAGTCTCCTGTTGAACTGTAAAAATAACTTTTAAAAAGTTATTGATGAAAAATACACTTGGATGAAATACATGGTGTGGTGTTTTTGCTTTTCAGATCTAATTTGGAGCAGAGGTTTACATTCCAACTTTTTTCCTCCAAGGATTGTTCTACATTGATACTTCAATTATTTCTTGGGTGATGTCCCTTACTTTTAAGAAGACTGAAAATTCTCAGTAAAGAGTGTAGTTTGTTACATCAAAAGGATTTATTTTCAATGTTTGTTTTAAAGTATTTATATTTCTTTAGAAATGGATAACGCTGGATTATCACAAAGGTTCAATGACATGCCACAAATATTTTGTCTCTTCACCAATTAGAGCTTTTATCTCTGGATGTAAGTGAGATACAGTGACATGGGCTGTAAAAGACTGCATTTTTCCCTCTTCTGCTTTCATCACTACAATTCCAGTTAAACTTGTATTTTGAAATAAAAATTGTTTACCCTGTAATTATCATGGATTTTGATTAAAGGCAAATAACCCAGTTCAGATTAGTATCAAATCATACTATGCAGTGTCTGTCCTTATACCCTTGCCTTGATGTTAACTTTAAAAAAAATTTTGATAATATAAGAGGAAGGCAGAAATCTGCATTTAAACTCACAATGCATGATGAATCTGCTTTTCGTGTCTAGTAGCATGCTGCTATTTTTATACTGATTTTGATAATTAAAAACACTCATTATTTCAAAGATGTCAATTTTCCATGGTGGAGGGAGGGATGGGAGAGGAGTAAGGATGAACAGTGAGCAGCATCTCAAATTTGCAATTTTTTGGAAACTGCAGTGGCTGAGCTGCAGCTGCAGACAATGAACATTGGGTGGCACCTGACTGAACAGGGAGACACAAATGCAAAGCCTTCACAGTGGGGTTTGTACTGAAAAATGCATAAAATAGGTTTTCCCCAAAGTAAATGCTTAACATTCTTGATATGTTAAACATGTAGAATATTTTTACATTATATAAAAGGTTATGTTAAGAGTAGAGTTTTATTTTAATCTGAAATTCCATACATTGTAAGGTGCAACATAAAAGCTTATGTGAACTTTGAATAACAATATAAATAAGTTTGTGTCAAAAGTAGAAAGAATCTTCTCATCCAGAATAAATCAATGAAATAGACTACTGGAAAGATTCTTGTCCACCTTCAGACTGGAGGAGTCAGTTGAGAAACTGAATAAAGACTAACATCATCATGCAAATATTATTTTGTGGTAGCCTTAGTGTCTTTGTCTTTAATAATGTATTTAACAACTCTGAAACAGGTTAATGAAAAAATTCCTTTTGTGCCATAAAGATCTGATTCTTGACACTTGTATTCCTTATACAGTCTTTTTGGTATGATGTAAAGTGACTACCCCAATAGATAAAAAGAAAATGGCTTTAAATACAGAGTGGCCTCTTTGCTTTATATGTATTTTTAAGGAGATTTAAACATCCAGAGCTTTTGTAAAAATGTCTTCTCTTTTTCTTTCATTATGGTGTCTATTTTCCTTTACATGGATCAGGTACCCTGCTCTAGGAAGAACATTTTCTTAGTATTAAGTAATTATTTCATGGATTTTAACTATCTGCTGTAAAAACTTGGTAAGTATTGAGGGAAAGATACTACCAATACAGCATTCTTACTTAACTGATCTTAAATGTATGAATTTACTGTCTTTGTATGTCTGTAAGGTTCAATTGTGAAGGAACATAAATGGTGTAACGTTTCAGAATAAGGCTTATAAATCACTTCTAAGTTCATTGCTTTCCTCATTGTATTCAGCAGGCTAAGCAGCTCTGAGAATGGTTAAAAGCTCCCAAAGTTCTTGAGGTGTGTGTTTCAGTTGTGCTAGCAGGGAGGTTAGTGATTACACTGCAGAAAACATGTACTGAAGATTCAGGTATTATGGGAACTGTACTTTGCAATCTGATATTCTGTATGTGAAATGTAAATGCATGGTCAATGCTAAGGGGAAGCAGGTACATAGTGCTGCTTGAGGGAGCCTACAGTTCTCAGTGTGACACAGACTGCAGCTGTGGGTCAGAGATGGAGCTGTTCCTGTCAGAATCAGTTCTGGTTTGTCCTGAGATTCCTTCCAGTCTTCTTTGCTCCCACATTCATGTCTGGCTTTACCTAAACTGCAGATTTTAGGGAAATTTCTTACTTAACTATTAATTTCTTAGTGCACCAGCTTAACACCCTGAGGTTTCTACTCATAAGCTGGGCTGTATGGCCTTTGTGAGTACCCTTGGTCACCTTGTTTCTGTCATCTGCTCAAGCTCCCTTCACCGTCTAATCTAGGCAGCTTGATATCATCCCTATTGCCTTTTTTTCCTTTGGGGCCAGAAAAACAGCTTGCACAAGAAGCTGGCTTTCCCATATCTCTGTTCAGAGCACAGTGGTAGAACAGCAGCTGCCAGCTAGAGCATTGCAAGGTTGCTGACTCCAAAGCTGTGAAAGGCCTTCCATCTGTAAAGTATTTTCTAGATAAATTTTTAATTATTCTTGTGTGAGAATTGCAGCTGTCTTTTTCCCTAGAGTACAGAATTGAAAGCAGGGATACAAAAATTATTCTCCCACAGCTAAAATACAAACTTTGTGTTCTCTGTTGTTTCCCACTTCAAGGTTTTCTCTGTGATTAACATTTTGAAAAATTATTTTTGTCCATTGTTCCAAATCTTGTCTCTTCACCTTACAATAGGGCAACTGTACATTTGCTTGGAGAGCCCTAATGCTTCTCCACCCTAATCCTTAAATACAGTCCAGACACAGCAGCTGAAAAAGGTGTATGAGAAACAATCTCTCGTTCCCTGCTCAAGAGGAGGAGCTGTTAACCATGGCTGCTGAGCTGTGTGCCATTTATTTGTTACTGCTGATAGGTGGTGCCATGGTTGTGCTCTGCGTGTGCCAGCACGCAGGTCTGAGGTGCTGTGTGCTGGTGCCATGCAGATATGTGATACAGGCCATAAATCTCATATGTGGTACCATATTGTACACACACACTCCTAAATCAGTGTACACATAGAACCTGCAGAGTTAGGCTGGCACAAGGGTTGCTTTGTCCCCTGGCTGATGTCCATGGATGGCAGTGAGCTGATGACCAAGGCTGGCAGGTTGCTCTGGGTGGTATCCAGCCACACTGCACAGGTTCTTCATGATTAACTGGTAGGACTGGTGGCATCTCTGAGTGTGAAACCATGCTGGGACTGCTGCTCCCTGAGACCCTCTGGCCATAAGGTAAGTCCTGCTCTCAGGTGAATTGGGGTGTCAACTGTTCCTGCAGTTGAGCAAGCTCCAATCGAATCCATAATTATTTGCTGTTACTGGATATGAGTATCAGGGGACTTGAGTTTCCCTGTGGTTCCCTGGAGGTCTCAAACCCAGCTTTTCATCTGTGGACATTGTGCTATCCTATAGGCAGGCTGACTGCTTCATGGAAGAAGACTTAAAATTAGGTGTAGCTTTTTGGAAGATGTGTGGGAAGAGGGAAGCATTATCTGAAATAATGTTGTTGTAGTGTGAGTGCAGCTTTATTTGTCCCTTCAAACTTGAGGCCCATGGCTGGATTTTCTGCAGGTAGCTCTTGGCAATGCTTTCTCATTTTGTTGCAAAACCGAGTCTTCAGAATTTACTTCTTGGGCTGTGATTGCCCTTCCTTTTGGAGAAGGAGAGAGAAGTAAGGGAGGATGCCTTGGCTTCGTTACATTTTTAATCACAGCAAGCAAGAGTCAGAGTTCCTATTGATTAATTCAGGTTACAGCTTGTGCTATCTTGCCCATCAGATTGAATGCCAGAGCTCAACATTGTGATTATAAAATGCAATCACAACCAAATAAAGAGGCAAAGTGAAAACTCTAAGTACCTTTATTTAGTAGTTGCAGCTAGTTTAGTGGGACAAAAAATACTTTCAAAAAATGCACAGATTAGACTGTTCATTTTTTTTCTATGTTTGTAGAGAGGACACTTGCACAGCAGTTTTATTTATATCCAGGCTGCCAGCTCAAGGAAGGAAAGCTTCGGCAGAAGCTGACAGAGACTTGGGGCCTCTTACTGCATCGTTTACTTAGCAGTGAAATCTCTTTTGAAACCCTCTCACTGTGTTTCGTAGGCATTCATTTTTCCCTCTTGCAAAAGTGGCTGGCTTGTTGTTTTGTGTCTAGGCTGTGGTGGTGTAGGAGTCTGTTCTGTGGTCACCAGCACCTGTATTCCTTTATCAGCCATACTCTTCATTATGGTTAAATTAATGAATTTTATTCCCAGTTGAGGAAGATGATCAGCTAAATGCCTTTGTGTGCTTGGCCTCTGGAGGGAGCAGACAAACAAAAAACCAGACCTTGACATACAGGAGCAAGCAGGGTGCCTCAGCATCTCAGTAGGAAGTTTCTATTCCTGGCTTTCAGAGACTCTGAGGTGCCCATGTCTGCAGTAAGTATTGCCAGCAATGAAAATATTTTTTAGGGTTTTCAAAGTAGGTCACCTTCTTCCTAAAGAAGCAGCTGATTGAAGCATGTTAGTATGGGCTTAGGTGCACCTCTGGCACTGGCAGCAGCACACAATGGACACTGCTGTTGGCAGCTGGAGTAAATACAGCCAAGAACAGCAGAAATACTGAAGGATCCCCGTGGGAAACCCAGAACTGTGTAGGTTACTTATGTTCCACTATCAGTGGTGCTGGCTGTCAGGGAGGATCCAGCCTGTGACAGGTCCTCAAGACAGTGACAGGACATGGTGGGCACTGTGTTTAGCCTCAGTGCTTGGAGAGAAAAGCCAAGTGCTGCACAGGGCTTGAGGAAACAGCTTCTGACTTGCATGGCTTTGAAACTAAGTGTAGTAGACAGTGGTGGAGGCTGGAGAAAGGAGCATTAACGAGGTTTCTGAGAAAACCCTGACAAAAGACAGTTTTAGTCTTTTGCTGCCTGACCCAGTAGAAACATCCACCTTCCTCATGAAGATGTATAGAGAAACTACAGTGATTAAAGCTGTAGTCTTGAAGACTTGTCAAGAAGCCCAAGACCCTGAAAAGGTGTGGAAGACCTTGCTGCCTTTTTACCCACTGGACAGTGACTATCCCAACTTGCCTTGCCAGGTTGCTCTGGAATACATTGGGATGTTAATAATGAGCTGTTGCAGCAGTGGCTGATCAGAGGAGTCTTGCAACAGCTCTGACACAGTGACCTTTTTGTCTTGAAGAAGTGACAATAGGCAGCTAGAACATAAGCTTTGATGAAAATGGCAGAAGTAGCCAATGCTAAGTGACTGTGTGATGGAATATACAGAGATGGATCTTCAGATCTGATTCTGGAAGCCCTGTTAGTTGAAAGCATCCTTAAAAATGTCCTGAGACTCATTGGTGTGCTGTCCAGTGTTACTGTATTCCTCTCGAGGGACTGGGTCCCAAGGATGGGCACCTGTGTCTCACTGTGGCTGTCAGCTGCATCCCCTTAACAGCAGCTTATATGAGTTCCAGGCTGGTAATGTGTCTGGATTTCTGCTGTTAACCAGAGTATGGGTGAGTGAGCAGAAACCTCTCCCCAAAACAGGGCACCAATTTCACAAAGGTGTTGGAAACGTGGAACAGCCTCGGGACTGTTTCATTAGAAGTTGGGTGTGTCACCTGTAAGTGGAACAAACACGGTTACTGGTGTATTGTTATCCTGACATGGACTAGTGAAACAGTTGCTGAAAAGTGGAAAAAGCTTGTGCTTTTTTGTATTAAATTGTGCTTTAATCCTCAACAACTTCCATTTCTGGCCTCCCTCCCCAGTTTGAATTGATGCTATCATATTGCCGGGTATATGCTTTGTCCACAAATGTAGAAAGAATGATCTCAGGCTCCATGAAAGGTTTTAAACTAAACAGATGTAAAGCTACTGTTTAGGACCACAAAAGTCTAGATTAACTGTAATATTTAGTATAGGGTAATACAGAAAATAACATATGGTTACAAAGAAAGAGAACATAATATAGCCAATAGCTGGTTGTGTGTGTTTACAGGCAGTTTAGGTTAACATCAATAGTTACATAAGCAAGTGTTGTAGAATCAAAAAACACTGTGTGTTTTTTGAAAAAATCAAAAATCAATGTGTGTCTGGTACAGGACATGAGGAGGCATTTAGAGGAAACAGCTTAAGTGCCAAGTAGCCAATAACTTTATATTGAGAAGACAGAATGAGTGTTTCTGATTACTTGCATAGATTGACATCTAAATCAATTACAAAAATAACAGGGGAAAGGAAGAAGTGTATGACACCTCATGGTTTCCTTCTTTATTACCCAAGCCTTCCTTATTAATGGTTCTCAAAATATTATTTACTCTTGAACAGGTTTTGGGGATTTGTTTTGATGAGTGCATGCCTAAAGAGGGTAATCTGTAAAACACTGAACTTTCCCCAAACAAGAATTCTGAGAAACTTAAGCTTTCAAGATAATTTGGGAGTTATCACTGATCCTTAGAGCAAGCTGAAGAACGCGGTATGTGAGGAGAAAATGAGATTCAGTGGAGGTCTATCAATCAAATTCAGATTAGGAGCTCCTGCCTGTTTACATATATTTTAATATTTTTCACTGTAACAATAATGAATGCACCTCGTTTGCACAGCTGAAATACTACATCCATATGATCTCTTCAGCAGATATTATTATTTTATTGGACTATTGATTATTCAATAAGAAGAAATCAGAAGCTGCAGAAACTTCTTTCTCTCTTGGGCTAAGCTGAATTGGCAGTAGCCTGGGAATCTTTGCAACAAATTTCCCCACTGTAATTCTTCTGCAAAAGTAGTCCTTTAGTGATACTGAAGTTAGTTGGTACTGACCACTTTAGGAAATTGGTATTTGTGTTACTCTATTTCTTTATGGTTGTATTGGCAGAATAATGTTGCATTGGTAAAAATGGCAGACAAAAAAAATGAAACTAACATTAACCAAAACAGGAGATTTTCTGAAACTGTAAAAATTTTAACAGTGATCCCTGGCAAGACAATATTTTTGGATAAATGATCTTTAGGTCCTCCCCTGGTCAATACTCATTTTGAACCTCTGCCACAGTGTGTACAACACAACACTTTGTGCAGCACAGCCTGAACCATCTCAGGGGAGTTTAGTTGTTTAGTTACCTAAGAGAACATTTTTTTTTTTTTCACTGTTCCATTTGCATTAATGCCAGTCAAGCTGAAGGAAAAATGCGCTGGGAGGTGAGAAGAGCAGTGGAGGTACAGATAACTGTGTTCAGTGCTCACAGCTAACTGTGAGCTGTTATAGCTCTGGAGGCTTTGAGGAGATCCTGGCCTCCAGCAGCTGTTTGACTCACAGAATTGCTTAGGTTGGAAGGGACTCCTGGGGGTTGCAACTCCAATGTTCTGTACAAAGCAGGTCGAGTTAGAGCAGGTTGCTCATGGCTTTGTCCTGTTGCCTTTTTAGTATTTTCAAAGTTGTAGGTTCCACAGCCTCTCTGGGAAATCTTTTCAGAGTTTGAAAACAAATAACTTCCCTGAATCTCATTGGAATGTCTTGTGCCCTGGGTTGTGTCCCTTGCCTCTTGTTCACCCATGATATGCAGCCAAGAAGAGTCTGGCTCTCTCTTCCCCTCCACCTCAATTATGTAGCTGCAGAAAAGAGTAAGAATTCCCTTCATCATTCTTTTCTCTGGGCTGAGCAAGTCCAGATATACGAATGTCTCCCCACTGTCATGTGGTCCAGTTCTTCCAGGAATCTGTTGCTCATTTTTCTCATGTTGGGGAGCCTCAGAATGGACACAGTGCTTTGGATGCAGTGTCAGCATAACAGTGTTCTTCACTGCAGTCTGAACCAGGCATCTGGTGCATGACTTTTTGTACACTGCTGAGCTGTTGAAGCATTTGATCTGAATCACAAGATTAGAACTTGACTCCGAGGATCTGAGAACTCCTGACTCACCTCTCTGTTAGAGAAGGTAACTGAGCAATTGACTGAGCAGAAATGGAAAAATACAAATGGGAAATATTGCAAAAAAAATTTAGAAGTTCTTTTTTTTTCATTTTCTTTTTAAACTAGCTTTTACCTTCAGTACAATTAGAAGTGTCTGTAACTACTGAAAACTGCACCACAGACTGTGTTACTGGTTACTGTCATAACAACAGATAGACAGATAGATCTGAAAGTGTTTGGAAGTCTTAGAGCTAAGCTTTAAAGGTGTAATTCATATTTACTGAATCCTAGCTCAGAAGAGTAAATTCTGGTATAGGGGGTAGGACATTTCTCATACCAGAAGGACTTTCAAAGTTGTACTTGCTTGAGCTGTGAGGTTCTGGGGTTATTTTTAAGTTCATGTTTAAACAAAGTGTTTTTCTTAAGCCTATAATCAGTCTGAGTGTTCATTCTGTAGGATCACTTGTTCATCCTTTTATTTAATTAGCTTGCAGCCTTTCTTCTGAGGAGGTGCTTTCTGAGGAAATAAGTGCAATCACTGGAATAATTTAATTGTTGTTATTCTGAGACTCTGTCCCAGCCCTGTTTTAAACTCCCTTTCTGCGTCTATCTGGATTTGATGGGAGGATTTTGGTGGATGAGAAATGGGTTGGATGGTCACATCTCCAGGGCAGGGTTCAGTGGCTCAGATGGAGAACCATGTCAAGGGCTGTCCCTCAGGGTCACTGCTGTTTAATGTCTGCATCAATGACACGGTGGGGTCAAGGGCACCTTCACTGGGTTTGCAGGTGACACCAAGCTGAGTGGTGGGGTTGCCACACCTGAAGGATGGGATGCCATCCAGAGGGACCTGGACAAGCTCAAGGAGTGGCCTGTGGGAATCTCATGAGGTTTAAGAAGATCAAATGCAAAGAGCTGCACCCGGGCTGAAGCAACCCCCGGTATCAACAGAGGCTGGGGGATGAACAGATTGAGAGTAGTCCTGCTGAGGACTTGAGGATAGTTGTGGATGGAAAGCTGGATACAAATGGGCAATGTGCAACTTGAAGCTCAGAAAAACAACCATGTCCTGGGCTGAATCCAAAAGCAGCATGGGCAGAACGGTGAAGGAGAGAATTTTGCCCTTCTACTCTGCTCTTGTGAGACCCCACCTGGATCCAGCTCTGGGGTCCTCAGCACAGAACAGACATGGACCTGTTGGTCCATGGGAGGGCCACCACTACAATCCCAGGGCTGAAGTACCTCTCCTTATGAATAAAGGTGGAGAGAGTTGGGGCTCTTCAGTGTGGAGAAGGCTCTGGGGACACTTTCTGGCAGCCTTCTAGTGTTAGAAGGGGCTTAAAAGAAAGATAGGGATGAACTTTTTAGCAGGGCCTGTTGCAATAGGACAAGGCATAACAGTTCTAAACTGAAAGAATTTAGTTTTAAACTAGTTATAAAGCAGAAGTTTTTGTGTCGGCAGTGGGTGGTGAATCACTGGAACAGTTTGCCTAGAGAGGTGTTGGATGCTTCATCCCTAGAAACATTCCAGGTCAAGTTGGACAGGGCTCTGAGCAACCTGGTCTAGCTGAGGATGTGTCTGCTTATTGTAGGGGGAGGGCAGGGTGGGGGGTGTTGGAATAGATTATCTTAAAGTTCCCTTCTAATTCAAACTACTCTATTCTCTAATCCAAAGCCCTATTTATTTGGCACTGCCTTAGTATCAGCAACCCCTAAAGTCATAGTTCTCTCTCTGCAATATTTAAGACAAAAGAGTCTTCAGTTCAATCTTCTAAGTGTCAGAAGTTGAAGAGCCCTTCATGGCCAAGTACCCACAGCAGTCACCAGTGGTTCAAACAGTACCAGCTTTTACAGAACGACTGGATCAGGTACTGCATGTGACAAGGGCAGGTAAAAGGAGATTTCTACTACTTGGACTTCAACAAAAGAATAAAGAAGGTCAGATATAGTGTTTCAGTCCATCCTCAGGTACTTCTTTTCCCCAGGTGCAGGACTTGGCATTTCCCTTTCTTGAACTTTACAAGGATTCTGTTGACTCATTTCTCCAGTCAGAGTCCCTTTGAATGGGGGCACACTCATCAGATGTATCACCTGCTCCTCCCAGTTTTGTGTCACTGCAAAGGGTGCAGTCTGTCTCATCATCCAGGCCACTAAGGACGATGTTATGCAGTATTAACTCCAGGGTTACATCACAAGTGACTGACCTCAATCATGCCTCTGATCACAACCCTTTGAATCCAGCAGTTCAGTCAGTTTCCAATCCTCCCCACCGTCCCCTGATTTTTTACATATTTAATCAGTTTCTCTACAAGGATGTTATGAGAGACAGCATTGAAAGCCAGCATAGATAACATCCACTGCTCTCTCTTCCTCCACCAGGTCACTTATATGATCTCATCATAGGGAGGCATAATCTCCACTTTGTAAATCAATCTCACTACTCCCCAACACCTTGCTCTCCTTCATGTGTTTGGAAATCATTCACAACATCACTTTTCCAGGCTCTGAGGTGACACTGGCTGCCCTGTAGGTTCTTGGATCCTTCTTTTTGCCCTTCTTGAAGAAAGCAGTGACATGTGGGGTTTTTTTCCCAGTCCCTAGGAACCTCCTATGATCACTGGCACCTCCTATGATCACTGGCACCTTTCAGAGATTGGTGAGGGTGACCTCACAGTGACATCAGCCAGCTCTATGCTGTTACAACTTACATAATTCAAATCTAGAAGAAGCAACACATTCCATGGATTGCAGGATTTGCAGGGAGGAAAAAACCTCATCCTTAATTATATGTGACAGTAAACTTTAACCTTTGCAATTAAGGTAAATTAATGCTTGATTAATATCATGCGTTTACTCAAGTTTTGACATGCATGACAAATATCTAAATGCAACTCTGTGAAACTTCAGTAAAATTACATTATTTTATCTTCCATGTGGGTTAGGTGTATTCCATCAGACACCTTCTAGTTTTAATTTCTCCAAGTATGGCTGCTCTTCTCCTCCTGTTAAGATACATCACATCCTACCATTTCTCCACTGAAACTTTGAATAGTGGACCCAAATCAAATCCACAATACAAGAAAGGATTCAGATGTGTGGCATCTATACTACCCTCTGAGAATAGGGGGTAAAAGATTCACAGTTCTAAACAGAAAACAAGCAGGTTACAGCTCCCCTATAAACAAGTAAAAGCAAGTTCTCTTGGTGGTGTGATCAGTCTGGGAATCTACTGGGCCGAGGTGTTATGCAATCAATATAGTTCACTACAGAATGTGTCTATTTATATCAAAGAATTTTCTACAGAATAAAGAAGTTGGATACTGATTTGATAACAGAAGGCCAGAGAGAGGCTAATTGCTATTGTTTCAGACATGTTGGGAGGAGTAGCTGAGTTTACATTCATATTTTAATGTGGTAGAGGCATAAGTCATCTAAGTTGGAAAGGCAAATGGATGCTAGGGCAAGGGGATGTGGAGCAGAAGTGTGACTTGAAAGCCATTCCTTAGGGGAAGTCTCTTGCTGCATTTCCAACTCCACAAAGTAGGCTGGTGAGAGGTGTTGTCCCACTTAGGCAACTCACCAAGGTGTTTCCCATATATTGAGTCTTCCCTCTCCAAACAGGCTAGGTGACAATCTTTTACTACCACTCCTGAAACCAAACAAGTAAATAAATACATTATTTTAATAATAGGCTTTATTAATAAGATGTGAAGACCTGAGACCTGCTGCAAGATCATTGAAATGTTGGTTGAAAGGTACCTCTGAAGGCTGTTTTTCAGCTGGACCAGGTCAGCACTAGACTATGTCAATCTTGGCTTTGCCTGAGTCTTGAAAAGTCTCAGTGACAGAGATTCCTCCACTCCTTTGGACAAGCTGTTCTACTGCCCATCTACTTTTTGCTTTTATTTTCTGATGCTTGGTCTGAACCTCCCAAGTTTTAAACTGTGGAAATTGCTCTGTTAGACCCACTGGCAGTGATAAGAACAGTTCAGCTCTGACACTTTTCTAATGATCCTTCAGACACTTGTAGGCTGATGTTATGTTACTTCAGAGCTTCCTTTCTACCAGCTAAGTCCAGTGCCTTTAGCCTCTCCTCAATAACTTTCTTACCAGCCCTCCATTGAACACTCTCTAATCTTGCCCTCGATCAGAGATATCCAAAACTATTTCAGGCATGGCTTCACCAGTACCCAGCAGAGATAATCAGCAAATTCCCTGTGATGTGCTGGCCATGCCTTTAATGCACTCCAGTGAGAGCCTCCTTCCAGAAGAGCCATGGTTTCCTGTGCTGTAATCCACAGGATTGTGCCCTCTGTCCCACTCTGTACCCATACCTGGGGCAATTCCATTCCAGGGGCAGAACTTCGTACTTCTTAAAAGAATCATGATGTCTTTGTCTGATCCTTGAGCTTTTCAGCATCCTTCTGGGTTGAACCAGCAGCTGCTCCCCAACCTCAGTGTTACCTGCTCAGAAGCTGTTGGTGAAGCTGTTGGATATGGGTGCCAGTATTGATCCCAGGCTGCTTTGCTGATTACGAACCAGATATTGAGTTAGTGATTGCTATCCTTGCAGCTTCCAATTCATCCAAACAGGTGGTTTGTCCAGTCCACACTTCTGCTCTTTCCAGAGGGGAAGGGTGGGGAAGGTGTTGTCAAAGCCATTTTCAAACCAAGGTATGTAGCAGCCACCACTCTGCCCTTGCCCACAGGGTCAGACATTTCATCACTCAGCAGGTCAAACATGATTTGCCTTCCTGGGCTGACTCTGCTGATTATGTGCTCCCTGATCTTTCCATTGACTGAGATGTGGCTGACTGGCCCATCCAGAGGGCAACCCTCAACCCTTTACAACCCAAACCATCCTGGGATTCTGTGACTCCTGTCTTCTTTCTTGCCTTTTTTTAAGAATGAGGACTGATAGTGGCTTCACAGTCAGGCCCACCATGGTGATTCCCATCCAGCCCAGTGGATCTGAAGACATAGAGCTTCTCTAACCTCTGGCTCTTGCATTGCTGGCTGCCCAATTCCTTCCCCACTTATGTCTGTACAGGCAGGGGTTGTTTTTCTGAAGACAGAGGCAGAAAAAAGGCCCTGAGTTCATCAGCTTTCTTGTTAATACCTGTTGTCACAAGGGGCCTCTGTCAGTAGAAGTCCATTTTCCCTGAACTTGCTTTTCCAATTAGCAATCTCCATAATCTGCTTTGTTCCAACCAGTGCCCCTTGGCAGTCTCAGCTCCAGCTGGGCTTTGGTGTTCCTGGTTTCCTGGTTTTGACACTAAGTGCCTCCCACTGTGGGAGGTATTGTGTCTGTCAAGTAGTAGTGATTTACTTAGGACATTAAAATACTTTTTTTTTTAGTTTGGCTAATCTAAATCACATACAAGAGATGATCATTCTGACTCTTGCACACCTTTGTTCCAGTAGGTCAAGACTTATGAATAAACATGGAAAAATTGCTCCAACTGCAGAAGCAATTGGCAGCTGTCAGGAAGACATGGAAAAATGTCTGAAATTATAAGGCAGTTAAATGTGATTAATAAAAATTGAATTGAATTATTTTATTTTTTGAAGATTTAGAAGGAAGGTGCAACTTGATAGTAAAAACCAACAGATGACCTGTAGGAAGGCTTAGGGCTGGTCTGCCATTGGGAAACATTCTTGGAAGAGGATCATACATGCATGCACACACAAAGTAGTTTGAGGTCTGGACTGGGATCAAGGCTAATTTGATTGATAAAAGCTTAAATTTTAAAGTAGGGAACAAAGCTGGGAAAGGTCCATGTAATCTGCATGATGATAATGTAGTAAGAAAGGAATATCAAAAGGTCAGAGGAAAGTGCCAATACTGATATATGGAGCCAGAAACTGCTGGCTAAAACTCAGCCACTTGTGGTGGCCAGCATGAAGACATTGGATGGGTAAAACAAGACAGAGAATCCAAAACTACTGTGTCAGAATGCAAAACTAGCTAACAGATACTTGTGGAGGATTAGCAATTGTGGCTGGAATAATAGGATGGAATTACATGCATAATTTAGGAAAGATGGAGGAGGAAAAAAAAGATGATGAAACAGCCATTATACATGAATGACTTCAGAGAAAAGAAAGGGATAGTATGAATAGCAGGAGTCATGTTAAAGTAAAGATTGTTTAGAAAAAGTTAGAAAACATACTGTGCTGTACTGGACTATCAGAGAGCCTGCAGTATCCAAGGGAGCCTGGGAGTTGGAATTAGACAGGGGTGTAGATATCTGTTATGTCAATTGGAAAAGAAAATAAGTACCTTTAGTTCCTCTATAATTATGGAGATATAACCTTGTAAGACCTATTCCTAAATGTACTAACACACCTCTACACTGCAGTGAGAAGATATGCAAGAGTGCTATGAAAACTTCACCATAGTTTTCATATCTGTAGAAGAAATTTGTAGAACTATTAAATATCTTTAACTACAAGAAAGTAATTTCCATTACTTTGATTTGAAATAAAATTCTGAAATGTCAGAATTCTCATTGAATAGAAACACTGGTTTTAACCATTGTATTTTTCCCCAATTGATTGTGATAGTTACATCAGGTTGCATCTTCAAATTGAGCCTGAGGACAGAGTAAATGACTTCTCCCATAAATACCACAAATTAATTTAAAAACAAAAACATGCTAAGATGTATAAAAGATGGAATTTAGAAAATATATGCTAAATGTAATTCTGATTTTCAATGGGGGGAGAGGGAAAGGTATAAAGCTAGGATTCAGAAAATACACAAAATGGCTACAAAAACAGCGCTATACATTTGGAATCATCCTCAACACTATTTCCACAGATTCTCTCATGCTTATTTTTATTCAATAACTAGCAATTACTTTTTTTTTTTTTTTTGGTCTCTCTTATGGTGACTACAGAGGTTTATAGACATGTACCAAAAGCATACACTATATTTGCTAAGTTGTAATTCCTATAAAATTCAAATCTAGAGGAAGCAGAATGATTGGATTGGCAGGGAGGCAGAAAATGGATGCTTAATTGTTCATGAGAGTGACCTTTCACCTGTGACATTAAGGTAAACTAATGTTTGATTTATATCTGATGTTTAGTCAAGTTTGTAACACATGACAACTATCTAAATGCATCTCTATGAGATTCCTTGAAGCTGTAATTTTATCTCTTTAGCAAATCTAGTTAGGATTTTTTAATGGAATGTTTACACATTATAAAATACAGTAACTGATTTTTCTCTTCAGAGACAGACTGAGTAATTTGTAGCTGTGTTGAAGGCAGAGGAACTCAGTCTGAAAATCCATTTCATTCTTGATGAACAAGTTTTATCAATAGCCCCTCCCCTTTTGTGTTAAAATGCCTGGTATAATATTTCATACTAATTGATTTTGCATTCTGCTCAACCATTTTTCAAACACTGCTTGCTTAAAAATTATTGATTTCATTTTAATAACCAGGAGGCCTTCATACTGTAACCATCTCCAGGCACAGCCTGATTTACCATGCCTTGAAGCAGCCACAGAATCACTGGGACCAGCATTGCTTTCTCTATGTCTGAGTGAGCCAAGTCACATGGCACAACCCTTGTCTGTGGAATTTAAGGAAGAATGAAAAATTGATTATAAGAGCAGATAAAATCCTCATTTTTTACAAAGTTCTTTCTCTCTCTTTCAATAAAAGCAAACAGAATTTGACTTGTATTTCCCTGTGCTGGGCAGATATTAAGTATTTTCTTAAATTACATCTGCATCCGTCATAGATTCCTAAAAGGTAAAAATTCATGAATGTTTATGATTTAATAAATCACTGAAAATTAGTTATGAAAGCAGACCTAAAGCACACAGACTTCTCTCCTAGAATCATCATGTCTCTCCCAGAGCTGTATTGTGCATAGTGCCCAGAGAGGCTGAGGCACTGGACTTGCCAGGCATTTAGGAAGTGCTGAGCACAGAGCAAATGGTCTCACTGGCTGTGCACTTGCAGTGCTACCCATAAAGTTATGTACTCTCAAGACCACATGACTGCTTGGACTGCCTGGTCTATATGTTGCAGAGGTTTTGCATCCCCAGGGTAGTCATGATTTCCCTTCTCTCCAAAGTGACTGAATTTATCATACTTGGGATGCTAGTTTAACCAAAAAAATAAAAAGTTAATTCTCTACTGACTGACTGACATCTGATGCAGTATAATTATTATTCAATGATAGCTAAACTTAATTAGTTTAAGGCTATTTTAGGCATTCAATCAGAGTAGAAACATTTTAGGGTTTGATATTCCATGAACTTGAGAACAGTGCATTATCAGTGTGAGGTAGGAACATTCCTGTCCATGCTTCTCTCCTATATAACATAATCTTCTCCTGCATGTTCAGTTGAGGTGCTGCTGGGGGAAGAATATTCCACTTCCTGGCAAAGCATCCTGGTGCAGTTAAACAAAAGTACTACAAATAACTGCAAATCCTTCAGGCAAATATCACTCACTTCAGCAGGTGGTGAAGAGAAACAGAAAAATATTTCTATGGCTGCAGGGCAGACATTCTTCCTTTCCAAAGCAAGACCTATCTTCTCCTGCTTCCCCCAGCAAAGGTAAGACTGTCACATCCTCTTAAAGCATGAAAACCTGACAGAGCTTTTGCCTTTTCTTTACCTAATACTGCAGTAAATAACCTTTAGTTGCATCCCAGAATCAAAAGCAATCCAAAACTCATTAAAATCTAACTTGTTCTTATTGCCCAATGATACCTGCCCACAAATCTGCAAAGCAATTAGTAACACAGCTCTTAAGATTCATGGCTCACAAGGTTTTGAATCTGGAGGGGAATAGCAGGCATTTGGTGGCAAATATTTAAAGACTTATTTACAGGAGAACTGGAGAAATCATAAATATCACCCTTTCAATGAAATATTGATGACAAAATAACCAGTTTAAATCAGTTTAAATCAATGTGAAATAGGTTTGTACTGCATTCCACTACTGTTTATCCCACAACCAGGCTCAGCAAAGCAGGGTGTGTATACAGGGCTATGTTTGTACATGACTTGAAATGCCTCTGCTGTCAGCAAATAACAAAAGACAAGGTGATGAGAGAGTTCCTCTCTTGCTCTATTTTCACTTATTTTTGTGAAGATCAACCCTATTAGTGCCAACCTTTTCCAAATCAAATAGCTATGACTGAACTACAAAGGATAAAAGTGAAAAGTGTGAGGCAAGTGAAAATATTTCCCTAGTTCAAGGCATTTGTAGAGTACAAAAAAAAGCACATATGGCATAAGATATTGGGGTATGTGATTTATCAATTTAACATTTAACAATGTTAAAAAAAAATCTACTTTCACATGAAGGAGAAAGAATACACTTTTCACATGTCAAATAACAAATACAAAAGCAATTCATTATGATTCATCCTAAAAATTATTTTAACACTATGCTGGTATTACTCACTGAATGACAGTTCTTGTATATATGTATACACAAGAATAAAGCAGACAGATGTAGTTCAAGCTTTTCCAGATGGAGTTACACATTGTTCCTGCTCTTCAATCAAGAGAAGATGCCTGTGAGTACCTGTGACTTCTTAAACAGTGAGAGAAAAACAGAAATTGAAGCCATTTCACCTGTGCAAATTCAACTATTTTTTATAGAAATATTTTTGACTAAAAAGGTAGAAGTCCTTCAGAAATACAACTGTGAGTTCTGATTTCAAAACTGTAGTTTTGAAACAGAGCACCATTTTGCTGTTGGTATCTACCTTCAAGACTGCTACCACCAACACATTCTATAGAATGATTTCAAGCTACTGGAAAAAAAAAAGATTTTCTCTGTTATCACAATGGTCCTCAGTTTATTGACTCAGAGCCCATGATTCTTTTATGTAACATTGATCTCTCATGAGGAAGATTTCTTATCAGTCAATTACTCCATGTGTTTCTGTCATTTCATAGAGTAGTTTGAGTTGGAAGAGACCTTTTAGAGCTCATCTAGTCCAACCTCCTGTGGTGAGCAAGGGCACCTTCCACTAGACTGGGCTGCTCAAAGCTCCATCCTACTTGGCCTTGAGCATTTCCAGGGATAGAGCATCCACAACTTCTCTGGGCAATGTGTCCATGTACCTCACCATCCTCACAATAAAGAATTTCTTCCTAATATCTGATCTAAACTTGCCCTCTTTCAGTTTAAAGCCATTCCCCCTTGTCTTACCCCTACGTGCCCTTGTAATCTCTTTTAGGGGAATGCTTAAGATGCTGAGTTAATATTTGAACAATCAGGAACAATTATATCTAGTTAGACCCACCACCTTTCTTCAGTTTCTGACACATGTGCTAAAACACTCTTTCTAACTTCTGACTCATGTTCTGTTTATCTCAGAGAACACAAACTTACCTGATGAAGAGGAGCACTTCCCTTCAGATGACTTTGCACTGCTTGTAAAAATACTTTGGTCTGAGCACTGAATTTCATCCAGAGATTGTGAGACACTGCACTTCCAAGTTTCAGAAAAGGAAGGATGATTTTGAAATTAAAGCAGACAAATAGTGCCTGGGAGTTATGGATTTGCCATCTCTGACAAGCAGTGTTTGCATGACACTGGGCCAGTTGCTCCAACTGAAATACCCAGACAGCCATTCTGCTTGCCTTACCTTTTTTTTTTGGGCACTCAAATTCTTGGCTATTGATTCAAAAAATACAGCAAAAACTGTGGACCAACATAGATTTGTAACACTGTAAATATGGCTAGTTTGCTCTGACTGTTCTGTTTTCCTTCAGAAGCATTCCTAGGGTGGGATGGCTTTGGTTGCATAGATACCACCATCTCAAAAACACAGAGAAAAGAAGCCAAGATTCTAAAATTTAGTTTACACTTTTGACAGTTTTTATTTGAATGTCTGTTAAGGTGGCAAAATTATCAGTCTCTCCAGCTTTCCAGCTTTTTTCTGTCTGCATCCTGAGCTGACTGTAAGAATTTATTTCTCTGCAGATTTACCTCTGAGATTTTCATAGGCTTAGGTTGACCATCACCTATGGTAGCTCATTTGCACAGACCTTTTTAAATAAAGAATCTCCTCAAAATGTGTGGGAAGAGAGGAAAAATGTTTTCCACAAAAGAAATCAAAAGTGGTGTTGATTTTAACACTGCACAACACAGCTTAAAAGAAAGAACAATGCTTCAAAATACAACAATCTAGAACAAGTGTTACCAGAGCTTCATTCATAGCAGGACAAACTGGGCTTCAGATGAAGAAAGCAGAATAACCAAAGTATCTGCAATAAACACTTTCCCAAATGGAGTGCTCAGTGTGATGTGCCTTACAGAGATGAAGTTCTGTGTTGGGAAAATTCCTGCACTGCTTTATAATCTATGCCAGAGAGCTGCTGATCAGAGACTGGTAATGCCCAGCAAGCACACAGCTTCTCCCTGCTGTCTCATTGCCCTTGCAGACAATGTGTGATAATAGTGTGATAATTCACACTCCTGGCCCAGGAGATGAGGAGAAATTTTCCAATCCCATCTCTCAGCAACCAAAGACTATGTAAAAGTTGTGTAATCCTTCCCCTATCTCTCAGAAGTGGACCCTCCCATTGCTCCTGGTGATGTGCAACCTCTAGGATGCTTTCCTTCTGCTAATAGGAAGGGACAGCAAAGCAAGGTGGGCTGTGGAGAGTTAGGGAGGAACACGGTGACATCCCCAGTTCTAAGCATGCAAATGCTGGCTGTAGTCCACCACAGCTGGGAAGGTCCCTTTTGCTGCTATAGTCAAGAAAATAATCTTTTCTGTAAACTATGGGTAAAATTAAACTGTTCATAATTTCCTTTTTGAAGGTTGAATATTAAAAAATTTCCCAGAGTTCTTCTATTTGTCATAAAGAAGGACATACAGACATGCTGAAATTAGCTCCTGACTCCCAGGTGTAAGTGCATTCCAAAGCTTTGTAGATTACCCTAAGTAACCCACTACACCTAGTGCTTAAAGATCTATGAAGTATTTAAAGTCAAACCTGAGCAAGAACAGTTATGCTCTTGTTTCTGAGGTGCTGGTGGATGCACACTGTATTAAATCCACTGTTCCCCGCTTTAAAACAACCTGCCAGCCTCCACAAATAAAAGAATTAACAAACCACTACAGACAACTCCAGACACATTACCATCCGTTAGCTCTTCCCTGTGTGTGAAATATGATAATACTACTACTTCAACTTAGAAGGCTGTTACAAAGTTAAATTTATGAATGTTTTGAAGGAGTTATAAGACTACCACAGGAAAGTCATCATGGAAATTAATTAACCTGCCTTCAAGGCAGGGTTTGAAGAATGTACAGAGAATATGACATGAAAGATTCCACTTTACATGATGAAAATGAAGAGAAACGTTGAAGAACTATACATTAATTAAAGACATCCTTGTATTGAATGAGGCAGGAGTCTTGTGGAAAAAACCACTCTGCAAAGGCAATTAAAAAACTGATTCCTATCACAAACAACATACAATACTGTAGGGGAGGGCTTTGGTTTTGGAGCTCTCATGTTTTCTGTATAGTTTCCTTAAGTTTTTTTAAAATCTCCTTTTTATTTTTTTTTCCATGGCATGACTGCAGGTATGAATGCTGAGAACCAGCTATCAGAGGAAATTACAGTAGTAGGAGAATACTTCTTTCTCCATGTGACATGCTGTGCTTATGGGCTTCAGGACTACTTGAGAGCCAGCACTGGTGGGCTCCTGTTCCTCGGGGCAGATTCTCCAGTGCCCCCATCCATCCCTCTCCTCTCAGCCACTGGCTACTGCCTGAATACCCTCTCTCCCTCATACCCTTTTCTCCAGTTTCTGGCCATAATCTTCCATCTTTTCATGCCTCACATCCATTCTCTGCTGTCCTGTTTCCCAGTCCTGGAAATTCATTCTCTGTGTTTCCTTTCTTCATCACTAAGCCCATATATCTTGCACTGAGACCAGCTGCTCTTTCCCATGTGTTCATCAGACACCAACAGGCTGAAGATTAATTACTGTCACAGGAGATTCTTCCTTTTTTCGGTTTTGTTGCCAAAGGAGCCCCTGGAAATTAGGATGAACAGCTACAGTGAGAGGTGGGTTTTTTCTTCTGTCATATGACCAAAACTGCAATTTAATCTTTAGACAGGTAGAATAATAAGTGGGGCCCCTTGATGTAGGGTTGGTGGGAGAAACAGCTGAAATAAAAATATCACTTGGCACTTTCAAAATGTGGTAGAGTTCTAAGCAATGAAAATTACATATTTCATTGATAAAGCAACATTACAAATAATTATTACTATATGCACCAGAAACCCTAAGTCTGTGTAGCTAAACTTTATTGAGGTGTGTGAACCCACACATCACTTCAACGCCACTTCAATGTCTAGATGGAAGAATTGCTGCCCAGCACCCCAACAGAATAATTGCCTCTTAGGAAACAGGAGACACATCAGGAATACCAAAGTAAATGCTGTCCTCCTCCTTCCTCTCATATTGACCATGGTCTGTACTTTCAGGTGAAGAATATAAAGGTAACATAATTGCTTGGCAAAAAGAAGAAAAAAGGAGTAAGATTGGAAAGTGGAAGGATTACATTTATCTTACATTTAAATTTTGGTAAATTGGCAGTGAAGATGGGTCAATAAGATGTTTGACATCTCACACCAGTTCTGGCAACGTTTTGAGCAGGAGCTGCCCCAACGCCGCAAGCCCTGGGGCCGTGTGCGCTCCCCTGGCACTGCTGTGTCCCAACATGGTCCGGAAACAGCAAAACCAGTAACGGGAGGCAAAAGAAGCATAAAAAGTGTGTGTTGAAATTTTGGGAAGGGGAGTTAAACCACTAGTATGTGAGTGATGAGGCGAGACAAAGATGATGTTCATTTCTCCTCTTCTAACACCGAGTACAAAGTGGTCCTGCTGCTGCCGGGCCAGCCCGGCCCGAAGAGACCCCGTGCGGGAACCGCGACCGCAGCCGGATGGGAAGGACACGGCTGTGCCTTTCCCCGGTGCCATCGATTCACCCGAGGCCGCACGAGGCTGCAAAGAGCGGGCGCAAACACCTGGATGGAAAAACGGCTGGATCGGCCGGGAAAGCCATAGAGCGCGCGTTTTTTGGCTCTGAGGGATAACCCGAGTGAACGCGCCCGAGCACCGCAGCGCCGCTCAGCCCCCCCCCGCCCGAGCGCAGCCCCGCAGCCGGAGCGCTGAGGGCGGGGCGCGGTTCCACCTGGGCAGCGGGCCCGCCCCGCCGTGAGGGCCCGGCCGCGGCCCGCCCTCCCTCCCCTCCCTTCGCCGCGCCGTCAGGTGCCGGGGCGGGCACTGCGCCTGTGCGGCGGCCGCGGGCGCAGCCAGCCCAGCCGGCCCCGGCGGGACGCGGCGGCGGCACCGGCGGGGAAGATGGCGGAGCCGGGGGCTGCGCGGAGCCACCCGCGGGCCACAGGTAAGGGATGGGGCCGCGTCCCCGCGACGTGCGGGGTACGGCGGCTCCTCCGCCCGCATCCCGCGGCTTTCCCCGGCGCTGTCCCGTCCCGTCTCTCGCCGCCCGGCGCCGGCGCTGCCCGAGCCCCGGGCAGGGGGCGGGCGGGGGTCGCTCCCCGGCAGGTGCCGCCGGGTCCGGCCGCCATCTCGGAGGGATGGGGCGGCCGCTGTCGGCGGGAGCCGCGGCGGTGTCGGCGCTGGGCGGCCGCTCCCGAGGGGACACGGAGCGGGTCCCGCCCGCGGCTCCCGGCGATCCCCGTCCTTGCCCTTTGTGGGGCGGGAGGTGTTTGCCATGAGGTGGCTTTTGTGCCGCCGCGATTTCCCCGGCCGCCGGCGGTGCTGCCGGGGCGGGAGGGCGGCAGCTCGGCTGTGCCCCGAAGTGCAGAGCGGGGAGGCAGCGATTTGTAGAGCTCCTTCTCGGCGGTGCCTGGGCCTGCCTGTGCCGGTGCTGCCCAGCCCGGGCAGCAAACTGGTTGAGCGGGTATCGGGCGTGAACACCGCACGCAGAGCCCTTATATAGGCACGGCTCCTGGTTAAGGTCCCTCCTCGCTGCTCGGCGAACATAACTTTTCATTTCCGAGGATGAAAAAGGGCGTGTGAGATGTGTGGAGGTTGCTGTGCTGTATGTGGGAGCAGCACCTGGCATGGGATCAGTTCCCCAGCTCCATGAGATGTTGGAGCCAAAGCTGGTGGTCGTGACCTTGGCTCTTGGCTTCATATGTAGGTGTTGGGGTGGGTCTGGCTGCTCCTTCTTCACATGACTTCCCCTGGGCTCAGTGTGAGATGAGTGGTGATTAAGGTGTTATGCAGGTGCTCATTACACTTTTACCTTAATTATCTGGTATGGAGCCTGTGCTTTGTGGATGGTAAACCATCTAAACCTGGTGCGTAAGAGGGAATTAATTTCCCCGTTTGTCCTAAGCCACTGTAGTGACTAAAAGTAGCTTTACAATTGCTTTGGGAGATAAAGAAGGATTACTCTTTCAAATTTCTGGAGAGGGAATCTGCGACTTTGACTTCTCTGAGGTAACACAGTGTGAGGAGCCAAGGAAGGAGCTGGGAGTGTTTGCTGCTCCTCGCCCTTCTCCACATGCTGAGCAGTTGTGGCTTTTGCTGTAAGGTTGTTGCTGTTGAGCAGTCAGGCACTTCTAGGGCTTGGGTCTCCATTTCTTAGTATTTCACATGGAAGGCAGGAGGAAATTAATGCTCAGAATTCATATTTGTGAGAATTTTTTTAAACCTCTTGTCTAAAGCATAGGGAATTCTTCCCAAAATTCACTTGCATTCTTCCCATTTTTCTTTTTGTGGGTTTTTTTTTTTTTAGTTTATACATTCTAACTTCAGAGGCAAATGTTGCAAAAAACTTTCACTCCTTATATTGACCAGTACATAATCTATTTTTCACCCTGTATGAGATTGGGAATCCATAGAAAAAGTAGCATGTACTCTAATTAAAGATGGTATCAAATGGGGTCATGTGTTGTAGGGCATGGACAGGCACAGACAGATGTCATTACTTGTGGTCAAGCATTGACATTTGAGCACTAATACCCAAGGAAGGCAGTATATATACAGTGGTCTTGGCCAAATTTGTTATTTGAATTGTCTGCTAGAAGATAATTCATGATGTGGTGTAAAAGATGGTGTATGTGTGGGGTGTGTTACAGACAACAGTATGGATAGCATTTGATCTCCTGCAGAGAATGAGGCTCTTTTTTGTGGGACTTCCCAATTTTGTAACAAGCACAACAGCTACTAAAGTGCATCATTAATATGGATGTGGAAATGGTGCTCTCTTAGTTCATGTTTGTATGTATGCCTTGGTCCTGGAAGTCCTTGCCTTGGTCATAGGGATAGGAAGAATTTTACCTCTCTGTTCCAGAGTAAAATGCTCCTTCCCACGGTGTTGTTCTCCAAAAGGGTGCTGCCAGCAACAGGCAGTGACTGAAGCCACCGTTCCCTTTCCCAAACTGGAGTTCTCTGGCAGCATCTGAGCTTTGATCTGTAGGATCCTCCAGTGCTGGGGGAATTGCTAGGATGGCAGTGCAAGCAAGGCACTTCAGACTGTCTGCCCAGACCAAGCTGTAACAAACAAGCCTGCAAGAATGGTTTTTTTTTTGCATCTCTTGACTACTAAAGGAGAGAATATTGTTAAATTGTTTCTAATTCTGCAAACAAGGAGCAAAATTCTGTGGTACAAGAAAATAGTAATTGCAGAGCTCAATTATATCCCTTTGCCAAAAATCAAAGGCATGAGGCAAACAATAGCATGAGAAGACACTGTAGGAATCTTTTTGTCAGGGAGAGTGTTAGGTGACCAAAATGTGGGCATTATTGCTGCTGCTGTCTGTAGTAAAGGTAATGACTAAAGAGCATTTGAAGGACAAGAGCATTGAATCTCTTGTCTTCTTTTTTACTGCCTGGTGAGATTTGCTTAAAGTATGTGCTAGGGGGCTGAAATACTGGACACTTTGATTTTCAGAGTAAGATGTGTTTGTTCGTTGTTTGAGTTTTTTTCCTTCTAGAAAACGTGATCATGCCTAAAAGAATTTAAGAGAAAAAATGATGTATTGTGCCATCTTAGACTGTATATCACAAAACCAGTTTGTGTGAGAGGAATTAATGTGTGGATTCCTTTAAAAATACTGTGTGGGTTTTTCTTCTTGATCTCATTGCTTTTCCAAGTAATTTCTCATAGGCCAAAATGATTTAACCAATGTGTACTTACATTCTTCTTTTTGTACTGTACTGTTTTCTCTCATATATGGATACTCAAAGTTGTTTATCCCCAAGGTTAATTCATGTGCTGCTTTTCATGTAATGTTACCATTTGCAAGTATTGGCCTTAGTTCAGGGCAGTTTAATACACTCTCAAGGTTAGTGTTTTGGTATTTGAAGGATTGGCTTTGTCCTTAAAAAAGCAAAGTCAAACCCCCTTCCAGTAAAGTTCACTAAACGGCAGTGAAGAAAAATGTCTTGCCTTTGAGTTCCAGGGCTGCAGCAGTAGAAGGAAGGTGTATCCCTTGAAATGCACAGGTTAGGAAAGTAAAGCATCTGAAAGCTTTAGTGTTTATAGGACAGTGTTGTATAGTGTCACATAGCTCCATTTGCTTTGGTGGCTGGTGTATCCACAGCAGTGGAAAGGCATGAGGAATGCTTTTTTGAACATAGGGTAATTATTTCTGGATGTGCTAATTGAAGGAGCATGCATGTATTTAATGTAAATGAAACTATGTATCCTGTGTGATGATACTGTATGAAGATACATGTAGTTAGGTTTTTTTTAAATCTTGTGAATAAATAAAATACAATTGTAATTTTTTTGGTTATCAGTCATTCAATGTATGTGGACCAAAACTGACAGGGGAAATTCTTAAAAAATCTTATGTCTGGCATTTATAAGTAAATGCTTTCTAAGACTACAGAATAAAGCAAGGCTTTAAATTCTGTTCAATTCTGGACTGCTTAGATGATTGGAAAAAATATCTTATTTCCTTCTTGTGTGTTTCACCTTTGCAAGAAGGTCCCAGCATCAGGATTATTGAGTAGCTTGTTTGGCTCTTCTCTTTTACTTATCTTTACCACTCCTTGTGAAATCAGGTTTTTGCACCAGCTCTCTGACAGGGCATTGCAGCTTCCAGCCCTTTGTGACTGGCTCAAGCTGTTGAGCAGATCCTAGAAGCAGTAATCCTCAGTTTAGATTCTACATCAATTTATATAATGCTTTTTTTGTTTAAGATACTGTTTTATGGAATTTTTATAAATAACTGGACTGTACAGGTCCAGTTATGTATAAGATGAAGAGAGATGAAGCTGATCAGGAAGCTAATGCAAATTTTGGGAATGCTAACTGCATTTAGTTACTTATATTACACACTCAGATTTAACTTTCTTGTGGACATCTACTGGTTGAGAGGGAAAATCTGGATAATAGGCTTAAATAGTGGAAGAAATAATAATGCTCAGCCAAGGTTATTGGAGTAATCAAAAGCAAAGTTCAGTACTGTAACAGGGTTAATTTTAATCTGCCTGTTTTAGGTAATTTTACATAATTTCTGAGTTATTTTGCTGTAATTGACTCATGTTTGGTGTTTTCATCACAACTTGATATATTACTGGTGTATTTTCTGTGCCTGGAATTAGTGCATGTAGGAACATGGTATGTATCAGTTTTCCCAATGTACCTGTGTTCAAGCAGCTCACCCAGTGAAAAAAGTGACTTAAAATCTTGGGTAGTCACATTACCCTGGGCTGGCTTTAGATAGGATATTTAGAAATACCTTTCACTGTGTCTTATATTCACAATGATTAATGATGATGATGATGTGTTGCTGTGCAAAGATAAGTAGGTTTCACAAAGTGGAAATCTATCTAACCATTATAGAAACCCTCAAGTTTATTGTTATGTGGTTTAAAAGACTAATGCATCTGACAGACTTTGTCATTCAAAGAGTACACTATTGTTTTTCTTCATTTGTGTCATGAAGCTGTCAAGATCCTAAAACCCTATCACTCTCTGTGGATCTGAATGTTGTAAGAATCTTAGTAAAGTACTTCTTGTTGTAGTTAAATAGTAATCCAAATGTTTCATTTGGAATTACTTCTGGCTTTGAGTTGTCCTCTGTGTATGCACATATATAATGCATGTGCATTTCAGGCTTTTTGCAGTTGTAATGAACTAATATATTCCAATCTTGCTGGTCACATTCTTGGTTTTTGTAATTTTCTTTTTGTAACTCTTAAATGCATTATCCACAGTAGTTACACTTTCCCATAATTATTTAATATCTATGCCCTCTGTGATCTGAAGTTTTGTGAAGTATTGTGCTTCTTTTCATTTAATGTATTATTAGTATGTGTGTCATCTTTGTTTGCCAAATGTCAGATCAAACTGTTTTGCCCTAAATTCTGGGACATCAATTTTGCTTTTGCACTGGAATATCTGAAGGCTTTTGCTGCTTCTTTCATGTGCTTGTGTCTGCTTTCCTTTGATCGAGGGGGAGCTGATTATTCCTGTGGTATTGAGGTGCTGCAGACAAACGCCTGCTTTGCTGGGATTGATAAAGCATTTCTGTGATCTTTGCATCAACTTCAGGTACACAGCAGGTGTTTGTTGTTTTAGCAGCTTTTCAGTGAGGAGCTCCAAAGCAGTGATGAATAGGAGAGGTATTCCTGATGTTGTGCAGGGTTTGCACAGTTATGCTGTGGTAGCTGTTTGCTTAGGCATGAGCTTGCTTTAAACTGGTTTTCTCTGTGTGCCAAAGTTTGTTTTTTTCACTGTGTTTTCATGTTACTTTTCTTGGCATAAAGATGCCAATAGCAAGCTTCTTGTATTAATGTTTCACTTTTGTTATATGCATTCCTTTACAATGTGTAAAATGCAGCTTTTTTGTGTTCCAGTGTTACAGGTATGTGCTTTTTGATTGGACCAGTTGGAAAAATAACGTTGAACTCAATTTCTTCTAATGATTTAACAGAAGAGATTGTTTCCTGTGCATCATATAATGTTTAACTTTTTGAGCTCTGTTTTTCCTTCCAAAAGTAAATATACATTTAGTGCAGTGTTGGACATTCAAATCCTTTTTTCTGGTTTGTGAAAAATCTGTAAACTCTTGTTTCCTGTATTTTGAGTACAGAAATAGATGAAATTGTCCGAGCTTTCGAGGTCTACCCCTTCAGTAGTAATTGCATGTGTTGTTTTGCATTGTTGTGTCCTTGCATTTGCCTTCCAAGAGGAACAGTCAATGGAATATGTATTAACTTGGTGTAATATGATGAGCATTTTAATCTAGGGTGTCTTCTGCATTGTTGTGCCAGAGGTTGGTGCCTTGTTGGCTTTGTGCATGTTAATACATCTGCTTGCACAAAAATGAAAATGGATTTTATGCCCCATAACCTTAACGCCATCACAGGTGTGTTGTGCATTCAACCAGTTTAGAAGAAATTACATGAAGCTTCATAAATCTAGTTTTCTTTGTTGAATAGTTTCTCTTAGATACTTCTTTTTCCTAGCAGTGATTTCAATAAATAACATGAGTGAGAATTTATCACTTCTACCTGAGATTTTGATAGGATGGCAATGGGTGTGTTAGATAAAATACATGATACCATATATCAATTTGTGGATGCCACTGTAAAAGCATATCAAAAAATCTTCAAGAAAACAGTGGTAATACTACTACAGTTAGTACAGTTTTGTCTGTTTTGGTGCCAGATGCTGGAGGATGTGTTGTGGTTTTGTTTCACTTAGGAAGATCTGCAACTATGCCTTGCCCAGTTCAATCCATATGAATTATCAAATTACTTGTTTCATGCCAAGCAGAAGCCATCAAGGCTCTGCTTTAATTCAGAAAAATGCTCATTCAAATATTTATAGTTTGAAATTAATTTTGCTCGTGGGTGTGGAATAATGAAATTCTTCATGTGGCTACAATCAAAAGAGAAAGATACGAGCTTTCCAAAGGTGCTGTGGCATGCCTGGGGCTGTAACCACAGCAGGAGTGCTGAAGGGGTCCAGGCAGAGCTCTGCTGCCTTCTCACTTCAGTGATAGATCAAGTGAGAGCTGGAATACTCCAGTTTGAATAAACTAGCCTTGATTGTTGAGTTGGAATAAACTTTCAATATCCAATTATATTGGGAGTAAATTAAACTTAATTTTGAAAAAACTCCAGCCATGTGAAACAAAAATATTTTTTATGCTTCTAAGTTTGCTGCATGACAAATCACCCTTTCCTTTTGTCTCAGAAGGGAAAACAGGACATACTGCAGTGTTTATCCACACATCATTACTGTGATTTTTACATAGTTCAAGTTAAGGGATTTGGTTTCCCTTCCCATGGGAGGGTGGTATCAACAAATGGGAAGAGTTTTCCTTTGCCTTTTGCTGGTGACTTGCCTGCATCTTGCCAGTTTTCATTCCCTTGTCTGTGTTGAATGTGGTGTCTGTGTCTGTGTGCAGACCCGCTCTGTGTCAGGGGAAAGAAACCTCAGGGAAAGAACTGGAATGTGCTGTTGGGTCTCGTAAAATGTTGATAAACAGTGAGAAAATTATGGCTTCCAAAATAAATGGTGGATGAGTTCTAATTCTCCTTTCCCTCTCCTGAAGGGGAGGGAGCCAGTAGGGCTTTACTCTCATGTGTCTTGACTTTTGATGCCATGCATCAGCCACAGGACATATTTTTCCCATATGCTTAATGGTCTATTAATAGATGTGAGTATTTCCATTCTGTTTCCTGGGTTTAGTGGCTCTAAGTGCTGTGGTTACAAGTAAACATGGCACTTTTCAGTAGAGTGAGGAAGTGGTTTTAATGATGCAGTGAAACAAGAGAGTGACCTTCCGTTGGCACAAATGAGTTTTTGATGAGGTTCTGGATGTGAGTACTGCGTTGCAGGGTTGTGAGCCAGGATGTGTTTCATGGCTTGTTGAGGCCAGGTTATGGCACTGAATGAAAATGTTTGAGCCCTGCATAGGGAAGAAATGGTTTAGAGAATGTATTATGGAGAAAGGTTGCTTTTTTATGGCATTATCAAGTTACAGAACTGAAAGAAAACTTGAAACAGAAATAACTGAACAGATTGAAGCATTTACAGATAATGTAAATAGCTTGGGTTTTGTAATAATTTTTATATTCTATAGGCAGTTTTGCATCTCTTTCATGCCTTGCAGTATGTTTTCCCTGTTTTGGGTTGGGGGTTTTTTGCTTCTGAGGTTTTTGCAATCTCTGTTCTTATAACAGAGTCACTGCCATTATCCAATCTTCCTTTAAGTCTCATACAGCCAAAGGATGTAATAAAAAAGTAGCCTATCCTTGAATTTTAATGTATTTAATCTGTGATGATGTTGTCCAAATCATGTGTGAGTGGCACTGAAAATCATGTTACACAGTGCAAGCACATCCACTTTCAGATCCAATTTTTGTCATGGTCTGTTTGAAGTGCTGAAGGTGAACTGAATACTATAAGGAAAGTCTTCATGCAACCTCCTTGTAGTGAGTGCTCCCTAAAGCATAGTGACAAGCTTACAGGCCATGTAGCAAGTGAAAAGGTGTTTAAAATAGCACAGTGATGCTCCTGGAAGATCACTAAAATCTCTGGTGATAAAAACCCCTGCACTACATAGACCTTCTGGTGCCTACTTGCTGATAATGGTGCATCTGTGCTGTTGATAAAATGAGACCCTACCAGGATAACTCACGTGCTCTAGTCTGCTTCTTGCCACAATTTCATAATTACACTCAATACAGTAATTCTTGCTCTTGCTGCCCCAGCAGAGCTCACTCATTCTATCCAGCCTGGGGAGTGGAGGAAAGCATGATGGAGGAGACTGGGCCCATAAGATGGGCTCCAGCAGGAATTTACCTCTCACCAGCCCACCTACCTCCTGCAGTGGGACCCCGGAGGGCTGAAGTAGCTCTGAAGTTTTTCTTGTGCAGCTGCAGAGGAGGCAGAGACCATGAATAGGAAAAAGGTGGAAAGGAAAAGAAAATGCATTCCATGCTATTTAACCTCTCCTTCAGGCGTTACTGTTCAGAAGTAGAGAATCACCATATCAAAGAGCTCTTTGAAAATCAAAGGTAACAAAAACAAATGTTTTCCTAGTCTTCAGAGCAGCTCTTGGTTAATGTGTTGCAAGTGTGATATACTTACTTAAGTTATAGACTTGGAGAAGTGGAGGGGCAAAAGTCCTCAAGATGGTTTGTTAATGGCTATTTTGCGCTGAAATGAACCAGATATCTCCTGGCGATGCATGCATCTTGAGAAATTCTGGTCAAAACCTCCATGGTATAAAGTAATGGAAGATGTAATTTTCCTATTCTGACCCAATGGCTGAGAACTGTTGGATCTGAGGAGCAATGTTTCAAGCTGATTGTACAGTCCTTCATAAATTTGTACAACTGAAAACCACCAAGAAATAAAATTCTTAAAGGAATGTGGAAAACTGCTCAGCAACTGAAAGGTAACTATAATTCCAACATTTTAGATTTGAAAGCATTCAGCCATCCCTATCTGTTTCCAGCTGTGTAATCTAGTCCATTACCTTGTACCTTGCCAGAATAAACCAAATTTGTTCTTCTTGGGTGTTGTTTGGTAAAAAAATGTAATTTCACCATTGTCTGACAGATGCCAAGTGCTGTTATTGGGGAATAGTGAAATAAATAAATACACATATTTATTTGTAGGTAGAGCTAGAGTGACATTCTTTGAGTATACAGTTTGGGGTCTTTGGGAATTTCCTGTGTCAAAGTTTATACAAACTGGTAAGGAACTGATGGTGTCAGGCTTGTAGAGGAAAAGAATTTCAGTATGCATCATCTAGCTCTGCTTTGAGAAGATGGTACAGGATTTGGCTTCTGGTTCTGGATTTAATGAAGCATGTTACACTGAAGTAATCTGCCCCTAAGTCTTCAAATGTTTAACCAGGAACAAGAATCTCTTAATCTTTTGCTGCTAGTCAACTGTCTCCTTTTGTTTCAGAAGTATTTGGTGCATCAATAAAAAAGTACTAAAAGCAAAGACAAAAATATTTCTTTCTTGCGTGTTAGATGGTCCTCTTGCCTATGCACAGGAGCAATACCAAAATGTTTGCTTGCTTGTTTGGGAGAAGTTAATTTCAGATCTCATTTGTATTCTCAGGTAAGAAGTTCAGATGCTGATCTACTGGAAAAAAGAAGTGTTAGTTTTGGTTTTTGTTTATAGCATTAATCCTCATGAAGGTAGAGAAGGTGGGTATAGTTGGCTGTTAGTGATGGTGGGTAGAGAAGGTGGGTTAGAGAAGATGGGTGTAGATGGCTCTTTGTCCCATTGCCTGTTAGCCCAGATGTATCCATTCTTTCTTCTACTGTCAGCTGAGGCTTAGAGAGCAGCCTTCTTGTGTGTGTGTGGACCTACATTTCCCTTCTTCCTGACTTCTTCTTACATGTGCAGGACTGCATGCATCCCCAACTCCTCTTGGCCTCTTCCAAAATATTTACTGGTTTCTATTTCTTCAGCCAACTCAACCTCTCTCCTCTACTCATCTCTCTCCTCTTTTCCCTCGCTATGGGTAGGCAGGTTTTTCAAGCCCTGACTCTGTATCTTTTGATTTGTATCTACATGTGAAACAAAATTCTGGAAGAGTGTAGGATTCCCATGTAAGTGCTGGCTTTCAGCCTGAGTGTTTGTGATATGGGGCTCCACATTCAGCAGAGCTGCTCTGTTGCCACAGTCAAACAAAAGCCTTTCCTTGTACAGGTGTGTCCTGAACTTTGCTCTGCCCACAATTAGTCTGTGTCTAATCACCCTGGCAAGGAGCTCCACAGTCAGCTGCCTTTGCTGAGAATCCTACAGTGAATGTCTTTGCAGTGAGGCGAGGTTTGAGGACAGATAACCTCTTGTTATGAGACCTACCAATTACAGTCCAAACAAGCAAAGTTCCTTGCCCATCGATCTGGAGAAGGAGCAGCTTGGTTCATGATATGTGGAAGTGGAGAGAAGAACAGGACAAGTGAGTGCATGAGCACTGAGGTTCCTGAGGCAGCAGCTGGTTCCTGCTCTTACAGACACACAGGATGTTGGGACACAGCACCTGTGATCTTTTACTGTGCTGCAGGGTGGCAACCACTGCTCAGGGTGATTCTGGTCAACTCAGTTCAGGATCTAGAGAAGCCCTAGACAAGAGGGTGGGAATAAAAATTCAGATGTCTAATTTGCTTTGAAAAGTATTCTAGTGGGGTTACGTGCTTTGCAGGGTGAATATTTGCCATTATGTTTCAAGAACTGACTAGGTGAAGTTAAGACACATCTCTTGGGGCTTAGAACAAAGTGTACAACCCATTGATGGGTTTTGGTTTTTCTGTGCTTATATACAAAATAACTTTCACCTAATGAAGCAACCCTGGTGAGTCATTTTATTAACTATAGTTGTAATGATGGAATTCCAGATTAGCAAGGGAAAACAAAACTGGTGAAAAAGAAATAAACAAAAAACCCCAACCCAAACAAAAATCCCCTTCTGACGTATCTTTCATGTCAGTATGTTTTGGATGTATCCTTCATGATTTTAAAAGAATAAACCAAGAGAGAATTGCTGACGTGTATAGTCATTGTATGCAGTTTTCAGATTCCTTGTAAATGCTGGAGATAGCAATCTTTTGAATGCACTCTTGCAACAATTGCTGAGTATTAATAAATTTCTGAGTGCATTTAAGTAGGCAGGCAAGACTCTTTTCTCCTGTACTGCTGGTTTTTCACCTAGGTTTGCACTGTATAGTAAAGATAAATGGCATTACTGGTTAGCTTGCATGGAGAAACATGATGCAGTCTCCACTTTCCTCATTTGAGACCTTCCTTTGTCAAGGAAAAATGTCAGATGAAAGCTTGCTGGAAGAAGTAAAAATGTCAGCCATAACACTTAGCAAGCTTGGATTTTTTTGTTCTTGGTATTGTGGGATTTATGGCACCAGGCTGTGGGCACATCTGGAGCTAAATGAACAGGCAGGCACATTGCTGTGACTCTGTTTGCAGGGACTCTGCTGTTACAGGCTTCTGCCATTTCTTTAGTAGAAGGGAATTTAACAGTGTCAAGTGTATTGTATCATCAAAGCAGTGGCAGCTTTGCTGTTTTTCTCTAAGATTTTTCTGGAGGATGCCAGAGCTAGGAGAGATTAAGAGATCCTGCTGCCACCTACAGCATCAGCAAATACCAGATCTGTTCCAAGCACATACATGCTGTCCTTTAGTGGTTCAGGACTTCAGTTACTAAGATAGTTAGGGATATGCAGTAGCTATCTGGAAAAACACCTTTTCTCTTACTTAGCTGAGCTGTGGTTCTCACTGGGAGCCATAACTGGAACCCACTGTCAGAGCCTTACATGCCCAAGGGCAGATTTTTTTCAGCAAATTTGAGGGGAAGGGAATTTATGAGGCCAAGCACAACTCCTTAGTTTCAGATTTAAGAGCTTTCAAAGTAATTATAAAAATGTTCTTGTTATTTAGCTTTGTTTTATTTGACTTGACAAAAAGTTCAGTGCCATATAAATAAGGGAGGGGAATAAGGTCATATTTTGTGTGTTATGTAAAATATCATTAAGTTTTTTTGCCTTTGAAAATAGGATATATTATATCCTATTTATAGGGTATAATATATCTGTATATAACCTGTATATAATACAGATTGCCTGCCAAGTATAGAGAACTATCAGTTCTTAGCACTTTGCTTGTAGCATGAGGGTGTTTGCTTTTTGAAATGGCTGGCAGAACAAATTGCAGACAGGAGGTGTGAGGGGTTTTTGTGTACAGCACAGACATAGAGGAGATGGAAAGTTAAACTTTGGAACAGAAAACTGTGGAGAAAGGTGGAGATTTCCTTTACTATTTTCATGTCTCCTATTTTAAAATACAGCAAGATGAAAGGTGGTGTAGTTTCATTTGACTGACAGAATGAGAGTAGTAGTCAAACGTGTTTTGGCAGAGGGGTTTTTAAACTGTCCTTACACCTGTGTGTGGAGGCAGGGGGTGGACTACAGAGCAGCATGTGTTGGCAGGGATAGTAGGAACAGCCCACTTTATTTTAGGAAGAGTTGGAAGGAAGAGGTATGAAACTACATTTTTATGACAAGGAACATAAAGCTGAAGGCAGCTGAATGCTTAGAAAAGGTGATAAGTGAAGAAAATGTAACCTCAACAAAGGTGAATCTTGTACCTGATTTCAGGAAAGTGAGGAGGTGTGAGGTCTCTAAGGTTCAAAGCTGAGACACTGAGCACCCACGATTCTTGTGGATGGGCCTTGTGTTGGTGTATAAGCAGCTGCAAGGCAGCATGGGGTTAACCTCAACTTATTGCAATGATGGAAACATTTCAGTTTCAAAAACCTGCATTTGAACTATATCATGAAAACATTAGTAATCTGATTTTTATGCCTTTATTAACACTACTGTAGCCTAACTCTTAAAGCATGACTGACATGAACCATAATTGAGGTAGCATGCCCAGGATTGACAGCTCTGATGTCAGTAGTAAGGAAAGAATCCAGTTTTTCTTTCATTTTTTCTCTGGAAACTTCTATGTTCCTCTGAAACCAAATAAGATCTCTGCTTCAGCTATACTTGGGTAAGTTCTGGCAAGTTATTCAGTGATTTTTCTGTGCAGCTGCCTGTTTCTGAAGAACATTGTCAATGAGGGGAAAATGGTAGGAAGCTCACACTGATGCCTTATGTGGGGACAATAGAAAATGGTATTATTTGGTGCTATTTACATATAGTATATTGCTTTGGTAGCTCATGCTACCAAGACATGGCTGTGGTTCTGTATATGCTATCAATAATGAGTAATTGGTATTGCTTTCCTTAATCCTTCTTAAGATGCATTGATTTTTTTCTTCCCTCCAATATTGAGTATCTACTGTAAAAAAATCTTTATTAGTTGAAATCACTGACTCATGACATTTGTTTTGATGTTTCCTTTTCTACTTAGCTTACTTATTAGGTTTGAGTTTTGCAAGGAAGACACATCTGCTAATCAGTGACTGAGACTTGATCTTCTAGAAGGGCACAGAGCTCTTTAATCACTTGCATTTTAAAAAGACAAAAAAAGGTGTTGGAGAGGAGACAAGACATTGGAAAGTGGGTGGGTATGTTCTTTTGGTTTTAGAGACGCTGACTTAAAAGCAAGAATGAAGCTCATCATTTTAGTGTTGAAGCTCTGAAAAAGTATGGAGAATAAATAAGACACTTAAGCTAAAATTGAGCAAACCCATGTTTAATAGAGAATATCATACATTAATTAAACAATAAACAGGGTCCATATACATTCTTATTCGATGAAGAAATGTCATTATTAGAGAGCATTACATTGATTTTCATTGTAGTCCTGTTGTACATTTATTTATAAATGTAAAAATGTAAGGGTTTTGTGTATTGATTTTTTTTCTTTTCTTTAGTCAAATCTCTGCTTACAACAGGATCTTTTAAAAAGAGCATCCTGCTTCTGTTAGATGTTCCTGGAAAAGAAAATCAATGTATGAACTTGCATACTGAAACATCTACTGCATTGACTTAGTAATCTTTAATTCTCCATGTAAACAGAAGGAAAAATGATGTTCAGTAAGACTATTTTTTTCTTACAGTTTGTTATTTTTCATCTTCTGGTAACAGGTTTAACTTCTGCAATTTTTATGTGCACATCTATATATGTACACAGAAGAGTTCTTCTGAAGTGTACTGTGTTTATTTGTATTTGGAATTCTACACACAGTCACAGGAAAGAAAATGGTGTGCATCCCTTTGGTTCAGTGGGATTTATTGTCATGATGGGGAAAAGAATAATGGGATTAAGATTAAATAAAGGTTGAGAGTTTTATGTTGGCATTACTGCACTGCTGTTGTTTCCTCATGACCTTTTGCAGCATTGCTCTTGCTGTGCTTTCATTAAACTACAAAAACTCTGAACTCTCTTTGGATTTGTTTTCTATCTCTGAGGTTAACAGGGCATGAGCACTGTCTATTTCATGCTGCTCTGAGCATTCATCTTGAGCAAGTGCTGAACCTGGAAGTGAGTATTGGAAAGCTGCTACTATTACTGGGTTAATTTGTTGAAACTCTGCTAAGCAGTACCTGCTAATGAACATTTATAGAGGTTTGTCACAGTTGACAAAGATATTGTCAAGTGCAGATTTGTCAGTGTTACATCAGGAACTGGGTTCATTTCATCTATTTTAGGGATTCTGCTTAAATGTTGCAGTTCTCATGGAATCAGTTTTGAGGTTGTTTTATCTCTTTAGCAGTCCAAGGAGATAATTATCAAATTAAATATGTAGTATTTCAGTTCCTTTGCTAAGATGCTTTAGCTGGTTTCTTTCATTCTTCTCAGTCCTGCTGTTCTGTCCTTTAATTTCCTTGAGGTCTGTTCTCTGACAATGTAGAAGTGCTGCCTTCATATAGAAACCCAAAGGCTGATGGTGCTGTGTAGTGTAATATGTAATGGAATAGAAAAATATGAGCTTTAGATAGTCAAATTGTTAAAACCCCTAATTTTAGAGCTCTTTTAGAAGCCTTTGATCCTTAGCTGAAAACTCATCATTAAGTGTCCCTTCCCTGAAGGGATATATGTTCAACTGCTTAATGTTCTTAATTTGTCATCAATAAAAATGTAGAGTTTTGAAATTCTGACCCCCAAAAAAGAAAAGTTTAAATAAAAACTTCCTCCTTTGCTATTACATGTGCAGTGTAATTTTTCTGGTGTTAATAAGCAGGCGATTGAAGACAGTTGGTATTTTGAATATACCTGTAGAAAATCCTGCCATTTCCTGTATGTGCCCTAATGCCTCAGTGGCAGGAGAGTGCACAAATTGCATTACTGTGCACAATTAGGTTCTCTGCAGGAATTCATCTGACATCTGTCTGCCCTGGTTGTCTTGGGCTCCCTTTGAGTAGAGTGGAACAGGCACTTCTAAATTCCTCCCTCAGGAGGAGGTGACAGGTCTGAGAAGCTCTTCTCGTAAAGTGAGTGAGAGGGAAGCTGAGAGATGCTGCCTCTCAGAGGTGAGTGTCTGTTTATTTGGGCAGCTGAAGTTAGGCTGAATCTCACCCTTCCTGGTACACTGGAGGTGCTGTACCTGTCCTAATGTACAGCTCTGCAAATGAGGAGACAATTTGTGGCTGCTATCCAGTTCATGATATGCTGACAGCTGTAGCAGTTGCTTTACTCTGCACTGCTCAGGCTTTGAGGATGCTCAAGAGGCACAGGAGGGCTGGTTATGGCCCCTCTGTGCCCTGCTGAAGCTGCTGCCTGCGAGCCCAGGGGCAGAAAGATGGTGCTGTTTACAAGTCAGGTTTACCATTTTTGTTGCAAAGGTTAAGTGCCAGTCTGCTCTGATGTTTTCCCCTCTGTAGCAGTGTGTTGCTACCAGTTGGCATTTCATGGAGCCACGGCTCAGCCAGCCTTTCTCAGAGGCCTTTTGTTGACTCACAATGATGTTGTCAGTGGGACTTTTCCAGTGGCAGCAGTTTGTTCCAAGCTGCTGTCTTCCTCAGTACCTCTATGCCTTCCCTGGTGTGTGACTTGGAATGCCCCATCCAGGCAAAGGAAAGCTGCTTGTGCCCTGTGTGACCTGTATGATGGGCAGGATGTGGCCAGGAGGCTGCTGGTTTGGTACCACTGATTGGTTGTTGGTAATCATTCAAACCATTTATCACTTCATTTAAATCTCTTCTTTTTAAGAAGGCAGGCAAATTTCATGGGATGTTCAATTATGGATGTGTTGATGTGTCATGAAGATATGTCATGCTCTTGTTTCTCTGGCTCTGAAAGCTTATTCTAATCATCAAAAGAGTTACTGCTCCATATATACTGTATATCACTATAACTTTGACCATTGAGGTTACAACATGTGCCACTTAAGCAAACACTGTGATATTTTAGCTTTTTGCAATATAGTAATTAAATAGAAATGTGGGATAGAGGTTATGATAATTACCAGTCTCTGTTTTAGAAAAGTCTGTGTAAGGTAAACCCATATATGCATGGATTCCTGTGAAGTCTGTCATTCAGCAAAGCATTTGGGATGAGGTTTGAAAATATTTAAAAAAAACCCAAAATCATCAAGCTTCAGGTTTTTTATTTGAGTTTTGTTTTGTTTTGATTATACAAATTGTTTATCCATGCAGGGTATTTTTATTGCTAAATTGGGGGTAGTCATGAAGATTAAGACTTAACATACTGTATTAATTCTGTTTATTGGACCTTGATATTGGGTATATGTTTTGCTTATTATGGGCTTCCTGGTGAATGTAAGATTACTTTCCAGATGCAACTAGAAGGCCACAGAATTAGCAGGCTCTGTAGCCCCCTGCTTTGGAGATGAAGCCATTACTGATGCGCCAAAATGGAATAAATGAAACTTCTTTTTTCTGCATCATTTGCTAAATACAGGTAGTATTTTATCTTTGACCAGTTCTCCTGCCAGAGCTGCCTTATGTAATTTTTAATGCCTTATTACTATAACCACTGGGGGACAGGGACTGCCTTTTATCTTGTGTTTCTACTCTGAGCCAAATATTAAAGACTTTTTGCAATTTTTTCCTACAATAGAAAAGAATATTTTTTTCTCCTAAAGAAAAAACAAAGTCTAAGAAAATAGTATTTTGTCTGAATCCTTAAAACATAGTTAAACAACAGAGTAAAGGAACACATTGAAAATAAAGGAACAAGACCATGGAAGAGAGCATAATCTCTGAAAATTTAAAAAAATTTAAAATTGCAAGGCAAATATTTTTGAGGAGCAAACTGGCAAAGACATAAAAAAACAGTGAACATGTCACCCTTGATACAGACCCTGCCAGACTTTGTGGTAGGTTGCTAAATGGTCCATGTGTGAAAGGAACACAAGAGACATAAGGCTGTATCACTGAAGCTTAGTTACTTGCTTTAGTGTTGTGTATAGAGGAGCTTAGGGGTGTTTCTTGTCCAAGTCTTTCTTAAAATGGAATATACCTTGATCTATTGCTTAAATTATATTTGATGCTAGAGGAAATTAGCTGTAATACAAAGGTTTAAAAACTCTAGAGAAGTGAAAAATTAAAATTTTCAAGCATAAAATTGAGTAGGTGAACTATGATACACTGGGAAGAGCCTATGAGCTTTCTGTAAGGAAATATATTTTGTACAATTGGGCTCCTCACAAGAGGTCAGCAAACAGGCAAGGTGGAGTAGTCCAGAAGAAGGAATAAGCTTGGCTTTTTTCTAAAAGATGTTTGTAGAAACCATCATCAAAGACACTAAACATCTTGAAAGCTCTTTGCTGTCTGGTGATTTCATGATTGATGTGAAAAAAAGTGTGAATACTGTGATGGGGTTTTCTGTTGAATAGGTTTTAAGAATGGTCATGTGACGAGTAGTCATTAAAGTTTGTTAGAAAAATGACCACCAAGTGACTGAGCAGTAAATAGCAGACAGATTTCAGTGTTCATTGGTACAGACAGATGTCAGGAGCAATGCCTGTGGAAGACAATTTATAAACAATGAGGTATTTTGAATTACCCAGTAACACTGGGGAGGGCAGCCTTGGAGGAAGGCCAGTCTGTGGGGGTGACAGCCTTCCCTGCAGAAAGTTCCTGACCTTGGGAGGATGGGCTTGGCTGGGATCTTCTCAGATCCTGTGTCCTCACAGTTAGTGAAGCTGCCTGTAGCTGTGAAAAATCTTTTGTTCTGAGCAGTATTAATGATCATTCAGAAGTTGGTTTTCTGTGGAGGTTTTCTATGCAATACATGCGAGTGAAACCTTTTTTAAAACCAGTAATTAACGGTTTGTGATAGAAGTATTTCCTAAATATGATGTATGATTTTTCTTTTTTTTTAGAGAGAGACTGTATCAGTCATGTTAGAATTATTGATGTTAGTTTTAAATAATTTAAAAAACTTGATCTCTCTACAGAATTTGGCATATGTGAAAAGATTGCCTGTTATAAATGCCTTTAGCCATTGTTTGTACTATGAAGTCTCAAATCTATTTGAAAGGTAGCTTTCTGCTGAATATATGCAACAAGGAAAGCTTTGTCAAGCCTGCCTCTTGTAAAATCTACAGGTCTACTCTGTATTTTCTGCTTCTTTTCTTGTACAGATTAAGCATCCCATTTTGTAAATATGTAGCTATAATGTAGGCTTGCAGAGATTTTCAATTATCTGTTAAAGCTAGGAGTAATTTTGAGAATGAAAATTTAATTATAAAGAGAGTATTGCCTTTTTTTCTTATTCAATATTTTCTGTTTTAATCAGATATAAATGTAATCCTCCATACCAAAATGAATTCTTTCTTATTTGTTGATGTTCAAAGGGACTTTTAAAGTTGTCCTTTGAAATCCTAGGGTGGTTTTAATCAAGATTGAGCAACTTTTTTTTTTCCAGAAGCCAGAAATTGTTTTGGTTTTTGAAGATGATGATGATGGTATTATTAGTAGTTTGTCTCAAAACATCTGCAGTAATGCTGTTTCTAGAACACAGATTGTCTGGTGCCACTGAGCAGAAAAGCACATTGTTTGCCCTGTAGGTAATCAGATGATCTTGTAATTGTGTAGTGGTATAAAGTCAAGTCAGAGTTCTTGGCTCCTGTTTTAGAAGGCTATTTATTCTTACTGTGTTGACATTTTAAATAAGGTAAATGGTGTTACTGATAGAGTTGAAATATGATGGCTTTTACTTGTAAATGAGCCAGTTCTTAATGAAGTTCCAAGGTAAGTGGAGGTAATGTATTGAAAACTTAACATGGTCCAAGATTTTAATTTTCCATTCTTGATTTCCACCCACAACGCCCGCTCCCATCAGTTTCCTGCATGTAAATTTGCATGCCTGGCTTAATATGCATTTTCTCCCCCTCTGTCTCTCACCTTCAGGAATGCAACCACAGTATTGTATTTGCTTGTTTTTCATCCTTGTCAAAATGTCCACCTCTTTATCTCCTCTCTGTACTGTTATCTATGGCCTAGTTGTCCAGAACTGGTCTCTGCAAAGGAAAGCAATCCATGCATGTCCTTCCATGCTTGGCTCTATTATTGGTATCAGGAGCAAACCAAGAGCAGTGCTTGGCTGTGCTGCAAATCTGCATGCTCTCTTTAAATTTTGAAATGTGCTTGATGGAGTATCTTATTGAAATCTCATTCTTACATGTCTATTAGATGGACACCTTGTTTTCCCTTCAAACAGCTGTGTACGGTACAGAAGTTAGCTTCTAATTTTTACATCAGTTGGAGAGGATTGGAACACTGTCTAAAATGCTGACATACCTGATTGCATTCCTGCTGGTTTTGTGAATGCCTGTTCAGTCAAGAAAAGGAGAAAGGGAGATCCCTTCCCTGCTTTGCTACATCCCAGGCAGCAGCATTTTGCCCTGTCCTGGTGGTGTATCCCATTTATCTCCCTGTGCTGCCCTGAGACAGCCTTCTGCCTAACCCTGGTTCCTTGAGCTTGGCTGTTATGCCTGTTTTAACTAACCTTAGCTTAAGGCTGTACAGTCTGCTCTAAGTTTGGCTCATTTCAGGATGATGCAGGCTATTTCTTGTGCTTTTCTTTTTTGACCCAGAGAAGAATTACTGTTAACAACATGCAAAAGTACATTGATATCAAAGAACTGAAGTTTTGACCCTTGAAAAGGGGCACAGTGCTCTGAACCCCTCTAGGCCTCTGGGATGTGCACATTAAGGGAATTTTCAGTGGATTACTCTAAAAAATTGACTGGCTTTGTAAAGTATTGTGAACGAGGGATTGAGTGACTGCAGAGAATGCAGACTAGAAGAGCATGTAGTTTAATCTTCATAATACCCTAACTTCGTCTTCCTATGTACACTATTTGTTTGTTTTTCTTTTTAAAAGCTTTTTTTGCCTCTGGAGACTTTCAAAGTGATGCTCTTTCTTCCCTAGTTTCCATATACCAAAATAGTTAGCTTGGTCTGGATTTTTTTGTGTGTAGATGATGGAGGATGCTGTTGCTTTATTATGTGCTCCTCGGTGTTCTCAAACAAATAAGATAAATAAGGAAAATTAAATGGTCTCAGTTGCTCCAAATAAAAGCCCTTCCTCCTTGCCCTGTAGAGCCATCTGTGCCCTTGATTTTGATTCACACAATGATGTTCTTAAGCAAAGACCAGGACAGTGATTGTCCCCCTGTAGCTGGCATTGGTGAGGCTGCACCTCAAGTTCTATATCCATTTCCAGATCCATCACTACAGGAAAGAGGTTGGGGGGCTGGAGCATGTCCAGAGAAGGGTAGCAGAGCTGGGGAAGGGTCTAGAGAGTAAGTCAGTGAGGAGCAGCTGGGTCTCTTTAGCCTGGAGGAAAGGGGGCTCAGGAGAGACCTTATCACTCTCTAAAACTACCTGAAAGGAGGTTGTAGCCCGGTGGCAGGCAACCAGTGACAGGAGTAGAGGAAATGACTTCAAGCTGTGGCAGGGGAGGTTCAGGTTAGATATTAAGAAGAATTTCTTCACTGAAAGGGTTGTCAAGCATTGGAATAGACTCCCTCCTGAAGTAGTGCAGTCATCACCCCTGGATGTGTTCAAGAAATGACTGCTTTATTTAACAGGGTAGTGTTCAGTCAAAGATTGGACTCAGATCTTGGAGTCTTTTCCAACCTGAACAATTTTATGATTCCATGAAAAGGACATATATTTGGATGGATAAAGTTAAAATACTGCAACAGATTAAATAGTTTGAAAGAAACTAGTTATCATACTCAAGTGTAGCACTGTATTTAAGTGTATGATTAAATAAATTCAAGCCTTAACAAAATCCTAAATCAAGCACATCAGGTTGTGTGGCTTAGGTGTAAACTTCCCTAATTTAGGCAGGTCAACACTTACCTCCCAGCTTTAAAGAGTTGTGATGTCACCTCCCTCCTGTGTGTCAGACTGCTCCAGCTGTCACCTGCCAAACCACTCAAGGCAGAGGTGTTGGGTGTGCTGCCCGGGGTGTCCCTTCCTTTCCTTGCACTAGCAGTGCACAGGGTAGCCCTCCCACCCCTCTCTGCCTTGCCCACTCAGTGTTACAGTCACCTTCTCAGGGCAGGCAAGAACATGAGGGATCTGCTGGGCAAATGTAAAATAGAAATCCCCAAATAGGATCTGCTGCTTGCAGGCTTGAGCTATTTTGGTTAGGCACACTCTGGATTGCGTGTACCTACACACACACACTATTTAGTAATTCTGTTCCCAAGGCCAAATATTTCTACTTGAAGCTATTTTGGTACAGTGAGTAGGATGAAAATTTTCTTACTAAGCCTTAAAAAGTAGTCAGAAAACAAGCTAGTATTTTCAAATATCACACTTGAGTGTGTGACAGACTTGCTGGGAGAGTAATCTACATGATTTTTCCATAGAATACTCATCACCTTGGTACTGGAATGTTAAATCATGCACGCTGTAGATTCACAGTCTCTGTAGGGACTCTGATGTCTTGCTCTGCTGTTCTTTGCCTCTCAGGTGCCAGCAGCCCTGCAGTGTAGCTGCACACTGCTGGGACATTGAGTAGGTAATTGTTCCAAATAGATTTCAGAGGGGCAGCCTGAACAGGAGCCTTGCTGCAGCAGTGTGGAGGTATTTCCAGCTGTCACAGGCAGCAAGCCAATCCTCTTGGAGAGACAGCCTTGCATGTGGCCACTGATGGATTTGTACAGATCCATTGTAGGATAAAGGCACGTAGTTATGTGATCCTATAGACCTCCTTCATTCCTGGAGCACATCTGATATGTCAGTGTACAGTGTAATGGATAATAAGTCCTTTTTTGCTGTAGAAGTTTAAAAGCAGAGCTGTTATACAATCCCATAATTATGTCCTGGCATGGTAATGTCTTAATTTATTTTAAATAAATTGACTCCCCAGGAAAAGCTGTTATACTGAGAATGAGCTTCATTTGTCATTTACAAATAAGTGAATTTAATAACAGCTTGAATGCCTTATGTTGAGTTGCTTATTTCTGATTTAATGAATAATGGAAGAACTGGAGGACACGTCAGGGTGGGTTTTTTGTTTTGTTTTTTAATTGGATAATTTGATAAACCTAATAGATTTTAATAATTATGAAGTCAGATACAAGGCCCTGTTGCCCAAATCAGTATCCCACACGTTGTGAAACAAATAGGTGTGATCCACGCTTCCTCAAGCCAGTGTACTAGGGCATATATATAAAATTATGAAGATCCATTCCACTTGCAAGAAATTGGGTATTTTTGTATGGAAATTAGATTCTGAGCACCAGAAGGCAGTTATCAAAAATACCATTTGCTCGGCTGCTGTAAGCTGGCCCGGTTCCTCTCCTGTGGCTCGGATCTTGAAATGAAAGTAATACAGTTCCTTCTCACACTGCTGTGGTTCCAATCAGATATGTGGCTGTGCTGATTATCACTACTTAAATGTGCCTGCTTTTGATCACCCTAGGAAAATAATGTCCCAGTATGTTGGTTATTTTTGTTACTGAATTTGAAGCTGCCGTAGCATAGAAGCAATAGCATCCAAATGATCTTCTCTGCTATAATTATGTATAGTAGATGAGAGCCTAATACTACTCACTGCAAAGGGGAATTTGTTCTGAAATTGACTGTAAAGTGTTATGAAAACATTCCTTTAGCAAAGAGGCAATTTTCTTTTTAAAGGACTATGTGCAGGCTCATTTCAAATTAGCTGCCTTAAGGTAATCACAATATTCACCTAGTAAAAACAGTGTATGTTTCGTGTACAGATGCTCAAGGGCATCCTTTTGTACTGAAATGATGGCTGCAGAACTAGTGACTGAAAGAACTCTTTTGTTGTGGGTGAGTTTTTTTGGTGTGGTTTTTTTGTTGCTTTTTCTTTTAAATTTTTATTCTGATGTTATTTATAACGAAGGAGCAGATCTGCAAAGTTGACTGTGTTCCTTCACCTTGCATTCAGTGATGTAATGCAGGAATGTGCAGCTTTTAATTGGCTGTAAGCTGGGATGTGTGTGTTAGCTCCTTTTGCTCACTGAAGCAGTAATGAGCTCCCTAAATCGTTCTGCTCACTCAGCCCTCCCGACTGACAAGAGGAGCCTGCAGTGCCTGCAGCCTGCCCGCAAGGACCCTGAGCCATTCCCCTCTCCTGATCCCATTTATCAGGGGCAAGTTTCTTCACATCTTCACAAAGCTCTTCTACTCAAGCAAGCCTGTCACCCTCAGTTTCTGAGCATTGCATTGAAGCGGCTTTGGTATCCAAAGACTTATTTTGAAAAGTAGTGTATGAAGTAAAAATTATGGTTGTTTCGTCTGCATAGCATGCATGGCAAGCTGTTCTTTAGAATGTGGCAAATAAGGCTTTAAAGCTTGAAAGCAGAGAGATTTGGGACTCAGAAATGGTAACTTCACAGAATTAAATGTTTTTGCAGGTGAGTATAGGTGGAGTGAAAAGGGAAGAAATATTCCTTAAAGGGAGTTCAGAAACTGTCAAGTCAAAAGAGCTTTAGCCAAGGATGAGAAAGTAAGATGGTTTTCCAGCATATCATAATTATAAATGTAGTGGTGTGTTATTTCTGAATGATGTAATAGTTTCCATTTATAATCTCAGAATTGTTATCAGTGATTTTTCTTTTTTATGAAATACAGCGAACACTTTAGAAAGAAATACATATTGGACTTGCTGGTTGTATAAGAAGAAACAAACTGAGAATCCTTTTGTCCAAGGAGGCAATGAGAAAACTTGAGAAGATCCATTTGAAGTTAAGGTTATAGTTCTTACACTTAAAAAAAGAATAATCTGTACCTTTCTACCTCTCATGGAAAACATAAAAGCAGATAGAGTTAGAATTCTGAGTAATGCCACAAGATAAGCCAACTTTAGTCATAATAAAAGGGATGCCAGTACATCATCTATGTATCCTTGAATCCTTATTGATAAAAACATTCTGATGTTGTTCTAGTTTGGGTCAGGTCATTGCAAGGATATTCAGATATGCCAAATACTTGCAGATTACTTTGATGTCATGTTGGGGTGTGTGTTAAGTTTTAAGAAATAATCAGAAGTACTTTGTAAAAACTAATTCAGTCTTTGCTTTAAGGTAGTTCTGGTTTACTGACATTGCTTTCAAATTGTTTAAACTTCATTTTTACACTTTTCTTGTCCTTAGGCAGTCAAATATCAATGCTTATATACACCTGAAGTGTAAGGCAAGGCTTGCAGAAAAATTCAAGTTAAATTTCGCTTGTTCTTCTGATTACCACATCTCCTTTAGCCAAACCATTTCAATTGATCTTGAAGAGATGGTGTTAGTACATCCTTTTAATAGCTTTAACTATTACAGTTACAAGAGAATTATTTATTGAAGAGTGTTTAACTGGGTATAACAAGTTAATGTTGTTTCAAGTATCTTCCTATGTACATTTTGGTTAAGATATGACTTGGAAGTTTAAAAATAGAGACATATATGTATTTTAAGATCCAATAAAACTTGATTTTATGGAAGTGTGATGTTGAAATATTGGTGTGCACTTTTTATGTAGGAAATCATGTACTCTAGAATTTTGAGGCATAAAATTCAACAGATGGTTTCTAAAAGCAATATATGATTTTGGGTCAGTTTGGATTTTAATTTTGTAGCTGAATAATAATCACTCAGTGAAGTTTGAATGATTGAGGGATCATAAGAAGAATTCTTAAACATCGAGTAAGAACAGTTTTTCACTAGAGGATTTATATCCAATCTCTAAATTTAGGCTATATTTCTTGAATATTTTATTATTAAAGTAGCACTGAAAGTTCTATTTTGACATCTGGATACTGACTAATAACTGACATTTTTTCATCAAATATTTCTGGACTAACTTGGTTCAAAAAGAAAAATAAACCTATTTTCCCAGTCAGTTAGGTATAAAACATTTTTCCCGTTCTTGTCAGGGAGCACCTAGATAAAGTTCTATAAAACGTGAGCTTTGAAATATTTATATTTTAATACTGTATAATTCATTTGTTTGCATTGATTCTCTCTTGTCTTCTGTTGGAAAACAAAGAGACTCTTAGTGTAAGGTATAGTGGAAAAAATGATGCTTGCACCAATCTTAAATAAAATTGACAATGATATCTGATCTAGTCAGCTACTGTAAGGAAACAAGTGTTCTTTTCTACTGTCATTTTAAGTCTGTCCTGTCTTAATGCACACTGATGAGAGAAACAGCAGTGTGCTTTTCTGTTGTGTTCCAAACATGCAAAAATATGAGAATTCTTTGACTTGTAATTAGCACAATTGGCTCTGATTATTTTGATGCTCCTGACTCGGCTGCTGTCCTGCTTGCAATACTCCAGGACCATGCTGCAGGTCTGTTCCTAGAGTTTTAGTAGGAGAAGAACATCCACCTCCTGTTTCTGCCCTTTCATCTGTGTTGCAGCCTGGGCTTCTGCTCACATCCTTCTGCTGCCCCCCTGGGTATCAACAGGCACTTGCTTTCATTTTTCTGTTCTCCCTGTTGGAGACCAGGCCTTTAACCTGGAGAAGAGGAGGTTCAAGAGCTCATCACCATATTCCAGTACTTAAAGGATGACTCCAAAGAGAATGGAAGCTCTGTCTTCTCAAGTAGCTACCTGGAGGAAGCAAAAAAGAATGGTACCAGGAGAGGCTTTACCTCAATAAAAGAAATAATTTTTTTTGCAGTGACAGCAATAATCACTGTAACAAGCTCCTGAGGGAAATGGTGGAGGCCCTATCACTGGATGTTTTCAAGATGGAGCTGGACAGGATGTTAGATAATCTCATCTGGGCTCCTTCTCTCATGGAATATTGGACCAGGTGTTTTTTTGAGATTCTTTCCTCCCTGGATAGTGCTGTGGTTGTATGAACCCACAGTCCTTCAGAGCACGAACTCTAGAAAGCAACAAGCCAACTACATATTTGCAGTACCCAAACTGATGTTTTGGAGTAAGGGCTGATGTGATTTTTGTAAGGAAAGCCTGTGTATGGTTTCTCTGTGAGGCCTAGAGCTGCCCTGGGCCAGGAGTGCCAGCCTCATGGCTGGCAGAGGTTGTGGCAAAGCCCATGGATGTGTCCAAACCACCTTCCCTTGTGAATGGAGTGGCTGGGTGTGAGGGAGAGACTTTATGGTCCTGAAAAATGTCTGTTTTCTGTCTGTGGGCTTCTCAAGCTTCCCAAAACAGCAGGCACATGTGGGGTGCATGGTTTGCTTGCAGCTGGTGTGCTGGAGCGTGCCAGCCACCCCTGCCAGCAGAGTGCTGCTGGCACTTGGCCTGCCAAGGATGGCACATCATCCCCAGCAGTCCCTCAGGAGCTTCCTGGGGCACTTGGTGAGTCAGGGGAGGTGTGCAGGACAGTTGTGCTGAAAGCTGCAGGAACAGTGGGCTGGATGTGCAGATGGCATTCTCTTTGAGGGGTAGGGTTTTGAGGGGAGGCAGGAGCTCATGCAGATTTGTGCTGAGAAGTGGGAAGGTGCAAGGCATGCCAGAAAAGGGGTGTGTATGCATAGGCAGAGCCTGAAGGCAGAGAGCTGCTTTTGATGTAATTTGAATTATTTCAAAAAAAGAAGGGGAAAGGTAGGGAGAGGGCATCTTTATCTATTTCTTCCTCTCTCTAATTTTAAGAGAGGAAAACTGCTTAGAATGAGGAGAAATTGCAGAACTCAGCATACTGGTATTCTCTACAGCCAAACTCTATAAAGGTGGAAACAGATATGGAAGCGTCTTCCCAGAAGCATTGTATACATATTTGAATTTCTCAGGTGTATATAAATACACCTTGTTTTCTTTGCTAAATAAAGTCTAAAAATAAGCATAGGCTAACACTCACCACCACTGAAGCTTAATGTGTGTAATGTTCTTTACACATCAAAATTCATAAAGTGGCTATAGCATGCCCATTTGGCCGATTCCTAGTCTGCCTTGCACAAGGAGGTTGTGGCAATAAGTTTTTCATTGATACTTGAGAGAACTTTCCTGTCCTTAAAACTATTTCCAAGCCAGGATGCTCACCAATTTTCAAGGTTAAATAAGCCTGCCATGAGATCTCCAATAAATAAATAAGCACAAGAGGAGTTTGAAAAGATAGACGTTCACACAGTGCTGCTATTTATCACTCTGCTTATAGAAAACTGTTCCAGTTTTCATGGGTTTTGTTTTTCAATTTCTGTCCTCCCCCTTCAACCATATATATGTATGTGGGAGGAATCTTATTTATCTAGTCACACATAAATCTTTTTCTGAATCTTACTATTTACTCTTCATACTGTAAATCATTTTAAAATGGCTGAGCAAGAGCTAATCCAGTCTTTGACTCTTCATATAACAGTCAACACTTCTGACAGGACTCTGCCATGAAGAAAAGTAATCTTAAGTTAATTATGTACTCATTATATAAGGTATATATATTTTTGCCTAGAAAAACATTATTTACAGAGTGCTGTTCACTGATTCTTCTGTAGAAGTTAGCTTTGTATAAATCACAGCAATCGACCTATTAATTTTTCACAAAGTGTGGAAAGTGCTTAGACAAAACCTGCATCCACTTCCAGTGAGAGGAAGGAAGCTCAGTTGCTATCATCATTAGCTGCAGATGTATTTGTTCAAAGTCATTTTGAATGCAACTGAGTAGCCTCTAGTCACACATTTTTTTTATTTATGAGAGGAGGGAAACATATATGATGTCTTCAAATAGTGTTTAGGAATGTTGTCTTTGAGATTATCATGCTGTTTGCTTAAGTGGTTGTCAGAAACATCCTTGAGAGCTCCTCTTCAACAGAGAGAAGAAATCATTGTGGCTTGTCTGCAGCAGTGGCAGTTATAGACAAGACTCAGGAGAGGCTGTACTTTACTTTTTATTCAAAATAAACCCTGCAGAGTGTTTTCTGAAAACAACTCTTATTGCTGGCTGTGTTATTACAGTTGAAAAGAAGAATGATTTTGTTTCCCTGCTGTTGTCTCAGCTGCGCTGTGCAGGATATTGTCTCCCATCTGGCTAGATCTTTATGATATTAATAATGAGAGTTTGCAAAGCAAGCTGATTTCATTTTCACCTTGAATGCTTCCTATTTTCAAACTGAAACCTTTCATATTTCCTTCTGGTTCCACCTTTATCAATTTCAGAACTTGCTGTGTTTGTATGGGGTTGTCCTGTTTTGTTTTGTTTTCATTAATATGTTGATCTTTAACTGGGTTTTGATAGACCTATCACCTTGGACTTTTAGACCTGCAGATTTTATTAGGCAAGTAGCCCTGATCTTTTAGCTGAACTGCCATGATGGATTACATAGGGTAGGAATCTGCCCTTCAGCAGAACACCTTCAGCAGAAGGGTGTTCAAACACCCTTCATCCTAAGTCGTGCTTTTTAAGGCGTCAAAATAAAAATACTTCATTTCATCACTCAAGACCTGATGATTCTTGTTGACATTCCAGCCTTTAGTTTGGAGAAATGTTGATGAGAAATATGTCCAAAAACTTAGGAAGAAGGTGAGAGGTTAAAACAAAGTGAGGTGGGGGAACCCAAAACATAGCTGTGTAGGTTTAACATTTTTTTTCTCCTGAAATTGTTTTTATCTGATCACTTCTCACTTATTAAGCAGGAGTGGCTGCTGGTTTCTTGGGATGTGCATTACTGAGCAGAAGAACTTTTCCTTCCCTTCTGTTAGCTGGTGGCCTCTGTGCAGTGAGCAAATGGATGGTTTCCTGGCTTCTGGTTACTTGTGCACCAGCAGCCATCTCTGTGTGTTACAATTGTTTATTTATGAACCTCTTTTATGTATAAAGTACCCAGCACGATCATAGGCATGGGTACTGGGCATGTGTTACTTATTAAGATAGAAATAGAAGAATGTAAAAATGCCAGTATTAAACAGTTTAATTTTCTGTCAAAAGTACTTCACACTTCATAATCATCTGTTAAAAAAAAACAAGAGAGAGAAGTAAATATCACTATGCAAACCTTGTTTTGTTTTAAACCAATTCACATAACAGTTGGACTTGATGAGACATTTGTGTTTAAAAATACCTGAAACCTGGTACACCACTTGCTATTGACATAGCTATTGTTTTACTCAGTTGTTATCTATCTAGTGGGCAGACTAGTCACCCTATTACCTTTTTTTTTTTTGGTTGTGGTTTAATTGCTGTTGTTTTATGTGGTGAAAAATCACCCTATTTTATGTCAGTCAGTGGTTCTTGGAAGCCAGAAGTGGAAAAGAGCGTGCAGGTTGCTGTTGCAGTAAAAGGGATGAGAAATAAAAAGGAGCCTGGGAGAAAGTCAGTGTTTGTTGGTCCTGTGATTTCACAGGGCTGTTCAGTGATGGTGTGCAGCCTGTGCTCTCCATGTACAAGGAGGGAGGTCCTGGGCTGTGAGTAACAGAGATGTGGAGCTGAGCACTTTGGCAGTTCTCTCATGTGAAACAAAGGAGTAATTCAGAGTTTTGTGCATTGGCAATAATGCAGCACAGTTTCTGTGCTCTCTCCCCAGCACTGCAGAGTGGGCATAGCAGTGCCATGCCAGTAGGTGCTCAGCTGAATCCAGGGACCCAGCTGGGATGGGCTGGAGATGGGGAACCAGTGACTGAGCCCAGAGGAACAGCCAGTCTGCAACCTCACTTTGGGTCCATCCATGGGGCACTGGCCCCTTCTCCAGAGGTGTTTTCAAGGGAGTGGTGGCCTGTGTAAAAACCCTCTCAATGAAAGAGTTAGTGTGGAGGGGAGATGGGTGCAAGGTAATGTCAGTGTTTACCCCAAACTCTCATGTAGTCCAGTAGATCTGTTACTGCATGGGTGGTCAGGGAGCTTGGACCATGGCTTTTGTGGGGACTCCTGAGATCCTGGTGTGTTTTGGTTTTTGTTTTGCTTGCAAATGCCTTTGGATTAACCCCTTCTGCTGTCCATTGGCTGTGCAGTTTGTAAACAGTACAAATATGAAATTGAGGGGTTTCCAAATAATTTTAATACCTTCAGCAACTATTTTTACCACTTGCAATTTAATTTAGATTGCATAATTCATGGGAAATTATTTCAGTCAGTCATATGAAACTTACTTGCTACAGCCCATTTATTTTTGAGGTATAACATAGCAATATGACATGTTTATATGTGTTAAATCCTGAATAACTATATTGCAAACAGCAAAAAAAGTGATGAAAAGACAGTCTAACTTGAATAAACCTGGTAGATTGCTGGAAGATAAAAAATTTAGTCAGTTGATAATTATATGTTATTTCCATAATTGTGTTGCAGATTTGCACCAGTTTATCCCTGAGGTATAGCTGAGAAGATATTTTTTAAATAAAACTTCATTAGTTTTGTTGGATCCAGAATAGGAATAGTTTTAAATAATTGATGATGTTCTTGATATGAGGAAAGTTTTGTATGTGTCTCTACTCTGTAGCTGTAATGTCAGCTCTGGCAGCCTGAGAGGTGAACAGTCTCTGGAAACCACAGTGAGATGTTAAGGGGAAAGATAAGGAGTAAATTTTAAATAGATACTCAGACACTGAATTACTGAACATGCAAGATTTAATGGTGCAAATGTCCTGAAGCATTATATAAAACTAGAACTTTCTTACAGATTTTGTGACATAAAAAGAAAAATAATCAGGTAGGAAATAACATAGTTTGGGATTTAGTGTTGATATTTGGGCAGGGAAAGGTGATGAGGCAGGTTGTTCCAAGAATTAAACCAGTTGTTTTGCTATTTTGTGGTGCAAAGTTTTAAGCTTTTGACTGTAAATTCCTACATTTTGCTGCCAAAAAAGGCTGTTTGTTTTATTTGCAGGATCAGTCAGGTTAAATTTTCTGCCAGCAATTGTTTTATTAAAACCACAACTGCAATACATCAGAAAAGGGGGAGAGGGAAGAACAAAGAATAAGAGAAAATTAAAAAGTGAATTTTAAACAGAAAATACCAGCTAATCCATATATAAGCTAATTGTAGACTTACAAAGTCTGAACACACATTAGAAGGAATTAAGCCAACTAGACTCTATCTTCCAAAATGTATAATTATGTTGTATTGCAAGTAGATAATTTAATTGCTAAATCATCATTCAAGTGTTTTCTAAATGAATTAGAACAAAGTATTGTCTGCCAAGGCTGTGTGACCTTCAATTCCTCACATTCATCATGCATTTATCTCTATTGAAGAGCTTGCTTTTTATCCCCACAAACTCATCCACACCACGTGCTACCAGACTATGTCATAGCATTAAATAAATCTGTGTGCCAAAAGAGAGCCAGGCTGTGTGATTAGATTTGGTGGATTCAGTGTGGCATCCCACACAGGAGAAGGCTGAGTGAAAATTCAGCCATCATCAACCTTCATACATTTATGCTACTGTTCACTTGTGCAAATAATTATCTTTGTTTCCTTTTAGAGCTCAGTATGTTTCCTGCAAATTTTTTTCAAACTCATCTGTCAGCCTCCACTTTTTTAGCCAAACAGTGATGTTTTGGTAAACTGCAAGCACTCCGTTTCTTGTTTTGCTTTTTATAAATAACCCAAAAGACATTATCACTGAAAATTATTCTGCCATTATTGTTGGTCAGTTTATCTTGGCAGTTTAATATTGTGACACTGGTTTATGCTTCTTTTACAGTTCCCATCTTATATCTTGTCTCTGCCTTTCTTCAAGCCTGTCAGTTTAAATGTCAGGCAGCTAATTAGATGAATATCAATATAGCATAACATCATATTTCTTTTTCCTGAAATATTTAAACTGTGTGTTTAAATTTGTTTTTTGGCTAATCTATGTCCTCTCATTTTTATTGTTAGATTTATTCTAGGTGAATTATTCAGAAAATGTGCAGGAGAACCTACAGATTTTTCTCTGAACTATTAGGTTATCAAAAAACATAATATGGAGATTTCTGTATTTGTTCTTTGTAGAAACTTCCATGAGTTTTAATAGATTTTTTGAGTTCTTGTGGGTTTTCTTTTTACTCAAGGCCATCATGTTGTGAGTAGCTAAGGCCTTGAAGATAGAAGGCCTTTATTGATAGGGCATTGTGTACTTAATATGCTGTATTTCTGGAGAAATGCAAATGAATAAGGATTTTTATGCAGGTTTTAAGTGTCTTGCTACAATTTCAAGAACTCAGTTGTCTGTATTTCTTGAATATAACTTTGAATATAACTAAAATGTAGAGGATCACATCTATTTGTCTGTCCATCCTTCTTTCTCCTCACCAATATTTAGCTGTTGAAGTCATCAGTCAACTTCAACCAAATTTGTCATAAATGACAGTCTAAAGGATGCTATGTTCCCACAAAGATGATAAAACCAGATGATGCCACAGAACACAGTAAAAGCTCATCCCTATATTACAGGGCCTAAAATTCACCACTTTCAGGAGAGAATTGTTTATGAATGACCCTGACCTCTGAGAACACTTCAGTAGAGAATCTGGTAGATTCTGGTAGAATCAGGCAGAGCCCTGTAATAAATTAGGCTTTTCAGTGTAGAGGCTTTTCTTAAATCACTTGTTCGAAGAATTTAAGTTACCAGAAAAATAAAAATCTGTGGGCAAGATTTCCAGCTTTGCCCTTATTTATAAATAAGAACAGAAATTTGCTTTGCAAAGTGCTACAAAATCATGTGCAAGAGTATACAGAGGCAGAAGAAATATAGGAATAAAAACATTTTGTCTTTGACCCAGATAGCTTTTGTTATGCTGTGGTGGAAGACCCATATGAGCCTCTTAATAGACATCTGTCATTTTGGACAAATATAAGCTACATTTTTTTCCTTAAATATTTAAAGTCATCTTCTGCTTGTTTTGTGCCCAGAAAGCATCTGGACACTGATGTTGAATTACTGACTCTAGCACTTACATGCCAGCTTTGGGCTTTGTCCTGAATCAAGTCAGTCTTCTCCAGATGGCTGAAGCATCAACAGAAATCCAGGAAATGTTGTTCTATAAGTACCTGTATTTTCTTTAACAATTAAATGCTGGGCTGGTCTTTGAAATGAGTTCTGGTAGCAGTGAAAAGAAAACACTGTGCTTATAGAGTGCATACGTACGTGCAAGGGCCTATTTGTGTGTAAAGGCTCTAAAATGCTCGTGCCATGGGAACACCAGCTGAGTCTCCATGGCTCTCCCTGGTGCCTGCAGTGCCTGTTCCTGCACAGGGGTTCCCTGAGCCAGGGCAGAGGCAGACTTGTCACAGCCCTGAAAGCTGCAGCTGTTGACTGGAGTATTAACTCTGTCTCCCAACTTGTTCCTCTGTGGGCCACGAAGGTCACAAAAGAAGGTAGGAGACACCAGTGCAAAGTGGAGTTTTCCTTCATCCTGTGTAGGATTGTCACACATCACTGCAAAAGTTCAGATGAACTTTGACAGCAAATGCTGAATGCAGGATCTGATCTCTGTGCTAATGCCCCTTACTGCAGAGCTTAGTGACCCACTATGTTTTAATTGGCCTCTTTGTGTTGGCTGCAGTGTGCTGTCAGGCCTGTATCGGTGTATGTTTTCATCTTAGCATATCATTTAAGCACTTTGTGTACAGTTTAGTCACTTTATATTCTGATTTATCCGTTAATTTTATAGATTTTTGTAAATCTTTGTAAATGCTCCAAATTCTTACCCGGAAAAAGCGTCCTTCTTTTTGAGATTTGAAAAATCAGTGGATGCATAATCCACTCACCTCTCTTGTGTGGAAAGTCTGAGTATGGTAAATTATCTTTATAATTCTGTAGGTTAAGAGCTCCATGAACAGTGTGATTTGTGTTCTGAGTTTGCATAAACAGCTAAGATAATATACTGGAACTCTGAATAATCCTCTGAGAAATTAGAGATTAAACAAAGATGTATGTTTTTCAGGGCTAAAAAGGCAGACTTAATTTTTTTTACATTTGTTAAGGTAATGAATCTCCAAATAAATTCCACTTAAGAACATTGGTTCACATGACTCTTTCAAGGGATGCAGAAATGTTCAGCCTTATTTGTGTGTCTGTCCATCTCCTTGCTGTCTCTTGCCCTTGAAAAATAATCTTCCAAGTACTAACCTAATAGATCTAAGGTCTTCTGTTTCCATAAAATGCAAACATTGTCAGAATGAAGCAGGATTTAGGCAATAGGGGTGGGTCCCAACATGTCTCAGTTGTCACTGTTCCCTCACTGACCTGGACTCCTTCAACACCAGCCCCATGCACAGATGAACTTGCCTGGGTCAGTTAAGTCAGTCTCTACTTTGGCATATTTCCTAGACTTTTCCAGACTTCTAGAAGCTCCAAGTAATTCAGACCCTTTACTATAGTTCAAGGGTAAGAGTTGAATGAGGTTCTTGCTTTTGGATCTCTGCCCTTCAGGAGGCTTGATTGGTTTCTAACAGAGGCAGCACTTTGTGTGCACAGTGGCCAATATTAAATTGTTGGACCAAGAACAGTCATAATAAATGATTGTTTAGAGATGCATACATATGTACAAAAGGATGTATGTAAATGTAATATTTTGTTTTCTGGGGCAGAGAAGTTGCCAGCACATGGACAGGTCTCAGCAGTGTCTTGCAGGTGGACTTGCATGCACTGAAAGCTTCATGCTTGGAATTCCTTGAGTGTCAGAAGCTCACAGCTAAAGCACAAGTAGAAAAGTAAGCAGAAGTCCCAACAAGGACATTAGCTCTTGATGGAAGACCTAGAATGAATGATTAGATTCTCCAATGAGACTGACTGCATAAATGCCAGAGGGAAAAATCATGTTCTGGATTTATAAGAGTATTTGGAGCCCACCACTAAATTATGTGCTTTATTAAGAACTATGTGTAGGGGCCAAGACTGGGAATGCAAAACCAGGAGCTGTGTGTAATACACTTTGATGAAGAATTGACATTGACCATAAACATAGTTAAAACTGTGTGACTGTGTGTCCATACATAACGTTATAAACTTCAACTATATTGGTGTAGTTCATTTACTAAAACACAAGAAAAAACTTTGAAGCAAACATTTAATTGTTAAAGCTTTTCTTCCTGTGAGGATTCACTGTGCATGTTCCTAGAATAAATTGTTTTGATTTTGATAGTCAATGAGCGTTATCCCTGAAATAAATGACTGGGAAATATAATTAGTGTGAAGCTCAGCAAAAGCAACATTTTAACTGTTGCTCCTGAGCTTAGCCAAGTCCACAGAGGATGAAGTTCACTTGATCATGTGTGCTGTGGATTAATCAGCTTTGCTTCTTTTTTATTTTGGAAGCTTTTGCCAAATCACAGGGAAAATGTGCTTTCTAGGTCTGATGCTGGTAGCTGCTTTTCTTTGGAATAATACATTGTTTCAGCACTGCATGAAGTGTGGGTAGAGAAAAATGGAGGTTATTTAGGTCAGTCCTTGATAGCTGCATGTCATGTTAGCAAGTCATTAATACTTTTTCTTTGATAGAGAGATATATATAAATGGAAAATTGCAAATGGATTCTTCTTTTGTTAAATGCTTTATATTCACTTTGCGGACCACAAAGAGCAGAACAGAAGCATCCTGGAGCTTTCTCCAAATCTTCACTCATGGAGGACAGAGTATAGTGGTAGATGAAGGTAATGTTAAAAACTTAATTTTACTGTCTAGGGGAAAAAAAAATCGACGTGCTTTAGTAATAAAGGACATGCTGGCAACACCTCACGCCTCCGTAAGCATTGTTAGGAGCCAAGTGTGTTTTCTTGATTCTCTAATTGTATCTTTGCTGCAACTCAGAGCAAATCCAGTGCAAAGCACCAGTGTCTCTTTTGCAGTTTCTATTAAATAAGACATGAAATGAAAACAGACCTAGTAAAAGGAATCTGCAGAACATCCCTGTACATACATGTGCAGTGGAAGGTTGATGGTCTATGTTGCACTGTACAAACTGCCACTTCTGAGTGGTCATGCACCAAGCCTCTATTGCCCAAGTGTGAGCCTTTGATTTGTAGATTTTTGTTCTGTTTTGTTTTATCATTTCTTCTAGGATTGTCTTAAATATTAAGGACTGTTTTTAAGATCATACTGACAAATCCTTTTCATTTTCACTTCAGACTCCAAAAGAAAACTTTCTGGCTGAAGTTGGTTTAGAAGCAAGCTGTAAAATTTTTGTCATGCTTTAGCTTGGGTACCTAGACAGAGAGGTTAATTACCAGTTTGATTACAGGATTTTAAAAAATCTTTATTGTCTGCCCCATCTGCAGAGTGTCACTTTGCTGCAGAGATCCATGGCCTGCAGAAAGGCCACAGTGGAAGGCAGGATGTACAGGGACTGCTGGGGTTTCCTCCAAAATGCTGTCCTGTGACCCTTGAGTCAGGTGAAATCAGAGATTTGCAGCTGCTGTGGACTGGTGCTGTGAGCAGGAGCTCTAGCAGCCCAAGAATGGCCTTCAGCAGTGCACTTCAGTGCCTTGAGCTGGGCGGCTTGACATGTTCCATGTAGCTGTCACAGTGGGAAAATCATTCCAGCTTCCCTCTTGTCTGTGGAGCTGAATTTGAATGCTGGGTGCTGCTGTGGGGGTGCCTGGCCTGTGGGTGGAGGCAGGACAGCTGCCCCTGCAGAGGGGAAGGTGACTGGGGCTGCATGGCCCACAGAGCCTGAGGACAGGAGCTGAGCCCAGTGTGCTCCACGTTACCTGGGTGCTCACATCTGGGAGCTCTCTGTGTTCTACTGACAACATTTGCAAGCACTGGCTCCTGCACCCCTTGGTTTTAAATGTGCTTAAATGTGCAGCGTGGGTGCTGCTGTGAGGGCTGGCTCAGGTGTTCAGCAGCAGAATGAGCTGTGGTGCCCCCCTCAGTGCAGCCCCTCAGTGCAGCCCCTCAGTGCAGCCCCTCAGTGCAGCTCAGCTCAGCTCCTCGCCCACCGGGGGCTGCCCAAGGCTTCCCCCAGCTCTGGGTGCCCGCAGCTCAGGCTCCCTGGCTTTGGCTGTCTCTGTGCGCTTCAGCTGTCACTGGAGAGCGCCACACAGCAGTGACATTTGAAAAGCATGAGATCACTATTCAGTGCCACACACCAGCAAAGCCAATTAACTTGAGCAGGAAGTGGGGTTTAATGTGCATTTGGGGATTACAAGCCAGTGGAGGTGGGAGAAATGGGTACTTACAGTTCCCATCTGGTCTGCTCATGCTAAAAATAGCTGAATTTCTCAGTGAGATGCTGGTGTTTCACTAAGCTCTGGTTATCTAATACCTAATAATCAATATATAACATCAGCAGATGTGTATTGTCAGTCCAGAAGCACTTTTAATTAGAAATTGAATTGTGCTAGACTACACTGTACACATAAATACAGCTCTATGTGTTCATGTGTGTTAAATCTGAGAGAAAGACACTGTAAAGCACTGGTTAAACCTTCTGACTCCTTTCTGCCTGAGAGGTTACAGAAGCACATAAATAAAACATCAGTGTAGAGTACACATTGGACAGAGTGCTGCTGACTACACCTGTGCACTACAGATCCAAAGCTTTTTTCCTTTTGGCAACAAAAATTGTTACAATGAAGGGAATTTCTTTCATTTTGATGTATATGTTCCTAAAATGAGGCTGTTCAGATTGAATTTAGTGTGATGGAGAAACAATTTTATCTGATCCTATAAAGTTTCCCTTAGATAATTTGGGCAAAAGAACTGTGACTTGAGGTCTATTGTCTTACACGGAGACTTTTTCTTGCAAAAGTCAAAATACAGTGAACCAGGCAAGTGATGTCTACAGTACTTATAGCTACTCTCCTTTCAAAAAATGAATTTTCTATTCAGTATCATAGTACATGAGTGATAGGACCTTTTTTTTCAGATTTGGGTGGGGTAAGCATGGGCTTCCTGATCCTAACAAGGTATTTCCATATCTTCTGTTTTAACACAAGTCATTCTGCTGAAGTCAGTGAAACTAGTCTGTGCAAGTTTATCAATGCATAAATTACAAATACAAGTTGGGACTATTGCTGATTCACGAGATAGGCAATCTCATTTCATTTTGAAATGTTTCAAATTTTCATTTTGAAATGTTTATAGCTTTGGGGTTCACAAGTTTGCTTGTTGTTTTAGTGTAAAATTTCCAGCTAGTGCCACCTTGGCAAACCCTAGAAGTTTCAGAATGTTAATTGTGGATTAGAAACAGTATTTTTGGTGAGGTTTTTCGTTGGTTTGTTGTCGTTGTTGTTGTTGTTGTTTGTTTGGGTTTGTGTGTGTGTTTGTTTGTTTTTATCCTTTTCAGAATGTACAGTGTTTCCTTCTAGGAAGTTGCTGGGCAGGCTATAGAAGGGAAGATGCTACCTATAGATGCCACATGGGTCTGGGGTCTAGGGCTGTTTGAAAAATACAGCTGTAAATGTTCATGTGTGTTAAATCTGTGAGAAAGACATTGTCAAGAACTGGTTGAGCCTCTGGACTCCTTTCTGCCTGAGAGGTTGTGGAAGCACATGGATAAAACATCATTGTAGGAAACGTGGACACAGTGCTGCTGCTTGGTATGGGCTGTGTGGGGGGCTGTATAGCAGGGACCTGTTCAGTAAACTAAATACATAATAACACTGGATTAATTATATAGTGTTTTCATAAGTAAAAGCATTCTGCTAATGTGTCTTACCATTCTCTGAGTGCTCTTGAGGTGCAGCTGCTGTGTCTGCCTGATACTAGAGTCTCCTTGGGGCACTCTTCGGGCTGCACACACATTTGTACACAATCCCATGAGCTAATTAGGTGTCTGTGGGCTCGTGCAAAACTGAGAAGATCTGCCATTAATATTTTAGCAGTTGTTTACTCCCCATGTAGTAATTAAGATATTTATGTTAATATATGTGATCACAAAATGATGTATATATACTCTATGTATCATTTCAAGGTTATTTGGCCAGCATTTTGGAGCAATTTCACCTTAAATAAACATACCAGTAGGATATATTTTGCTACTGCAGTCTGTGTAATACATTTTACAGCTGAAGTTCTTGATTCAAATGGATAATTTGAAAGTCCAGGGTGGGGGGAGCAGGAGCATAAGGCAGGTGTCCTAGTTGTTTAACCAGAGCATGCAGTCCCCAACAGCTTCTCTGTTCTATCTGCCAGGCCACCTCTCAGACAATTAGCCTGGGGTTCTGAAATGTCACTATGTTTGGCAAATGTTTGTCTTTAATGACTTCATCCACTTAACATCTTTATAATAACAAGTAGCCATCCTGGTATTTTAATTAGACATAATGGACAATGCTCCTTTTTCTTTTCTGGTTATATTTGAAATCCAGCCTGGCAAATCTAAAACTAAAATTAAGTATCTGAAACTGGGGAAATTCTGATTCTTTGTATTAAGATTTTTCAATGCCATAAAATAAAGAGCTTTTTAAATTAAAGAAAATGTGAAAAAGATAATTATCAAACAGGACAACAATCCACTAAATCTTACTGAACCTAAATGCAAAGCTCTTGTGGTGTTTGCATGTTGCCTCTACCTGAAAGCCTCTCAGCTTTAAAATTAAAATTTAGGAAAAGTGCCTTTTGCCAATAGAAATTGCCATCCAGGTACAGTCACACACAGCTTTGTAACTATTTTTCCCCTCCAAGTATAGTTAATAGCTGAAAACTTGAACATTTCTTCAATCAGGAATACCCAGAGGGAAGCAATGACAGGTGGAAAATGTCTGTTCATTATTGTCCCAAAGAAGAGTCCCAAGAGAGACAAAGCAGGTTTTAGGGAGCAGAATGTCAATTTTATAGATGAAAATTGTTATTTGAAACAGCAGAGTTTGCCAGCAGTACAGTTGGGTGTAAGTGCAGTGGTGTCCCAGGCAAGGCCACCCACTGGCAGAACTGCATCCCAACTGGGAAATGTCACTAATTCAGCAGCATCAGTGCATATTGTGGCCAAGGTCTGAAAGTGTTGGGCATTGCCAGATAGAATGGACAAAGGTGTAAATGTCTTGAATGTGGTCATGCAGGATGGCCAGAGGTCTCAGTGTGTGGAACACCACAAGAGCTTTGCAGGTACGTTACGTAGAGCTGGTGTCAGATACCCAGCTGACATTTCTTCTGTCAGGGTGCCCAACAAGGGCTTCAGTATCTGTCTGTATAAATATATTGTGAAACCAAATACCATGGGGTGTAAGAGAGGACAGGTGGGGGTGTGGGGTTCAATAACAAAGCAGAAAATAGTAAAAATAATAGAGACCTTACCTGCTGACAATTACTTGGGTATGAATTGCAGGAGAGGAGATGCCCAAGCAGCCTGTTGGTCCTTTTGAAATGTAGCCTCAGCTTCCACTAACCTCATTGTCCTGCTTGGGTACTTGTTTTCTCACCAAAAACAGGATATGGATTTTAAAAGACAGAGGTTGCTATGTCTCATCAGGAGAGGACAGCCTTCCCCTGCCTTGAGCAACCACCAAGAGGCTTTCACAAGCAGGATGTGGAGCAGAGCAGTGTGTGTGGACATGTTCTGGCACTGTTTCATCAGTCTGAATAGGTTTGCCTTGCCCATAAAAAAGGGTTGAAGCAGTGATTAACATGTTGGGTTTTACTTCTGTGAATATTTATTTTGAGGTAACATGGAGGTAAGTATTGAAGGAATCCTGCAGCTTCAGCTGTTACATTATTGCTGCAGGTCTGCTGCTGACATTTGAACTGGTTTTATGTTATGGTGTTTTTCTTTAGAAATGCTCATTGTAATAAAGTCCCAGATGAACAGCTGGCCCTCCTCAATCAAAAAATGAGGCACAATCTCAAGGAATTAGCCCAGTGCCTAAGTACATGCCTTAGAGAGTGGGGACTCTGTGCACAGGACTTTTGGGGAGGGCTGTGAGATAGAGTAATAAGCAGAAGCAATTTGTACGTGTGCATTTCCTGAGAGTAAAATCTTGGATCTTTTTATTTGAGCAGTTTCCTTATTCCTCTGCAAGTCTGGGAATAAGCATTTCTTAGGGAATTTTCCACTAATATCCCTTTGTATTCATTACTCTGGTTGGCAGAAGAACAGCCAGCCTGCATTTACATCCTGACTCTTAAACGCGTTGTTAGCTGTTATGTGCCTCTCTAAGTGAGGGATCAGAGGCTTAGCTGTAAATATGAGGAAGGCTCAGGATAAAGCTGCGTATGCAGACTTAACCCGAGGTCACAGCTCAGTGAGAGCGACTTTGCCGTTTTGTTATTCATTCAGACCTTCTCCTGCCCTCTGCTGGCAGTTCCCTGCTAGGGGACAGGGATGCCCTTACACTATTCCCGGGATAGTTACCTGTGCCAGCGTGCTGCGTGCAGTCTGCTTTGCCAAAGGGATTTGAATTCCTGTCATTAATGAAATTCCTTGTCACAGGTAACTGCTGTGCCCACTGCATTTAGAATGTTGCCTGAATGTTATATGAAGATGCATAAAGTCATTTTGGCCTTTGAAAATCATCTCCATGTACAAGCTATCACCCAGGGTTCAGTTATTCTGTCCTTCAAAACTGTATTTACTTTCTGAAGTAAAGTTTCTGATTTTTGGCAGGCATGCTGATTTGCAAAGTCAAGTACTTGAGTTAAGAAATGCCAGCATTGAGGATGCCTGTGGTATTCCAATGCTACTCTTGCCATCTTGTGTTTGATGCCTGTATGTATCAGAATGCAGTTTTCCTCCACTGTTTTATTGGTGGGTTGTTTTTTTTTTCATGTTGGTGTATTGCATATGTAATGAACATAATTCCATGCATTTCTAGTTTTACCTGTGACGTAGCCAAATGTGGAATGCTGTTCTCCAAAAAGCCTTCAAGTATAGTTTTGTCTACTTTCCAGTTTCAGAAAGAAAGTGCAAGAAGCACTAATAACTTTGAACTTGGTTCAACTCTTATGCACTGAATGAATAAGCAAAGGGACCTAAAAGGAAAAAGTGTAATATATTTGTAAGAACAGGCAAAATAAAAATTGTACAGACTGTATCAATTTGGATACATTCTCGTTCCTTTAATATGTGACATCACAATTTGATTATCTTATAGTATTTTTTGAATTGGGTTGAGATATTCAAATGCTTGAGAAAGCCAGCCTGAAAAATTGTGCATCAGCTTTGGATAGCAATGGGGTTGTGAGCAAGGCTTTTAGATCCACTTTTACACTTTTCACTTTTGTGTTTGTGAAGCAATCAAATTAGAGACGAGTTAGCTGTGATTTTATTGCTAGGCATAATGGGATGCATTTTTGCTGGTGGATTTCTGAGATAGTTATTGTAAGCCAGGAGAGTGATGAGAATCAATGCAGGATTTTGTGAACATAGTTCATGGACATAGACTCCCTTGCTGTTCATCTCCATGCCTCCATCTATCCCCATTCTAGTTTCTGTACTCTAGGTTCCACCTCTCCATCTGAGTTACATCCTTTGCCACAGAAGACCTTAACTTGTGCCTCTGCTTGTTTCTTTCCCTTTCTCCAGCCTCCTTGTTCCCAAGCTCAGTCTTCCATCTTTGGGCTCTTGATCCACCAGAATTTCACATCCCTCTGCTGCTTCTAGCCTGAGTTGTAGGCTTCATATTTGTTTGACATTGAGACCACTGAAAAGCTTTCCATTGGAGCTGTAAAATACCTATGCTGATTCACCTTCTTGGCTACTTACTGCAGGCCCCTTCAAAGCCGTAGCAAACCTTTGCCATGGCTGCTTTACTGAGCTGCCACCTCTTGTCTCCTTCTTCCTTGTCAAATCTGAAAATAAATGTTGGCCAAGTGAGCAAACAAGTGGACTAGTATAGAAGTAGGATGAGTCTTTGGCAATAAATAAATAAATAAATATGTATTTGACCCAGAAATTGAGTTGTAATTAACCAGCTGGGAGCTATAATCACATTTTTCCAGGGGCCTGGCTGCCTTCAGGTAATTGCAGTCTGTGTGTGGTGAGGAGGATTAGAGATGGTCTTTGAAGGTGCTGCTTGGGGAAAAGCAAGCTGTTATTGTATTGGGGGACAGCTGAGACCCTGCCTTTGTCACCAGGGGCCACTGAGGCTGGCTTCAGCTTTCCTACAAAACTGTGCATTTTAGAGAAAGGTACTTCCTATGCAAAATCCTTGCTTCCACAGACAGGATGCCTTTGGAAAGGAACCTGCAAGTGTGATGTTTTAGGAAGGTAGTTGGGGTTACAGTCTATGTAAGTTTTCCATTCATATTTATCTGATAAAATTAACAAGTGCAGTTCTCAGAGCAAAAGGAAGGGGACTTAATTAGAATTCAGTAACTCAGTAGGGAGCCCAGATAATGACTGCAAATAATGTAAACTGTACTGTGAGACAGCATGCCTGTTTGCACTGCTTGCACCTCAGGAGATCCTGAGCAGAGAGGGAAGGGAGGGTACTGGAGGCCAAGTCAGCTGTTTTAAGAGGATGCCATCCCTTGGATGGTCTGTCAAGGCACTCATTGGTGGCCTTTTTCCTGCTGTTGCAGAAGGTCCATCTTAGGTCCCTTTGATGCTTGTTCCAGGGCATGCAGGCAGGTGACCCCAGGGCACCTGATGTGTCACACTCTGCCTTCCTCCCTTCTTAAATTGGGCTTTTCAGCTGCCCATGCTGTGCAAAAGAGCTGGGGTGTCTGGATCCAGGTACAAAACATCCTTAGGCAATCTTGTCCCAAACAAGTATCTTACTTTTAGATACCAGCTCCAGGAGGAAACAAAGTGTTTCCTGCCTGGAAAAGAGGGCAGCAGGGCTGCTGCTTCTGTAGCCTCATCCAGCAGTAATTGCTGGTTGTTGAAATGCTGAGCAAGCAAGGAAACTGGGGGGCTGTGGTCAGCCATAATATAAAGGCTGGGACTCCATAGCTGCTTACTGCTTTTCTGAGCTACCTTTTTCTATCTAGCCAAAACATTTAAAATGAGCTTGTTAACAAAGACAAATGCATGTTAATTGCATCCTTACCATTTTTCCCAAGGAGGTCTCAGATTCTGAAACAAGCACTAACAGCATGCTTGTTTGCTCTGAGAAGAGGAGTCAGGCATTTGCACTGAGGAGCCATGCTTGGAGTTCAGCAGTGGGTGGGAGGCTGTGCTCAAGAGGTGCCCGAATCCCAGCTCATTAACCTGCCCACGTACAACAGCAAAATTGGTTTTGTTATTGGAGTTCTTAAATGCAGTAGTTATGTTTTCTTTTTGATGGATTCTTTTAATTTCTTTTGGATCCTTCTTTAGTTTTGCTTAACAGCTTTTTAAGACTTTTTTTTTCCCTCCCTATGTCTTCAGCTATTGATGGATTTCTGAAAACTGATGAAAGACAAAGACTGGCAAAGGAAAGAAGAGAAGAAAGGGAGAAATACCTTGGTAAGTTGGCAGGAGGTGTATCTATTATTTATATACATGTTCTAATAGGCTTAACTAACTAATATAGCATTTTCTGTGCTCTGATTTTTAAGTCTTGTTGTTCAGTTTGTTCCTGGTTTTTATCACCTCTTTTAACTTAAATTATAAAAAAGAATATTTTTGCATTTCCAGTCAAATATTTAGTATTCTATATGTACAAGTTGACTTTCTTCTTTGATTTGTGAGCCTTTGAATATAGGTTTATGTTCAAGGTACTGCTGTTATGATCCTGGTTTGTGAAAACCCCAAATAAACCTTGAATAATACTCAGAATAATGTGTAGGATGATTTGATAAAATAACCTCAATTTTAATCTCTTTGATTTTAGCCATATTGAAATATATAATAGAGTTTTTAAGTGCAGCAATAAAGTATGTACTTTTCTGTAAGTTGTAAAATGGTTACTCTTTCAGGAGAATGCTTATGTTATTCAGGAACTGAAGAATGTTTTTGATCAATGATTTCAGATTTTGTTTAAAACAATTGCTTATTTTTAATCTATTAATATGACCAGGGAAATGTTGAGAGAATTGTAAAATAGATATGTAAAAAGTATAAATACATATTTAAGGGGAGTGGGTGTATACACAATTAAAATATACATATATGTGTGTGTATACATATATATATACATAAATTTAAATTTTCTGTTCAACATTGATTTGGACTTCCTATATCTCTCTGTGTATATAAAAAGGTGTTAAACAGTTAACTTCACTTTTCCTCCTTGTAATGACAAGAAAGATCAGTAGCACTGTTCCTAGAGATAACCTGACAATACTTAGCAGAAGGAACTGTCAGTGTTTTATGATTTTTGCAAAATTTAAGGTAAGCATATATTTTGAGGAAATGTCAACTAAACAAGTATGGGCACCTGTCAAAAGAATCATGGGAAAATACTGTTTTTCTTGCAAGAAATAAACAAACTGTTGACCATTTCTTTGCAAAGTCTGGGGCTTGAGACCAGTGACTTGAGATTTTTCATTACCATGGGCTTGGTCAGCACGATTCCTTTTGATAGTTCTGCTGAAAATCTGCTGCTCTTTAGTACTTAACTTTGCCCAAGCTTCTGTCTATCTGGGACTTGCTTCTCTTCCAGGCATGCTCAGTGTAGGCTATTCTCTTCTTTCCTTCTGATTATCCCTTCTTTTCTGGTTCCCAAGAAAGTGATACGGTATTAGATTGGAAAGGACTCAGAGTAGAAGAGATGAAAAAGAAACTGAAACCTGGAGATTTTGGGAGTGGTTGGCCTAGGGGATTTGGAAGGTGGTGTCTGCAATCTTCTCCCAGACATCATATATGCCTCCTGGAAGCATATTTCTTAAGGCTATTTCTGTAATGGGGAGCTTTGAGTTTGGTCACAGTTTGATTGTCAGAATTTTCTTTTAGAAGTTCAGAAAAAAGCAGCACGCTCCCCCAAGGGTCAGATCTTTAAGCAGTCAGCAGGTACTGTATAGCAATATGAAGTAACTTTTTCACCCAAGCCAAAAGTCATTAATCATTGGTTTAGCATCCCTAAATTAAGCAACAGGAATTGTATGTGTGTCCATGATGACAGAATTGTTTACTTCTCTGTCCAGAATCAGTCCCAGGTTTCATCTACTTACTCAGAAGGTAATCTTAGCACAATCTCTGGACACCTCACTTTATTTTTGGTTTTTATGAACTCCAGCATGCTTTGTCACCTGCTCTACCTGATGTGGCTAGCAGTTGGAACAATTCATGCCTGGTCACTTGTTATCCACTGTCTCTGAGGTAACTTTTTCTGTTGACAAGTCTGAACTTCATGCATTCAATCCAGGTTCACTGCATCACTGACACTCCCCTCATACTGCCCTGTCTTGAGTGGGGAGGATGAGTGGATTTTCATAGGATAAAAGGGGAAGACAGCATCAGCTGTATTTCTGACAAGAATAAGCTAGAAGGTGTTCTGGAAAGCAGGCTGGATTTGAGGAAGAAGTATTGTAGAAGGGTTCTGTATTCAAGGGAAATAAATGGAATGTTGGAAAAGGATCTGGGTGTTGGGAAGACTCTGGCTTTCACCCAAGGGAGTGAGGATGGAGTGGGGCTAAGAGGGACAGAACGTCACAGCTGTGGTTAAAGCCTGGGAGCAGGAACTGAGGGGAAAAGGCTGATCTGAGAAGAAGCATTTGGAATGGCTGGACAAGAGCCTAGGAACAGTGGGAGAGTTAGAAGGGTGATGTGCTGCAAAAGGAAACAGGAACTGAAGAAACACAGGCATAAGTGAGCAGGAAGAAGGACTAGCTCTTATATAAACAGTATTAATTCTGGCTTTCCCTGACTTTCAAGTTCTTAGCCTAGCAATATTCCCTCTTTGATATTGGCTGTATGTGTGTTGGTATGTGACACTACAGGCTTGTGTGTATATAGGCATGCTTACAGAACTCCTCTTTCCTGCCTTTTTATGGAATACACTTGCATGGGAAATGAATTTTTCCTCTCAATTTGCCATGTTAACTCCTGCTACTTGTTTTATGTACACCTGAAGCAGCAGTCCAGTATGTATTGTTGCAGTCTGAGTTTCTGAAACATCAGGGTAATGTCCCATAAAGATTATTGCTCCAGTTGGAATAAACAGCTGGGCAAAACCTCAGTGACAGAAGTAATTTTTTTTTCATATGAAAAGGCAGAAGTGGGTAAAGATGTAGAACCAAATAATGAGCTGAAAGATGTATTTTCAAAGCTTCATAGAAAACATAGCATATATTGTTTGCATGTGTCTGTTTTAAAGGCAGCTCTGTAACAAGAAGCACAGTATTAAAGAAATCCCAAGGGCTTTTGCTTCAACATATACAGCTGATTTCCTTCAAAGATTGCTAGGAGTATGTCTGAAAAAATAATTTGGCTTTAAGCTTCAGAGGGACTTGAAACATAAAAAAAAATTGCTAAACTGTTCTAATAAAAAATTAGCTAAACTGCTAAACAGTTTTTTACATAGATGAGGGGTACGAACTGGCACCCTGTGTACAAGGGCTTCCCTATTTATGTATTTAACAAATTGCTTAGATTTACTAATCATTTCAGCACTTCTGTGCACTATATTTTTAATCTCAGTCAACTAAAACCCTGTCTACTTGCATTTGTTGTTTTACACTATTGTTTCATGTTACCAAATAATTTTAAAATAGAAGAAAATTTGCATGATGTGAAATGCACCTTTTTCTCTGCACAAGCTGCTAGGGAGCAGCAGATACTGGAGAAGGAGAGAAGAGCAAAACTTCAGTATGAAAAGCAAATGGAGGAGCGATGGAGAAGGCTGGAGGAGCAGAGGCAGAGAGAGGAGCAGAAGAGAGCAGCTGTTGAAGAAAAGCGGAGACAAAAGCTTAAAGAGGAGGAGGTGAGGTCCCCTGGGAGATGTATGGGAGCTCTGAACAGGGCTGAATATTGACATGCATTAAACCATGGGGGGTGGGAGCAAGCCTGGAGACGTGAGCAATTACTGCAGGAGCTGCAAAGCACATCACCACAGCTGTTAGGAGTCTACCACTGTACATCAAAAACACTTTCCAAAACAAATTTTAAAATTTTTTAAGATCTTCTGGAATAGTCATTCACTATTGCTAACATATCTGGGACTCTGATTGTCAAATATAAAACACCACCTTTCTGGAAGGAAGTCTTTAAAGATGAGTGTTTCCAAAAAGGGAAAGATTCTTCTTACTGTTCTGTTTACTGTCCATGAAAAAGAAATAATGTGTTGTTCCATTTTTCCTCCATGACAGAATCTCAGAAATTTGTACTTAAAGCACTGAAGAATCTAGGCTGTTTTCAAATTCTAACATAAAACAGAATCACATATTTTTAGGCATCTTCAAGCTCTTCCTCTCTTCTAGGCTCCCTGCTGAGATCATTTAAGGTTCTTTTTTTGCTCTAGTGAGTCCAATTTCTGGTGCAGCTCTCTGAATGCAGAGTGTGTGTGTATATCTCTGCATGACATTATGTGGAGAACACTAGCACTGCTACCCGCAACTGATAAAGAATTAATGATTTTTGGAAAAGGGGGCAGTGGTTTAAAAAAAAAAAAAAAAAGCCCAAAGAAAATATTTTCTCAATTCCTAGATTAAAAAAGCTTTAGAAATCCACAGTTCTTAACCTCCAATTTTCTGCCCCCCTGTCCTTTCATCAAAGTAACTTTGTAGAACAGGTAAAACACTTCTGCATGATTTCACAATAACATACAGCTATTCATTGAATTTTTTGTTTGATTTTTCACTTCATTTGAAGAGAAGATTGCATCCTGTCATTTGTTGTTCAACTTTAACATACTCATTATGGCTTCTATGTAATGGCAGAGAATTGATTTAAAAATATTTTGTTATGTGTTTTGTTTCAAATTCTTTTAAGAAAAATGAGAAAAAACTGAAACAAAAGGTAGGAGGTCTCTCTCTTGTGGTAACATCATTGAAGTCATGTGCTCCTTCCCCAGCATTTCCTGCTGTAATAACCTTCTGCAGCTAAGCAAAATCAATTCCCTTTGTGAGGGTTTTAAGGGGAAGGGGCAGAAAAACATCCAAATCCCTGTCTTCAAAATTTTCAGCCAAGCAGGACAGAAAAGCAGAGAGGTGTAGGAAGAGCAAGTATCCACCAGCTTTCCCTGCATTCATGGTTTGCCTTTGCTGAAGAAAGGAGAGCAGAGTTGTTGGATGTGAGAGGCAGTGACAGGTCAGAACCAAGGCATCTGTTTAGTGGGGGATGACCCCATCTCCTGTAGTAGCCTCCTGTACTTCCCCAGAGATGGAATAAGAGGCAGAGCACACTGTGATGCTTTTCCCAAGCACCAGTGAGCCTGATCCAGCTGCCCAAGACACTGCACGTGTGAGGGCAGGCTTCTCTAATGGTGAGAGAGAGGCTGATTCCCAGTGTTCAGTCATCATGTGAGTACCACTCCTAGCTCTGCTCACCAGGCTGGTCCTTTATGCTTTAAGTGTCCAAAGTCTTTTTTGGAAGTTAAAGCAGGCCTAGGTCTGGATTCTTTCCCTTTCCTTCCCACCCTTCTCCTCCCCCAGGCTGAGGAGCTGAGAGAAGGCTATGTGGGCAGGAGGACAGGAGAGGATGCTTGCTTGTTTGGGGATGGATTAAACCGTGGAAGGAAAGTCCAGGAGCCTCTGAAGGAGAAGAGGGTGCACAGGGGAGTAATCTATAGAACAGGGGAGAGTGAGAGAAGAAGGAAAATGGGAATAGAAGGCATCCCTCCTAGATTCCCTTCACAGTTTCTTGTCCCTCATTTCTCAAATTCTGTTTGAATTCTACTAAAGGATCTGCCAGTTTAGTCCCAACTTCCCCAGCCCTTGCTCTTGTGATGGACCCCTCAAACTCTGTGTGCATCATAACAGTGGAGGTCTGAGTAAGCATGGTGATGAACTTGCAGCTCCCTGGGCATTTGAGTTACTCACTGTTTGTAAGTAATTTTGGCCATTTAAGACTGTCTTTACTGGAAGAGCTTTGAACATGTATTTCCCCCACCTGGGGTGTGGGGGTGGGTGTGCCCCTGTCAGTGAGCCAGTGTGTGCTGCACCATCTTCTCAGTGTTTCTCCTTTTAAAACCAGTTAACACTAGCTGGGTATTGCAATACCCATTTTACTTGCTTATCAGCTGTCTGAAATGACAAGTAGAGAGATTTTCTTCCTTGCTTTCTGCCTTACTGGTTGTCCTTTATAGTTTCCCTGAATTGTTTTTCCTTGTTTTTTAAACAGAGCAGAAAGTAGTGCACGTTCATAATAGGAAGAGGTGATATAAATCTCCCTGTACAAAATATTGTTGTTGCATCTTAAAGAATCTGACAGGAATAAATCTTAACAAACTGTGGAGACTTGTTGTCTCCTATATCAGAGCATCCTATGCTTGACTGTTTTGCTTGCAAAGGACTTCTTAAAGTGGTGGCTAAAATTTGATTTGTTTTGCTTAGTTTTCCCCCTCTACAGTGCCAGATAAGGGATGATGGTTTTAAAGTCTCTCTTGGTAGAAATCAAGGTATTCTGTCAGAGTTCTTTGGGGCAGCTGGAGGTTGTTGCAGAGCACAGTGAAAGTGTCAGATTCTTCAGAAGGAACTGAATAAATAATGTTTAGAAATTATTCTGTCTATATTGACTGCATTTTTTTTATCTACAGAGGTCTTCAGTATCACTGCCCTTCCCTTCATATTACTTTTAAAGCTGCACACTTCTTTTAGTAAAAGCAGCCTTGAGGAAAGCAGTGTGTTGTTCTACAGAAGTGATTTAAATTTTTCTTATAACAGGGAACTAGACAAAAAAAAAGCTAGTCCTTTTTTAGTTAAAGTAATTCTTTTCCCTTTCCTGTCTTGAACTTCCATGTAACTTGGAAATACCTTGTAAATAGATGTCTAGCTGTACACAGGTTATTGGGAAGAGATTGTTTGGTGCATGTGCACTATTTGTTACATTTGTAAAAAGTATGTGCTTAGACACAAAAGAGTGAAAAACTCTCAAGATGTTGTAGCTTTAATTACTTCCTGTACTCCACTCCAAAGATGAAGCCAACTGATAATCTCAGGAAACAGTGAGCTGCTTACATACAGTGCTCTATATAAAGTGAGGAGGAAGAGATGGTTTGGGACTTTTTCAGATGTTTGTCTTGCAGATATAAGGAGATTGGTTTAGAATTATTTGCACAAATTATTTTAAGTCATAATACTTGAAACATTATTTTTTCCCTGTCACATCTGTGTTATATTTTACACAGAAAAAAGGAAATAACTTACTTGTGAGAAAACAAGTCATTTGGCTAAGTTTTGAGGGGCAGGTTTTTGTTTGTTTTTAATTCAGACAGTACAAGTGCTTATTCTATTGCTCAGGCTGAGGAAAACTTGTATGAGTAACTGGATTTTGGAAAGTAATGTATATTTTAGATGTTAGCAGTAAATAGCTCTCTATTGTGATTTTATTCATTCTTAGTTTAACCTACATGAAGTGCTTGTGCATTATAAGGTTTTTTGTGAAAACTCACTATATCTTGAGAGCAGACATTGTTTCCTCTATCTGTAGCTGTTAGAGCTCCCAAATGAGATCACATGCATAGTCTGATATGATTTCAAGAAAGTGCTTTACCTATAACATAGACTGGAAGGGTTTTCTGCATTGTTTGCTGATGAAGGAAAGCTTTGTCTTGTGGTTTAGTTTTCATCATGGAACAAATTATTAATGTATGAGTTGTTTATGCTATGCTTGCTTATGTCTTATTATTTTCTTTGGCCTTTTAGTTCTGTGCCAACTTAAAATGTTTTTTAATAACTATCCCTTTGTGAAAAGCAGCCTTCGTGATGTTCTTTATCTAACCTATATCTGCAAAGGTTTTGTGAGTTTTAATACTTATATTCTATAGTGCTCTAATGAAAGGTTCTTTGCAAATGAAAATGAATGATCCTCTCCAAATAATGTAACTGAAGATTTCAACCTCAGATTGTAGGTAGCATGGGCTTTGAAATGAAATGTATGAAATGTAATTTAATTTCTTTAATCTATTTCAGCATGAATTTTATTCTTGAAACAATATTTTGATAGTAGGTGGTATAAGTGTATTCTATGGTTTGCAAACTATAGAATATTGCTTACTCCAAGCATTGTTAAACCCCCCCCAAACAAGACACCAAATAGAAATAATTGAAACATGACTGCTTTAATCTTATCTTTTTTGATTACTGAATAACAATATTCATTAGAAATGGGAAAAAAAAAGGTTCTGGGAAAGAGTATACTTTAATGAGAAAGAAATGGGCGGGTGATTTTCCTTGGTAAAAAATGTGGGTAGAAAGATAGATTGGGGCAAGCTGCATAGCAGAAGAAAGTGGTGGAAAGAGGCACACTGCAGAGAGGAGCTGGTGATGAAATATGTGAGGTTTGGAAAGACTAACAAAAGGGATTAATTCAAACAGAATTCAGTTAGAGATGTTGGGAGCTAAAGGTAAAAAAGCACAAACTTGTAAGCAAAGCCTGCACACACAGGATTTAAATGTGAAATCTGTATCATCAAGTAGTAAGAGAAGAAAGAAATTCTGTAGCAAACTAAAGCAGAGAGGACTGACTTCAGATTCCAGAGAGTGGAAACAGATTTTTTCCTTTTCACAGGCAGGGTGTGTGTAAGAAGGGAATGGGGTGTTCAGGCTGTGGGGGATTTCTGTGCCCTTGCAGAAGAGGCTGCGCTTGAGCCTTGTGATGCTTCCTTCATTTGCTCTGCAGGGAGAAGGAAAGAGGCAGAGCTCTCATTTTCATGCCTGCCTGGACACTGATGGCACTGAGTAGACAGAGGAGGGGGATGAAGGGGGGAGGGGGCAGGGGAGCAGCTGCCTGCTCTCAGTGGCCTTTGAATGATGTTACCTGATAGACCGTGAGCTCACAACACCACTGAAAGCTCATCTTCGTGGAAATTGAAACAGCAGGGTGGGTCACCTGGCCAAAAGGTAACAGGGACAGGAGAGCTGGGAATGATAGAGGGTGCAAGAATTTCCTTTTTTTCACTCTTTGTATAGAGGGTAATAGAATATTTTATAGCGCAAGTAATTTGTAATAAAATTAGAAGAGAGCTTAAAGATTAAAAGGTAGTGGCTTGCTGTTGATACTGATGGATAGCTGGTAGCAGGGTTGGGTGACGTGGAAAAAATAAGCTCAGAAATAAATTCCTGCAAGTCATGGTAGTAGAAAAGAGTCTTCAAAGATGTGGAAGAGGCAGAAGTATATTCTAGATAACCAAAAGTAGATGAGGGGACATCTGGTAATGTAGAAGGTCAGTGACCAGGGTCAGAAGCCAGAAAGGTAAGACAAAGTTTACAGGTACATGTATAAAAGTATGGAGATTACTGGAGGTGCCTGATATTAGAGTCTGATGTGCTGAAGGAGCTCCCATCAGAGACAACTGGGTCACCACCAGTGCAGAGCCTGAAGGAAGCACACGTAAACAAACACTGAAATTTTTTGGTAAAATAGCTCAGAAAAGCCAGACCAAAGGCATTAATCAGTGAGAGAAAGTAATCTGGACAAGAGATATATGAAGGGTTTTCCACACAATTTATCTGAGCTGCCAAAAGATATTGGAGATAGAGCAGGGCATTGATAAAAATCAAAATGGGTATGACATAATCACAGGAGCCTGCAGGATCCAGTCTGAAGTGGATAAGAGTGGGAGTTTTATACTAGACCAAAGGGACATAGCAAAGGTAATAAGGAATAGCATCAAAAATACTAATAGGATCAAAGGGCTAAAACTAGCTGGGGCAGGAGCTGGAGGCAGCAAGAGTAGACTTATCTTTCACAGTAGGGGCTGGGCTGCTGAAATGTGAGGGTGAGGAGGTTGCCAGATGCGAATGAGGTGCTGGGAGGAGGAAGGGAAGAGGCTGTTGGATGATGGAATTGGGGGTGGGGAAGAACCACATTTTATCTGCTTGAAAGGAGGAAAAGAAAAAGTGCAGGGATCATTGCCACAACAATAAATCACTGAGAAACTAGCAGAGGGAGGAGGTGGGAATGAAACTCAGTGAAGGTTTTTGAGAGTCAAGAGGTGATGGAGAGGGAATAAAGCTACCATAATTAGCTGTAAGTTAAAGGTAGAGCAAGATTTGAGGAGAGAAAAAATTAATTCTATTCTTCCCCCTGTGAAAATCCTAACTCATGGAGAATAACATGGGAGTGGCAGGGGGGAAAAAATTAAATCTTGGGAGCAGTATGCGGTAGCCATGCACTAAAATAAATATACAAAGAAGAAAAAAAGTCAGAAGGTCTTAAATGCCTAGACTTAAGAAACATAAAAGAAGAAAGGAGGGAGTTTTTGTAAAAATAAATAAATAAGTAGGGCATCCTGCAAAGTAACCTACTTTGGGTTTGAAGTGATCATTTATCTGAGTGACTAGGTGGAGCCACTGGCATTGCAGCAATTTAACTGTGCACAGAAAGGGATGGGAAAAAATTCTGATGTCTGCATAGACAAGAAGGAGTTAATGCTTGGTGAGCATTATTCTTATACAAATTAAGTCCAGAGCACAGCAGCAGCCTCACCAGCAGGAGCAGATGCTAGGCAGTGATGCAACCTGTGTTATTTACTTAGGCCTCTGTAGTGACCTCAGTGGCTTGCAGACAAAGGATACACATATCTGGAGGTAGGTAGCATGCTGATCCCTTCTTTATTCACTTCTTTTTCTTTTATTGTGAGCAAGCTCCTGTAAGCATCTTGTGTGGAGCAACAGGGGGACTGTGTATTTTTAGCGTGGTTTCAGCAGGCAGGGGAAGGAAGCCTGCAGAGACCTGACTGGGATTTGTGTCTCACTGGGGTTTGTACCAAAATTACCAGGAACGTTTAGAAGCCATGATGCGCCGGTCCCTCGAGCGCAGCCAGCAGCTGGAACAGAAGCAGAAGCGATGGTCGTGGGGAGGAGCACTGGCTGCAGGCTCAGGAGGCAGAGATGGTGAGTGAAACAGGCTGCCTGCATTGCAGATCTTGAAGTGCAAAATGCATGAGATTGTGGAGATAGTAAGTATGATGGGTTTAGAGTCAGGGTGGTACCGCTGCCTTGGGGCGTGAATAAGTGCTTTGTAATTGCTTGCCGGGCTTCCTCTCCCTAATTCCTTCTGTGGAGACAGGTTCCTCCTAACTTTAGGAATGCAGATAATTTTAATAGGCTAACCAGAATCAGTTTGGAGGATGCTAAATGCTAGAATTAAAATTGGTGCACTGTCTCCCTTAATAGCTTCTTCCACATTGTCTTCCCAAGCACACAGTTAGCAAATTTAATATTCACCAAAGGACTGAGTGCTGTCTAAGGCTTGCAAAAGATGTTCTGTTTTTGTTTAGTACTTCTAAAAACCTGATGGGAATTTCTAGATGACTATGCAGCATGTGCAGTTTAAAATAGTTTGGGTTTTTTCCCCACGTACATTCTGTTTCTGCTATTTTTGCTTGGGCTTCAGAGGAAATTCTTTTTATTACATAATGAGTCATGTGCTGCTTTTATATTTCAGAAAGGTGCATGTTTTCTCTTTTAAATCATAAAATTTATTTGAATTTATCAGGTTTGAATAGACTGATGTGATAGGGAAAAACATCCATGTTTGGGTGTTGATGAAATATAACAATTACTCTCTTTTAAACAGTGTGTAAGTGTACTTAACTTTAAAAAAACAAACTGTTTCATATCATAGTTTTCATGATATGTCATTAAAAAAGCCGGGAAATTATAATAATGAAAGAAGTCTTTTATACTTTGAGAAAGAAAACCAGTTTTCTTTGTGATACAGTTTGTGCTTAATTCCAGCTCCCCCAACTTATTCAGTAATTTCTTTCACCTCTTTTTGCTCTGATTTCTCTGCTGTGTAGGTGAATCAGAAAATACCCCACCCCCTGTTCTAGGTTTAGCTGCCAACACCCTTCCTCCAGACCCTGTGACCTCTACTGCTCCTGCTGATTCCTTCAATGGTATTTCAGAGAATCACAGTACCATCGTGTCTCGTTTATAACTGTTCTAATCACTGTAATCCATCCACTGATCTTGTTCTTCCTAACCACTGTTTTCTTATCATTTCAGTCTGCTACTCTACAGCATTACCCTTAGTGATGTAGACCAGTGTCTTTTAATTTCCTTTTAATTTTGCCATGGTGGAGCAGTGCATGCCTCACATTCCAGCATAGTAGAGGCATTTCATGGTTTTCTAAGTAATTGTAGACTTCTACTGCTCAGATTCTCATTTTTTTTAATTCTGTGGGTACTCTGTGTGTGTGTGTGTATATGTGTGTGTAATTACATGTATATTTGGCAGTTCTAATGGATGTGCACAGGTGCTATTGAGAAAAATTTCAGTTGCACAGTAAGAAAATGTGTTATGGAGACCATGTTTCATCAAAACAGCCCTCTTTTTCCATCTCAAGGAGCTTCTTCTGCAATATTTTGAAAACAAGCAAATTTGGTACAAACAGCCATGTTATGTTTTCAGCTTCCTAGAACAAATTATGACCAACTCAAGTGGTTGACTTTAAGCAATCATGTTTTCTATTGTTCAGGTTTAGTTTGTTTTTGGCTTTTGTTTGTGTTTTATTTTTAGTGGGGTTTTATTTGTTATTGCCATAAAAGGGCTCTGAAGTACGAGTTCTCCAAAATAACAAATGGATTGCATATAGGATTTCAAATTGAAAATGTGATTTGATTTGATTGCAAATGTACTTGGTAGTTTGAAAAGAAAACACAGCCTGTGCTTTTGAGAAGTAGGTTTGTTCTCTCCCCCAAAGGAGGAGTTAAGTTTGGCTATTACTCCTGCAGAATTCACAGTAAATACTGTTCTGCCTATGATCTCACATAACTAATATTTCTGTGCAAACAGATACAATTTTTTTACTGATTGTTGTTCATGTGCAAAGGTATTTGCCTGTGCAACTGATGTTTTGTAGCATACCAACATTATATCTGCTTTTTTAAAAAAGGAAATGTAGTGAATTGCATTGTTTACTGTAGTAGATGGAGCCAAATCTTGGAAACTCCACTAAGGCAATGATTTGATGGACATAATAGGGAATGCAGTAACTAAGAAGATGCAAAATTAGGGTCACATACATGTTTGTAGCTGAAAATAGTTTTGATTTTGAAAGAAATAAAATTCAAATGGAAGGAATAAAGCGTCTGTGCTTTTAGCTTCTGAGTATCATACAGTGATCATGAGGTACTAGTACTCTGCTAATACTTGAGAAAGATTTCTCTTTCATTCAGTTGAACAAATCCCAAGGTAGGAAATGGATATTATGCTCAAGCAGATTTTATCAAATAGTATTTCAGAAGAAAAATACCAAAAAACCTGTCTCTTTTTTTTTTTTTTAATTCTTCTCAAGCACAGAAAGATAAAGCCAGATGGCTGATGTCAGCTCAGTCATTGAAACAGTGAGGTCTCATATAGATGCATGAATGTTGCTTATGTCATTTTCTTATTAGAGTAATGTCTGATGTGAACCTCAGCTCTTCCAGACTGAAGGTAGAGGGGAGGGGGAATGAAGATGAGCTCAGAGTTGCTATGTATGCAGTTTGATTTCTTTGGGTAACTTTATGCTTGTGCTGGTATATAATTATTTATCAGTGTCAGTATAAAAAATAGGGTTTTGTGAAACTAGAATGTTAAATTCACAAGCAGAAAAGTTGCATGCCAAAGCATGTGTCATAGGGTGCTGGTCCTCAGTGGTCAGAAAGAGCTCATCTCACGTGCCTGCTGCTCTCTGTGAAGAGAGCTGCAGCCACAATCTCATGCCAGTTCAGTGCTGTGATCAGTGCAAGGGCCACAAGTACAGATGCAAGGTTAATTTTTGGAGTTTATCAATGCTGTGCTGTGAATACAAATATCTTCAATGCGTTTCTCTGCAGCATGTGACAAACTTTCAGCTTCTACAATGAATCTGCCAAAGCAAATGGAGTCGCCGATCAGTAAACGCCTCTCGTCCTCCACAGCGGCCATAACGCATTCCCCCGACAGAGGCAAGTGAACCTGCTGGTCTCCTGCCAGCATCAACTAAACTCTCCTTCTGCTTAGAGCACTTCTGCTCCATAGAGCTTTGGGGTTTGCTTATGTCTGTTATTCAAACATCTGAGAGATTCTGTATTAATAACATGGTTCTGCAGCCTGTCCCAAGGCTGTGCTGCTGTGCTGGAGATCATAGTCCAACACAAATGCCATGGGCTTTTACTGATTCTTTTCCAAATTTTGATACTCCAGCAAACCAGGTTGTAAGTACAGGCTGCGACTGCAGCAATTTCCTATAACTGTACTGCTTGTGACCTTCTATCAAAATAAGGAAAAACAGGCAAAGCAAAGGTGTGGCCTGGCAGTAGATACGGGATGTTCCATATGCAGGGATATATCTGATGAGCCACCTGGGAGACTTCAATCTGGTGACCAGAGTTGTAGAGCCCGTTAATTTCTTATGAAACTCTGATCCTCAAGTGACTCCACAAAAGATGATAATCTTGTAGGATTAGTGGTTGCTAAACACTACAAAGAGGACTGAAGGGTTTATCTCACTGTGAACTTTTTCTTTTTTTAGGTTTATTTTGTGTTTTATTTAGGTTTTATTTCTTTCTACCCCCTTTTTTTTAAGTCTAAGGGGAAAAAATATTTTTACTGAAATAAATTATGAAGGTTTGTTTCTAGAATGAAAAAGAGAAGGTAAATTTATTTTAATTTTTGAATTGCTTAGCTCATCAGAAGCTTTGAGGTTATTATGACAGATGGCTATATATACATGTAATAGGAACATCTATATATGTCTTATATAGTTGACACTTATATTTATGGAGCAGGAAGTAATGCAGGCATATTGTATAAATAAGACTTACGTAACATGGTGAGATGGCAGATTTCAAATGCAGTCCCAGCACAGGTGGCACATTAGTGAGCAGCTGCACTGTTTACCAAGTGTTTTACCTTTCCTGCTGGGGAAGAAGACAAACTTTTTTCGTGCTGAGTCATGAAAGCAACCATTTTGCAGACTGTAACATGCTTCTGAGTAAAAACAACGTACAACATGGTCTTAACCTGCTGTGTGTAGTGTATAAGTGGGAAACTTAAAACAATGGAGAAATGAGAAGGTTTTTTCAGAGGGAATGAAAATTATCTTCAAGTATTTAAAATCTCAAGTAGTTCTAGAATTTTTTGTCATTTCATTTAATCATTTCATCATTTTGTTTCAGTTATTTTAATGTAACATTGTTTTATTTCTTTACATTTTAAATTTTATTTTATTTGCTCCCATCCTTCAGCTCACCGCATGCATCTTAGTCCAATGGAAAACTTTATTGTTTCTCGACTGCTGACTCCCACACAGTCATCTTTAGCCAGAAGCAGAAGTACATTAATGCTTTCTGAGCAGTACAATACTCCAGGTAAAAATGTGACTTCCTCACTTTGAAACCACTGAGGTTTGCTTTTAGCTGCATTTATGTAGCTACTGGAAGAAACAGAGTACTATGAAACAAATGGCAATTTACAGGATACTACAAAATCAATGATGAACTAAGTTGTTTCAGATAGCAGTGTATTTAAAATCTTTGAAAAGCACATTATCTTGTCTGTGCTATTCTGAATAACTATTTTAGAAAAAAAGTCATTAAAACTGCAGACTATAAAAAAAAATAATATATTCATTTAAGAAACAGGTTTTTAGACAAGGATGTGACAACTCTGGGAGGCTTTGATTGATTTATTAATGCCAGCCCTGTCATACCCGAATAGTATGTAGAACAAAAATCCCAGTGCACCATTGAGACTTAATTATTTTTACTAGGGCTCCAATTTCTATCTATTAAGTATCTTTTTGCCTTTAACTGTGGACTGTGTGTATGTGACACCTATATGTATGTATAGGTGTAAATATACATACAGAAAACCAGACTATTGATAGGAAGATGTCAGTTACAGAAATTATTGATCTTTAAGAGATGATAGTTACCATTCCTATGTGCAAAGGTTAGACTAATAAAACCAATATTTTGCAAACATCTACAAAAATAATGTTTCCAGTCCTGCTAATACTTGGGCAAGTGCCTGACTTTGAGTAGTTTCTGTTTATAAAGCCATACCTGGTCATAGATTGGCTAAACAAGACAAAAGTTTAACTGCCCTTTTTACTTTTAGTAGAACAAACAAAGAAAAAAAGCCCCCCAAAGCATGCACCCAAATGCCTGTCTGCAAAAGGAAACACTTTTCCAAGATTAAACTAGTTAGATGATGAAGACAGATTATCTTTATGATGAGTGTTTTCACACATCTTGGTTAAAATAGGCTTAAGTTCTGTAGCTGTGTTTTTCATGCAAAGCTATTTAGAAATGAACTGCTAAGTAAACCTACTTTCTCTTGTGCATTACTTCTCTGTTCAGTGCATAGGGACATTGATACTGAATGCCTCTAAAATTGCTTCCCTTGTTTCTACATTAAAAACAGCCTCTACTGGAAGCAGAAATGTTTTCATATAGCACTTGAGAAAGTGCCTGATTTGATTACTGCTCAGGGACCAGCTACTGTCAAGAGTGAGCAAAACCCAAGTGAAAATTAGATCAGTACATTCTGCTTAAGATTTTGAGCTGAATTGCTGAGGCCACCTGTGTTGATTTTTTTTTCTGTTCTGTATTTGATATCAAAGAAATCAATAAGGATGACTTTTGTCCTTCCTCACTCATTTTGTTTTTAAACTCTCAGGTTTATCTCTTCATCACAGGATCTTTAAAGTAATACACTGGCATGTCTGACAAGGGTACAATTTGTTCTGAAAACTGCTTTTTCATTGAGCTGAAACAGGGCAGCTGATTTTGGGAACAGCTTTTTGAACAAGCATTCTCTTGTCATTTCCCCACAAGTCAATCAGGCTGTAGCACAAGTTGCAAACAACAGAGGCCATTGACATTTTGTCAGTAATTGCCAGCAAAATAGTTGAGGGACATTTCCCATTTGTCATGTACTTCTCACCACAGAAGTAGCTTCTGAATAAGGAAGAGGGATCTTCCTTTCCTGTCTTTATGCTGGGGTCAAAATTGCTCTGCTACTGCATTTTCTGTAAGCTTAGAAATGAGGAGCCTCAATTTCAGACTCTACAGCAACACATTATTAATGTCACTCGAAGTCAAGATATTCAGGCACACAATTGTTACTGGATGCATAATTAATTCTTTTAACAGTTGAAGTAAAAATATTTCTCTTAGGCAGCTTTTAAGTTTCTGAATGTTTTTGTTAATATACAGTGACCGTATGCCAGTTGGCTGGAAAGTGGGCAAAGAGTACAAAGGTCCAGTTAAACTTCAAAGTATTCAAAAAGGCTTCATAAAAATCTTATTAGGGCTGTCTCCAGTAAAAAATTTGGGAATGTGACTTTCTTTACATTAGTGCATAATTGCTGCTTTTTCAAGGTCAATATCCCTTCTGACTTTAGTTGACTAAAATTGGAAACATTCTATCGCTTGCAATTAGTGTCTGTCTTATTGATAAAACATATACTCTGTTGATTGTTCTGTATGTATGTAAAAGTTTCATCTGAGAAGGCAATATGAACAAAATATTCAGGAGTAAAATATTCCATTAAAAAATTCCTGTTCATATTGCAAATAAAAAAAGTTGCCCTATAAGCTGTAATGCATGTGTCACACTCAAATTGATGTCTCCCTCAAATAGCAATAACTGAAATACCTACAGCAGCATTTAGTTTAGGTTTGGGGGCTTTTTTGTTATTTTTTTTAATTAAATATTATTTGGAAAGTAATTAACATATTTAGGAGCCTTTGCATGTTTAGGGTTTAAAAAAGACAAAACTCCCCATGCTTTTGTCACCTTTCCTATTTTGCAGTATGCATTCAAAAGTCACCCAGTTAGCATTATCTGCTTACTCTTTTTATCATATGCAAAGGAGGCTGGACTTCTTAGAAGAAAAAAGAGTCACAGTATTAGTCAGTTGGTGATTCAAAAGGTATATGAGGAAAAGAGTATTATATTTTAGAGACTTTTTCCTATAAAATGCTTTAGTCAAGACATTTTTAATAAACAGGGGATCGTGTTGAATGTATTATATGTGATATTTTAAAACACTAAAAACCACTTTAAAACTACCTTTGAACATTATAACTTAAAAGTATGCTGTTTTCTCCCCTCCTTTACTTCCTCTATCCGTGCTCCTTTTTGCTCTTGCTATTGTACTATAACTCTTTAGTATTCCATATCTGTCCTCGTGTAGCACCAGCTAGTCCTCTTAAATCTCCCTACAAGCCTTCCCCCACCCGAAGCACCGACAGGAAGAAGGCAACTTCACCCTCCACTGCCAATGCCATGAAAGGGGCACCTGCAGCTGAAGTTACTCAGGTGAGTTTTTAATGGTTTTGATTTCACTGCTGGGTAAACTGATGCAGCTTCTGCTTGTTATCTTTCCCTTTACATGAATACAAATGAAGTGCTTCCCCTGCTATAGGAAAGAGCAGTAGAAAAGTGAGCTGTGCCAACACCTGTTGTCTTTGTGCTCCTGTTAAGGTGCATTTTAATATCTTCTTCCTCCTGGGAATCAGTGCTGAGTGCTGGTATTGGAACACCAACACCCCTATTTTCAGAGAACTGAGGCACTGAAGTGTATGTTTTTGGACTTGTTTATAACTTCTGGGAATGGGGATGACAAATATAATTCCCTCCTGAGTATGATTATCCAGGCTTGCTGGTTGATGGGCAAGCTTCATATATTTCAGAAATTCCCCAAGTGAATTGATAATGCCTCTCTTTTACACCAATTGATTTAACTCTTTATGTGGACATTTTTAATGCTGTTTGCTTAAAAGATGCATTATCGATCCACTGTTGTTTCCAGAAAAGAAAAGGCAAGTCACTCATCTTCACTGAGTCTACACAGCTTAAGGCATGCTTTAAAAAAAATCTGTGTTAGGGCTATAATATTCATGTAAGGTCCTGTATCTTGTAATACTTTATGTTAGGGGGATTCATACCATCTAAATTAGCTGCAAGTGAAAGAACCAAAGCTGGCAATCAAGATTTGTGTAGTGTCATTCTTAGGTGTGATTCAGTGTTACATGCAGCAACATTTCTGTGAGATGCTTGTTTGCACTGCTGATCATGTCTAAGCAGGGGCATATGGATGATTTTGAAGATTCCACCCAGTGCCACCACCCCATCCAAGAACTCTTGCAGAGGCTGTGATGTGTATTACTTATCTGAAATTTGCATGCTCTACCCATGCAAGACAGGGGTGGGTGTGTGCTATGTCTATGTAAAATAAAAAACTATTAATAGCACCTCACTTGTGAGCTGCCTGTTTAAAAAGCTTTTACAAGTGTGCCACACAAATCTCTTTATATGCCAGCTTGCTAATAAAACAATCAAATGCATTTTTGATTTATTGATCCTAATTATGGAAATGAAAATGAACTTTGCTTCTAGACTGAAAAGATAAAGAAGGAGAAGCGACCTGCAACACCTGGTTCCTCATCTGGTATGGGATCTCCTTTGAGAAGGTCTGATTCTCCTGCTGCTATGTCCAGAAGATCTGCATCACCTGCAACACCTAAGTATGCTTTTCTTAGTGGAAAAATATCCTGTGAATTTCTCATTACCTGTAAATAAGGCACAGATTCTTGAGGAACTTCCTTTGAAGTGTTGTATAAAATGCAGCTAATTTTACTAATACATACACACATATACAGATGGGTGAGAGGAGAGGTGTAGATGACAAATCTGATATCTGTAATATTGTGGTAGTACCCACTAAAGACAGTTCTCTCTACCTTTCCTCAGTCTCAAGATTACAGTGCATTTCATTATTCATATGAAACTTTACATCACATTTATTTTTAAATATGCTTTTTTTGTTGTTTGATTTTGAAGAAACTGCCTAATGTGAAGAAATGCACTCATCATGAATGCTAACTAGAAATTCCACATTTAATATATGCATTTCCTATTGTTGGCATGACCATCTGGTGCCATAAATACACTTAACTATGTGTCATCTAAACCATTGGTTTTAACCTTTGCTCATTTGCAGACCTCTGTGGTTTTGTGTTTGTTGCGCCTTTTGCTCCTTTTTTTTTTAATGCAGAGCTGTGGTTCTATAGCATATCTGGGCTTACTGACAACTGTCTTGCTTTTCTTGATTGTCCTTTGCTGAAAACTGTTTTCTTTGTACCACAGCTTGAAACTCAAGTCTAAGCAAATGGGTTTCTTAGAACAGAATATTAAGTCTGGCTCTAATGTAGGAGCATGCTAAAGTAGTCCTACAGTACTGGCCTAATTTATTTGACTGGTTGATTGGTTTGGACTTTTTCCCTTAGACCTTGTTTGTGGGTTCCACTTCTGTCTTGAAAATTCTTTTTTATCTTTTTTAATATGAAGCTGGCCATATTTTGAACCAGTCTTGATGATCCCCTTTCTGACAAATTTCTTCTGCCTGAAAAACCAGCTGGTGTTCCTTTTCTCTTTCAGCTCTGAGGGCATAGCCCTTTAGTGGGGGATGATTTTGTGTGTGAATCTGATGTTAGACAACATAAGGAAACCATCTGACTCTCAGCATTCTTTCTGGTTTAGACATCTCCTTGCATGTAACTGGGACGCTGCATTTCTTGGTTTTTCTTATAAAGCTACAAATTCTCAGACTTCCAATATTATATATGTAATGCCATCAGATTCTGTGGTATGAACTACATCCATTTTATGAAAAATTTAATGAAATGCAATGGTAATGACAGTCAGCTTTCTTCTTACAGTTTTGAGCAGAGCATTGTCTAGTGGCACTCTGCAATGTAAAGTAAAAAAAAAGTTTGAGCTGTAAGACTGTATATTATTCTGGCAAGTACTGATACTCCCTGCTCAGAATGCATTTTTCAGTTTGTTCAGTATAAGAGTAAAGTATAAGAGAAAAAAAAATAGACCCACCAAGAGACACATTTAGTTAAACAAAATGATTGGCAGGAAATGAATTAGCTTGAAGTCAATTGCTGCTTGCTGGGCAGGCAAAGGTTAGTGCAGATCATCAGAGAAATGTCCAGTGGTTAAAAGAAAAAGTTCTTGGGAGACAGCTCTTTAGTGCTTCATGAAAAAGGTATGCCCAGTCTTAATTTGAAGAACTAATTTCCATAAAAGATTAGGAAATTATTGAGATTTTTTTTCCCAGAGGTGCAAATTACAATAACCTTTGTGCAGTAAAATGTTTTCATGCCTATAAGGAATACTGTTTTTAGAAGAAGAAGAAACAGATGCTGCATGGAGGAACTAAGAAGCCTACTGGTGGGTTTCTCTGTGACTGTGAGCCACAGTAGTGACCACAGATCCCTTTTTTTCCCCCTCCTTCTCTTTCTCAAGGGAATCTGATTCTGACCATGTCTAGGAATGTATTACCGAGCATTTAATCTTAACATGGCCCAATTAAAACACCCTTCTTGACCTTATGAGAGATACAGTAAATAGAGTTTAAATCCATGTTTATTACTGATTGCAGAAATAGAGTTCTGCTTCAGCACTTTTAAAACTTCCCCTCATAATTCTAAAATAAAGAAGTGCCCTAATGGCCATATTGTATAATTATATATAGATGATAATAGCGATAATATATGCATTTTTTCATACAACTCAAATTCCACTGTTAATTTTCATTGAGGAGATAAGATTATACAATCTAAAGGAAGGTTCCAAAAGCCTTACTGCCTGTATTTAAATCCACTGACCAGCAGGATCATTATCTGACATTCAAGTACAATTTTAGTCTGACTAAATATGTATACAAATACTCATTCTCCTTGCAAACCTAACAATCTTTTACATGTTTAATCTTTCTCCTTCTAGCACTCTATATGACTGAAGAAATACCCTGGAAGAAATAAGAATACATATTGTACAGCATTAGTAGTTAGTAATCCAGCATAGCACCTTAAACCTCTAAAGCTGTTGAGGAAAGAATCAAGTATGGCCAGTGATTTACATGACAATTAGCTGTATGCATTTCTTTTCTTAAGAATGTGTGATTTAGCATTCAAGTTTTCTTGGCATTGTTCTACTTACCAGTTTTTCACAGTTGTCATCTTGGTATCTGAGTGGCAGTAACTTGTCTTCTAAATATGTTATTTCATTATTTATTAAATAAAAAGCTCTTTTAATCACGATAAAGTAACTGAAACAGGATCAAACAAGACAGTAAAACCTCACCCTAAAGAGACCCAGTGATTAATGGAAGAAGAGAGTTGCAGTAATTACATAAATAAAATCCTAATGTTTTGGATGGGCAAATTTTACTGAGAAAGCAAAAAAGGTCAGCCCAAAAACATAACATCTGAGACAAGTGAACAGATACAGATATAAAAAGGAGAAAAGGGGAAAAAAATCAAAATATGCTGAACAACAATTATAAGCGGGGAAGGAATCAAAACACGATGTTGTTTGGAAAAGTAAATATGTCAAGAAATGTCACAGAAAGAAATCCAAAACTATTATTTTGAATCTTAATGTGGATAAGATGAAAGTTAATGGATTAGGTTGTTTGAACAATTGAGAAATTGTCTTTAATTTTTTTCAATTGCTATTGGATATTGATGGCACAAAGTTCTCATTTTCTTCAGATCTCTCACAGGATCAATAATAACAGGATTAGGGGTTTGGGTAATTTTTTGTTTTGTGCTTTATCTTTGAAGATCTGTACATTAATCAGTTTATTCTTGCAGTATCCCTCAGAGAATAGATAAGTGTGCTTTCTTATAGATCAGGAAGGCAATAAAGCCTGTGTCCTTCACATGTCTTTGGGTAAATAGTTCCTAAATAAATCAATGGCACCTGACTGAATCAAGGAAGTAGGATTTAGTTTTAAGTATCTTCAGATGAGCCATAGTGTAAGCCAGTGAATAAAATCAAAAGCTCTGACAAGCCTCTGTGCCACGTTCTTTTGCCAAAGCATAACCTCATGAGAAAAGGAGAAAGGGGGAAGGGAAAGGTGACTGATGAGTGGGGCTGCTGATGGGTGGTGCTTCATGCTTCCTTTCCAGATCCAGGCAAAGGTCATTGTCCTTTGCTCATGGTTTCTAATTAAACCCCTTACCTGGTGTTTTTGTTGGGTGACAGCTCCCTGAAGCCTGGGGGAAACATTTTTGATGTCACAAATGTGCATGCTCAGTCAAATTGCAGAATACTAATGGAATATGAACATAGTATAGTACAAAAAAAAGTGGCACTCAAACTTGTAAAATGTTTAAAAATAAGTTATTGGAAAGGTTTCTGCATGTGGTGAATTCCCCACAGAAGTAGCTTCTATGTTCTGCAGTGACCTGTTTTTATTTTTTATGTGCTGCATTTGCTACTCTTCGTTTTTGTGTTGACTTGGAAAGATAAAAACAATGGGTAGAATGTTTGTTCAAGAGTATTTTGAGGGATTTTTCAGCAGTTAGCTAGATAACAGGCCAGTTCACCTTTTCAAACATCTGTAATAATGCAGCTATTCAAAAAATTATTCTACAGACCTATGCTGAGTTTTCTCTCTTTCAAGAAATGTAAAAGAGAAATTAATCTGTCTTTGGTTACAAAAGATCAAAACTAAGAGTGAAAGAAAACTGCTTTTGAGAAAGTGTCACAGATAGAGCAAAAATATCAGAACCCAGAAATAGCTTGTGATCAGAGCAATGTCAGAAAGCAGACTTGAGAACATGCAGGTCTGTGGTGTGGTTTCAGCAGAGTTTTTGTTGATTTAATGGGGAGAAAGGAGAAAAATAATGCAGCTCTGGCATTGCTGAAGATTTCTGATTTCCAGTCAGCCTCATGAGCAGCAGTAACCAGTGACCTGCCACATAGCTGGCTTTTCAGGAGAGCTTGCTGTTCTCTGCCCTGCTCTTTATGGCCAGAGCTGGTTGTGACCTCTGATTTGTGTGCTACGTGTGCTTTATTTTTGTGCTTTGCTAAAGTAAGCTCAGAACCCCTCATATGCTCTTCCTGAGACATTGTTCTGCAGAATGGACTATCTCTTTTGTAATTAAATAGGAGCCATGGTAATTAAGAATCAGTGGATCCTCACACCTGATAGATGTTCTAGCAGAGCATATAGGGGACAGCTTCTTTTGTGCTGCTGCCCTCATGTCAGCTCAGAGCAGTTAGGTGAGAAAACCAATGTCTTCTTGGAGAGAGGAAGGTGCTTCTGTATTCCCCTGAAAAATCCAGTTACTGAGAATGAGTGACGTGTTGGACAACTGACATGCTACCACTTCTTGGACTTCAGTGATTTGTCATCTTAATTCTCTAATCCTTATCAGGCATAATTCTGTGTTTCCCACTTTCTTACCATGGTTTAAACCTAAACAGGTTCCTATACAAGTGACTCTAATTTTTTTTTCTTAATAATTCCATTTTTCTGCCTTCTCAATCAAGTTTGGCTCTTTTTGGGGTAAAACAGCATAACTCAAATGCTATTTAGAAGGAATGGTTTTTCCAGTAACAATTCTGCCTGTGTCAAGGAATGTTAAAGATGCTAACTTGAGAGTACGTTTTAAATACAATTAAAATACAATGTTAATTTAATACTTTCTACTGGCATCCAGTAAATTATGTAAAAATTCTGAAAAAATATTCTTATTCCTGATGGACTTTCTCAGCTTTGTACTTCACACACTGCATTATTCTCATCCTTGCAGTAATCAGTCTTCTGTTTTTCTCACTTTTAGCTACTTTATAGGAAGCTCTACTATTTTCTTGTTGTTCTGGTCTAAGAGCCTGTAGCACTTTGACTAAAAAAAATACTGTAGGTCTAAAAGTTCAAAGATGCAGTAGCTAAATAATACATTCAGCACATGTTTCTAATCCACCAGCTGAGTTGTACAACCAGTCTGCTCTAATGCCTATGCAGTGCAAGATATGTGGCTCTCATGACTAGACTCCTTCCTACCAACCTCTTTGATTGTCATGTCTTTATTAGAGAACAATTACTTCTGTGCTAACACTGAGAATGACTCAGCCTTAGTTATTAGCCTGTTTTGCTCCTTCTGTCACAACAGTCAAATCAAAAGCATTGCAAGGAACGTGAGGTAAAGTTGGAAATGTGAACCAAAGACAGCAAAAAGGGACTCTGCTTTGAAGGAGTGTCTAATTAGCAAGAAGCACCCTCTGTGCTGCAGAAACCATGAGAAAAATGTTTTCTATTTACCAATTATATTTTTATGAAATGCAGTTGGAAATGACTGCAGTGATGAGGCACATGTGAGATACACACTTGTAGGTGGGGCCTTGAAATCTGCCTTTGCTGTTAGAAGGACCTGGAAATGCATCTATAATGTAAAGAGGAATCTAAAGACAATGCTAAAACCAGATTGGGTCAACACAACCAAACTCATTGGCTTCTCCCATTGCTGTTTTTTTCAAGAAGTGGAATCAGGCTTGCCTGTTTACATCTTCCAAACCCTACTTCTGTCATGGCAGGAGTCATGGGTGGCAGCAGGACAGACAAGGACAGGGACCTTGCCCACAGCACCCTATCCCATGGCAGGCAAAAGAAGTGACCAGGGTCAACCAAGAGCCCAGTGACAGCCAACAAAGGCCTTACTGAGGCAAGTCCAAGGACAAGGCAGGACATCATGTCAGGATCAGCAGGTTAGGAAGCCAGGAAGAACAGGCTTAGCTACAGCTGAGCTCAGCCAAGGACTGAGCTGACAGGGAGAGCTCCTGGGCCTGCAGGCAGGGGGGGGCCTGAGTTGAACTTCAAATTTAGTTGGGTCCTACTGTTCCTGCAGCTTTGGACTCCTGAGGGCTTTTGGACTCTGTGGTGGCTCTTCAGTGGGAGTAAGAAAGTAGGGATGGTGCAATACTCTGCAGTGTTTTCCTGCCCACAAACCAGGCACCTCTGAGTGAGCTCCTTGTAGTCTAATGTCTCAACCTCTTTCAAAAGCAGTCTAATATGGTAGAAAAGAACCCTTTTTTCTATAGAATTCATGAGTTTGGGGAGGAGTTGAAAGATGTCTTGTATTTATTGTGTGCTCTGTAATGCAAATGCTGTTCTAGTTATAATACTCTCTGACCACACAATACTATAGTTAGATCTATACAAAACTTGCCACTCCAGTCCATTGATTTTCAGCTGCTGTTCATGTTTTTCATGCTTGTGGTCTGCCAGAATGAGTGTATAGTTCAGAAAGCATATTATGGTACATGAAACTCTATATAGTGTAGATGAAAAAGTGATAAGGGATAATACATTTATATCATAATTGCATATCCAGGAAGAAGGTTAGAAATACATGTGTAATGTTCACTTTAATGTAAGATAATTTATTCTAATGAGACTCACATAAATCATTATTTTAAGATTGTAATCTCTTTATTTTTATACTACTTAGTCACACATCCCAGTCTTTCTTAATGTTACAAGTGCTAGTTACTGGTGTTACATAAATAATGAATGGCATTCGTGTGTAGTTTTATGTTTCCTGGTAATCTCTTCTCTCTATGTGCACCTATTTTCAGTGAATATCAGGTATCTTTACCCTTCCACTTTCCCAGAACTGACTTCAGGGTTATCACTTCCCCTGAAGTGTGCAACAGCCAGATAAGCAATGGGGTGCATTGCTGCCGTGCATCACCATCACCATAAGTGCAGCTTCTGAAAAGCTGCAGGGGCTGAGTTTGGAGTCTGAGTCTGAGTTTGGACTCTGTTGTGTTGGTGCTGAAAAAAGCACTAACTCAGTGTTGTTGACAATATAATGGTTTGATCAGTTCTGTCTCATTCAGTAGTAGCCAGCCTTACCTTTGTATATTACTGGTTTTGGTGCTTTTTTGGAAAATCAGAAACGATTAGAAAAAGACCATGGTTGGCAAGGTGGTGTTCAGATGAAAGCAGCACACTGTAGCTCATTATGATTTCTACAGACAGAGAGCAGCCATAGCTTTGGTTTACATGGTGAGAAGGACTGTACAAACAGTAAAGTTGACAGAATTCTTTTGAAATGGCCATTACTAAAATTATTGGTTTAGGTAGTCCACGATTTCCTATCTCTCACCTAGACCTTAGACAGTGTTACTAGTTTATTTTAATGAGAATTTTCTGTAATCATGTGCACTTTTGTGTCAGTTTTATGCATTTTAAGTTCTGATTGCATCCAGGTGGTTCTTTTCCATATTGTGCAAAACAGCTGATACTCCTCTGTAGCCAGAGACAAGAAGGAATGAGAAATGTGAAGATGGAGTTTGATTCCAAGCTGTGTAACATCTGGCCTTGTTTGATTTTTGTTTTCCCTCATCAGGACAGTTGCAAAGACTTATCCTCAGTCTCCTAAAAACACCAAACAATATCCAGCTTCTCCTGTGAAGCATCGTGCCACTTCCAACAGCAGCCAGGAAACACCTAAAAAGAAAGCAGACAAGGAGAAAGAAAATGTCAGTCACCTGAAGTCCCCAGGAACACGCACTGATGACGTGGGCCAGGTGGCTCCTGAGAAGCATGTGCCTTCTGCTGGAAAGGCTGAGAACAGTGAAGGTGAGCCTTGCTGAAAGATGTTAGTGCAAGGTATGATGGTCCTTGAGAGTTTTAAATGATGATGAGCTGTTCTTTTCATGAGGCTACTCAGTCACAGGCTTCTGAGAGTGTGTAAAGATACCTACTGGAACCTGTGAATACACAGTTTTCACTAATGTACCAAAAGCCAAATGTACCAATTGTTAATGAAGATGTGAAAATGCTGACATCCAGGGATGCCCTTATCTATTCCATCTTCTTTCTGCTGAAAATGCTGAAATGTGCTTTTAAAAAGGTGTCTCACCACTCTGAACCAGGCCCATTTCAGCCTCTGTATGAACCTGGAATTGCTGGGCACTCTCTTTGTTCCCTGCCTGACTTTCCATCCTTGGTTGTCTTCTCCTAGGGAAGATCACAGCAGGAACAAGTGATGCAGAAGAAGCTGCAAAAATTCTAGCTGAGAAAAGACGACAGGCCCGCCTGCAAAAAGAACAAGAGGAAAGGGAGAAACAGGAAAGAGAAGAACGAGAAAGGTCTCTGTGTTGCTTTGTGAAACTTATAACCTAGTAATTTAATCTGTATCACTGAAGATGCTTGAAACTGTGGTAGTTTTGGAATCAAACAGGAGTTTATATGTATTTGTTAATTTCTTTAATTTCAGACTCATTTCACTAGTGTCTTTTACAGTCTCCGTGATTAGTGAAGTTAAAAAATAATAATTTGGCCTCTTCAAGAACCCTGAATAAATTATTACTTTTCCAAATACTTCAGGCACGTCCATGCTGAAGTGGACTGCAGTGTGCAGTAACTTCAGCATGGACATGTCTGAAGTATTTTACACTGTAAAAAAATATTTTAGGTGGCTTTAAATGAGCTAGATCACGTAGCAGAAATGGTCTTGCAGCAGCGGGATATGCATTAAATGGCACAGCTTGAATCATTCATAATTAACCTGAAGCTCCTCTTCCTACCCAACTCTGCTGCAGGCATTGAGGGCTGAGTGTGGGCAGGATGAAGGTTGCTGTCTGAGCAGTGAAGTTCTGGCTCTGTTCTGGGAACAGGCTTTTTGGTGGTTCTCCACATGGGATGCTGTCTGCAAGTGTCAGCAAACCATGCACTTCCTTCAACCCTCTAATAGTAAATCACTCATTCTGCTTGTCTAGAAAAACCAGCTTTGGGTTTTCTTACTACAGACATGGTGGACAGGATTGAAGCGTGGAATAGAACTCTCCAGCTAGTTAAAGTTAGAAATGGGTATGTTTATTGACAGTGCCAGACATGGGGAGTCATCTCCCAGAGATGTGGGAGATTCCCAAAGAATTACAGGCTCCAGCTCTCTATTTATCTAAAAAGTCTTACATATTCATATAATTCCCAAAATGCCTAATACATATCCATTACCTAACCTCCCCACCACCCTTCATATTAAAATGTATTTATAACTGAGTCCAAGGTTCCTTCATGCTTGTGCAGTCTTTTGCTTCAAATGGGTCGGTGGGTTTTGAAATAAGTCGTGGTCTTCTGAGGTCAAAGTGACCTTTTACTTTTCCTTGTTGGCAGGTTTCGGACCCCTTGGCTATAGCTCAGGTTTTGGGGCCCAGGTGCAGGCTCTGGTCCTCTTCTTTTTCACAATTAAATCTGCATCCCATCCTGCTTCTTTAAACATAGTAAAGATAGGCAGGTGATATATCTGATGTATACTCTAGCCTTAACTACCTTATCTCCTAATAATTAACTCTCCCTTATTATTTCTACTCTTTGTGCTATACTCTTAATTGTTTCTATCCCCCTAACTAAATTTAGTTAAACTTTTAACTCTTTCAGTTTCTTTAAACCCTTGATTCAGGGTGGGAGTGGAATGACCAGCTTCTGCCATTTTGGCCCTGATAGGATGATAAGAATGATCACTTACAAAACAATCCTTAAGGAGCATGATATCCCTCAGTGGGCCAGGGAACAACACAGGTGATATTTAGACTGACTCATTCCAGTATTCCACTGTGTTTTGTGGAAGTTGCTGCTACTCATCCCATCTGTTTATCTTCAGATGAAGCAAAGGATAAAAGTACTTGCTTGTTTATAGATACCAACATTCTGGGTACCAAGTATAGGGGAAGAAGGGTTGTCTTTGTTCTTGAAACTTGATTTTATTACTGACACTCTAATTGAAATTAGAACAGGAATGTTTTCTTTGATCACACATGTTTTTTTTTCAATGGAAATTATAACTTCTATGAAATACTTTAGGCATTTAAAGTAAGATTGGAGTAAAACCTTGATAGCAACCTGAATTCTGAGCATGTGCTCAATGTCTTTGCTGTATGCTGGCATCTTTCATGAAAATATGTGCTGATGCATGTGTTACCAGTTACTGATGTACATTCAATAGGATTCATGCTAAACAAGATGAAGCCTTTTAAACCTTACGTTACATTTTTTGCAGGCTTGAAAGAGAAGAACAGAAAAGAAAGGCAGAAGAAGAAAGACTTCGTCTGGAAGAAGAAGCTCGCAAGAAGGAGGAGGAAAGAAAACGTGAAGAAGAGGCAGCCAGAAAAAAGGCAGAAGAGGAAGCCAGGAGAAGAGCTGAGGAAGAACAAATGCTAAAAGAAAAGCAAGAAAAAGAGCTCCAAGCCAAACTTGAGAAACAGGTATGATCTCAAACAGAAATGTGACATTTTTATACATGTAAAAAAGTTCTTCTTAATATTTAGTAGTCTGCCTGAAATAAATAATGGCCCTAACATATTTTACGCATTTTAATTAGAGGGAAGCAGAAATCAAAGCCCGTGAGGCAGCTGAACAGCTCCGTCTTGAAAGGGAACAAATCATGCAGCAAATTGAGCAAGAAAGGCTGGAGCGGAAGAAGGTGAGGATTTGCATCTCAGGATAATTATTTCATTTCTTGTTTAAATACATAACCTAGGAAGCACCTAGTAGTATCTAATAACAATAATCTGGAGGGGTTAGAGGTGAATGGTTATGGCAAACGCAGTATTTGTTACTTGCCTGTTAGGGGAACATGGACATAAAAATTTGTAACAAAGTGGAATTGCCTGAGGCAGATGACTTTCTCCTAGGCACTGAGCAACACAGACCCAGCCTCTACCTGAAAGTTAAATGCCTGAGACAAACAAGGAATGGCATGCCAAGGCAAATGTCAATTGCTGTCCAACCCAGGACATCACTAACTACTGAGAAACATGAGTGACTTTGTTTAAAACTTGCTCAACAAAAGCTCTGTGTCATTAATTGAGAAAGTTTGTGATTAACAAACAGCTTTTCCCCCACCTGGCTGTCTCTGGTTGCATTATGCAGAGGAACAGGATTGTCTGGCCACTGCTGCACACGGAAATGGCTGAAGCTGCATAAATTAGCTTTGTTTACAGCTGTGTGGCAGAAAGAGAACAGCTGCAGAACCCCTGTCTGATTACAAACAGTCATCTATCCATACATGTTATTCCAATATGTTTTAAACTGTTCACCACTGAACTGGAGGCATGTTACAGTTGCAGATTAGAATATCAAACCAAAGTGTTTTACATCTCAAATAACATTTCCTTTTTAATGAAGAAAGAAGGAAAACAAAAGTATTTTAGGATAGTGCCTTACACATTTCTAGCAAGAATAACTTCAGGTATTTTGTTCTTCTATTCCAAAAAGGCTAACTATTTTTAAAGGCACTGTTAGGAAATAGTTGGAAAAGCAACTAGATTAAAATAACTACTGTTGGTTTTAAACAAATGTCTTGTTCCAGAACTGAGCATAACTCATAGCTGCAAACACCTGGTATTAAAATACTTGTTTCTAAAGTGCACCAGCTGAGAAAGTCATGCTCTTTAAGATCTGATAGGTTAAAGCCAGCTGCAAGATGTTTTCTCTATTTAATTTTCTTTATTTTTCACATTTGTTCTCCCTTTTCCAAGACAGGCAGAGAGGATGTCCTGACAGTAAAGAAAAGGTTCTTTGTCTTTTTTTCCCCATTTCTCTTGTGTTACATATTCTGTCTGCCATCTCATCCTGAAATTTATTTTGATTTATAGAGAATAGATGAAATTATGAAGAGAACAAGGAAGAGTGAAACCCCAGAAATAAAGGTATGAAACAAATAAAGGTAGGAAATAAAGTATGTGGTTGCAGATTTTCTTTTATTATCATATGTGGAAATCAAATTCTAGGGTAGTTCTATGTTAGTAAGTGTATTTAGGTACACTCTAGACCCAAATTTCAAACTGAGAATAACTGTTGCTGTGTCACAGCCACTGCTCCAGAGACACAGCTTTTATGCAGCCTTTGCAGGTAGGATAATTGTCCTCCTCACTGCCTAGCAAGGGGCAACAGCTCATTCCTGCCTGTTGGAGCTGCAATGTTTGCTGCTGTTGATGTGTCTTCCCGCTTTGTACCAGGCAGTGATTATTTTACTGAGCTCTCTTTGTTACCCCTGTCAGGAATGTGGGAATGAAAAGAAGGCAGTTGTGTCCAGCTAAGGAGTGCCAATCAGGTTTTCATTTCTAATCTATCACCAAAGGGGTATTGGGGACAGACAAAGGTGGTACAGAGACTCCATCATCAGAGGGCATCAAAAAGCACTTTAATATTAGAAATTCACAGTTCTTATAGAAACAGTGGTGGGCCTAAGACCTGGTTGGCCTTTAGGAATTTTCTCTCACCTATTGATCAAGAAGGGACAACTCTTTCTTGTAAACATCTTTGACAAACAGAGATTGCCTGCCAGGTGCAGAGATTGAGATAATTGTTTTAATTCTTTCTCTGAGCTTTCTCACAGCTTCCCAGGAAAATCATGGAAGAGCTTTGTCTCTCTCTGTTCAGAGGATATGTGGTTACCACACTAATCTACTAAGGAAATTGTTCAGTTACTTTCAGAGAATGTTTTCTTTTTTAATTAAAAAAAAAAATGCTATGCCTAACTAAAAAGGGAAAAAAAGTCCTGTCTTGCTGTTGATGGTCTTTGTCACCCTGTGGCCCTGGGCAGTCTTACAAGTTTTGAGTCCAATCAATTCCATGAAGGTTACAGTCCTCCCTCTGATACAGCCGAGTCATTATTTGATTTCAGAAGGAAGAGCCAAAACTGGAGATCCCATCAACTTTGAATGTGGAAAAGCAACCAAAGGCCCTTGTTCTCAACCAGCCAGGTAAAAATTGCCATATTTTTCTGACCTATTTTTACAATTGAATCTCTTCAGATTTTTTTGATCTGAGGCAGAGCACTGTGTATTATTATAAGTTCTTTGCTTTCATCTCAGAAAGAACAGCTGCATTTGCATCAGTGACAAATGTTAGAGACAGCTTTACTTTGCCACTTAAGCAAAAGCAGAATAAAGTTTCTCCTCCATTTTAGTACCTGATGTAGCATTTTTTGTAAATGAAAAGTTCTAATCTGCCAGTTTTGGTTTTTGGTTTGATTGCTGCAACCTACCTTCAAATTTTGTAGATGGAAAATTTTTGCACACAACCAAGCTTTTTATAGTATGACTCTAAATCTAGCATTTAATTTCACTTCATAAAAAAAAACCCATATGCTTTTAAAGGATTATTAAATAAAATATGTCTGACATTATCTATATTTTGCTTACTTCTCCAGGCTAAGGTTTTTACTACATGACATAAAAGACAGAACATTCTCTTCCTGTTTCCTCAAATTTAGAAGATGTAGCATAAAGAGCAGTTTTGGAGTGGAATAGAGGAATGACAGTACAGTATGATGAGTCATGGATTAAACTGAGTCTACTGCATTGTCAGTCTTCCTTTCTACTCAATCTGTAACTTAAAACTATTTAAACAACAAAGTTTCTACTGTCATAATTCTAACTTTCTTTTACAGAGATCAATGGATTGGCTACCTGCCTGAAAAATAAAAGTTTAGAAAGTGCTGCTTCTGTAATCCCTTCCCAAGATGTAGTTGCTAATGGACTGAAGTCAGTTTCAGGACTTATTCAGCTGGAAGCTGTTGATGGGAAATCTAACAGCATGGAGGATTCAACAGATGAGGTTCAGTCCATGGATGTGAGGTACAGACTGGATCTACCTACAGGGTTGTGGGATTAATGTAGGACACAGGATTTTGGGTTTTGTTTGTTAGCACTTGACTACTTTGCTTCTCACATCTCCCCATGGTGGCAGCTGGGTGTGCTCTGCCTGTGTTCTGCTCCTGCCAGGATGCTCCTGGGTGTTTGGCACAAGAGCCACAAAACCTCATCTCACTCTCACATATTTGGGGGAGGGAGCTCTGAAATCCCTCCACAGTCCTTACTTAGGGATTCCATGCAAGTTTGCCCAAACCTTTCAGACAGTTTTGTGAAAGCAGCTACTGTAGATACTGTTCTGATGTCACTATTTTTTAATTTGGCTGCATAGCTGTGATTCATTAGCATTTCTGCCTCCATACAAACAGAATAAAGAAAATAATGGATTTAGAATTTTAAGTACTTAACAAGTAGAAATGTATGGAAATCAGTAAATAACTTTGTGGTTTTAAATACTCTCACATTTTGATGGAAGGACATGCAAAAATGAAGGATTTTTAATTTTAATTTAAGTTTTTTTATTTACACACACATATATATAGGCAGTTAATTTAAGGCTGCTAAGTCAAAGCTAGATCTGAATTTTAAACATGGAATTTTAATGCTGTTCTTCATTAATCAGTAAGCCAGTTGAACCTCTTATACTGTCTTCAGCAAATTGTATTTCCAGCAATTGTATTTCCAGCAAATATGCATTAATACATAGGAAATGCCCTGCTGGGACCAGCCAGAAGATTGTGCAGCCCATTATTTGGTTTCAGAGAGTATCAATAAGAAAAACTAGTGAGGGAGAGCACATGAGCCTACCACTTCCTGCAATCCAAGATCACTGAAGTGTAGCCTTAGAGATACTGAGGGCAGAAATCTGCCTTGGCCTTTTAAGTGGCCACTGGTTGACATGTTGCCCATGAGTTTATCCAGCTCTTTTTTTACCAGCTCTTTGTGTCTAGGACCTCACCTTAAAGCAGTCTGTTCAGTACAGTCTCACTGGTAGATTATATTCTTTGATCCCTGTTAAACCCAGTTTCTTACTGGTGGCATTGGACACCCGTTACATTTTGTGTTGTAGGATTTCATGCATGATAGTTTTGCTCTCAATCATCCACCACCACATCATAGTTTAAGAAATGTCTGTGAAAGCCTTCCTCTGCCTTCTCTTCTCCAAACTAAAATGCACTACTGGGCAATATCTTTTTTTTTCTTTTTTTGGATTAGGACATTCTCTGGGTAAAATCTTGCTACAGCTGCCCTAAGATGCATGGTAGTTTCTGAACAGACAGAGGTTTAACTTGATTGTTGCTTAATGAAAAGTTATAGACCTCTTATTCTGTGTCTTTCTTCCTTTATCTTTTGCATAGCCCGGTTTCAAAAGAAGAACTTATCTCTATCCCTGAATATTCACCCATGAATGAACTCATGCCAGGTGTTTCTTTGGACCAAAATGGGACAAGTAATGCCAAGGCTCTTGAAGACCTCTTGGATTTCACAGGCCAAGCTACCTACTCCAAGATGTCCAGTGATACCCTTAGCCTAGATGACTGTAACAAAAACTTGATTGAGGGATTTAACAGCCCAGGACAAGAAAATACACTTAATTCTATCTGTTGACAGCCTTGCTTTTCAGCAGAACTGATACAGGTACAGTATTGTGATAAACATCTTATGATAAATTACTGTGATTACTTCCTAGTTTCCCAGAATATCTCTCCCCACACATGGCAGTGTGGGGAAAGAAAGAAAGCTGTTCTCCTAGGTATTAAAATTCAACATAATCTTTGAGATTTGCAGCTGCCTGTAAATTGGCATCATATGAAAACTGACTGTATCATAGCAACCACAAGTATCTGGTAAATGGAAACATTTTCTTTAGGCATCCAGAATTTCTTCATTAATACCATACCTTTCCTGCATATCTTTGGAGCCTATTTGCATGAAGAAAACAGTTAAAAGTGGGGCCAGTCTAGGCCATAGTAGTTATTGCTGCTGCTTTCTCTTTTCTCTGCTGCTGTAAAACTTGCAGTGTAGAATCACACACCCTGAAAAGCCAGCATAGTAAAAATCCATAGTAGGCTTCAGTGACAGTTTCAAAGTACAAAGCTATAGTCAGGTTTTTTGGAAGAGTATATTCTCTAAATAGCAAAACTGAGGTCATCTAACTTGTGTAGCTGACTTGATATTCTTCTCTCTCTTTTTGATTGACAGAGGTAACAATTTCTGGAGGATATATATCCCTGTGATGCTACTGGCAGTAAAATATGAGCTTGTCACTTGAAAAAGCTTCTGCAGTCCTTGAACACTGGATTTCAAATAATCAGAGCTGAATATAACTTGTCTTCCCAGGGAGTGTGTTGAATAACTGGCTGCTTTTGGTAGAAACCAATGATCTAGAGCCTTGATGTTTCAGGGAAGACAGAGCGTGCATTAGAATTTGAGCTTTAGCTGCTAATAAAGCACTTATATCTTCTTTAATTTAAAATTCATCTCAACACTTCACTGTGATTTTTACCTGTGCATTTTATTTTTAACTAATTCTTTCCTAAGCTTGATCATGTCCTTCATCTATTTCCATTTAGACATCTTTTTCTTGTAAATAATGATGGGGTTTGCCCACAGTGCATTGAAACAAAATAATATACTGTACTTTAGTTTTGTGCCTATCTTTTTTGTCTTTAATAAGGAGTTAATGGCAACTTTTATGAGGTGTGTAATTCAAAACTGTAGCTGAAGAGGCTTGAGAAACATATAGCTGCTGGAATCAAAAGAGCCTTCTTATTGACTGTGGAGTATGGGAGCTATCCCTTTATGATTATGTTGACACTTTTAGTCACTAGTGGCACTTACCAGTTAATATTAATTAGTCTGGGAGCAACTATCAACTGTGTTTGAAATCATATTTGTGTAGCACTTGTAAGCAAAGTATGCCAAATGCCAAGTATAACCCCTTAATATGTGTGTAGTATAGCTGTAGTAGATCTGAGTGAGTGATCAGGAGGGTGACACATTAACCGTTGAATATGCAGACACTTTACTGATACCAGCAGGCTTTCTATCACACAGAGAAGTATTTTGTCTTCCTGTAGGTTCAACAAAATGGGATTTGGTCAGCAGCAAAACAATATGTGAGTGTCAGAAACACAAAGGCCAAAATGCACGCTGGGAACACTGGGCGCCCTTAACGTTCTGTAAACATCTGTATGGAACAGTCCACACCACGATGTACAAGGTCAGGACGTCATGTGCTGCACAGTGTGAACTTTATTTCTCTTGGTGAACCTTTATGCTAGAGTAGGTGCTGCTTTGAGGATATTTTGTCCAGTCCCTTATAAAAATAAATTACAAATACAACTCTCTTTGGACACTAACACCAAAAATGTGAAAGCTTGGGTAGGGAGGGGGTGTTTGGCTTTTTTTCTCCTTTTTTTTCCACATGTAAGAGTTCACAGCATAGATTGACCTCAGTTGTAGCACCATTCTTGTGCTCTTAAAAGTCAGCAGTGGGAAAGTAACCAGTGACATGATGTGCAATGCCTAAAAAAAAATACCTACAACAACCCAGCTCTATTTATGTTAGTGTACTTCAAAGAAATACTTTCTTTTGACTGTGCAGTAAGCTGTAGCATGGTACTGTGTCTTCCAAATTAGTCCTTCATCTATTTCCTAAATAATAAACAAACAGAAACAGTTTGTTTTGCTGTAATACACTGTGTTTGACAAATGTCATATTATATTTTATTATGGTGTCATTGTATAACCTGTAGATTTCTGTATTTGCATGACCTGTATAGCATGTATAAAGGTGAAATACATTTTCATTTATGAATCTGACTTGTTTCTTAGCACTTTTTTTCCCCACAACAATATGACTGATTTAAAAATACATGTATGTTAATTTGTTCTGAGGTATTTTCTGAAGGAGAGTATAATACTGAATGAAGGAGCAGTTGGCAAAACCTCAGAATATTTCACCATTGTTCCCATTTCCATATATTCATTTGCTTTCTGAGGTGCTGCCAATACACTGGGGAAGTGCAGACTAGTGGCCAAAGAGCCTCAAGGTCTGGACTCCAAATTGTGGCATCCAAAGGGCTGATGCCAGTATAGGGCCAGTTTGCAGCCCCAGCCTCTGCTCTCTGGCAAAGAAAATAAGCAAAAGAAAACTTGAGAGCTGTGGTAAGTAGACACTTGTGTTTAGTGTGCAAGAGCTGTTCTGTAAGAATACCCATGACATAAATGCTGAACTTCTCTTCAAGCTAGGTGCTCACACTGCTGCTTGGAAAGCAACCAGCCTGGAGCTGCTGATAGTTCTCTAGTGAAATGCTGAGGAGATTTTTTGAATACATTTTTTTTAAACCATCACTTCAGTCAAAATTGCAAATGAGACAATCTGATTTTATGATTAAGGATATTAATACTTTCCATGGTGACAGTTCATTTCATTTGTATTGACTCCTGAAACATTCATGTTATTTTTCCTCTCGATTATTTACCAAGATTGAAGGAAACAAGATGAGTATTTGTGAAGAACCTAATATTAACCTTTATATTCACTTTCAAATGTAACTTTTCAAATTTGGCTGAATATCTGGAGTAGGTACTCCCAGCTGAGGGGTTAAATAGCTTTTTGCTTTTGCTAATATAACTTCTTCATAGCAGCACCATCCCAGTGTTTTTTGCTGTGAATCAAGACTGTGCAATGAGCTTCACTTTGAATTTGTCCGTGGTTTTGCAACCAGTAGTGATTCACACAAGTCCTTGATAGAGCTTTTCTGAAGTTATTTTATATAACTATTAGTAAGTTTCTAAAAGGTAAATAACACCTCTGGGGTAACTGGGCATCACAGTAGCTTTCTGATTAGGTTCAGCACTTTACATGGTGTTGCCCAGGGAAATGGCACCCAGAGCTTGCCTTGGACCATAGTGAAGGTTCTGAGCAGACCTCTTGTCTCCCCAGGGAGTTAATTTCAAATTGCATCAGTGAGGGGTGGATCTGGACCCCCAGGCTGTATTTTCATCTGGTGATGAACAGCAAGAAGCAGGGGGCATCATCCTGTCTCCTTTAATTGTACAAATGAGATGTGTGCAGGAAGCTGCAGAAATAGCACAGATTGCTACTCTGGCTGGCAGGGTGGGGATCTTCCCCCTGGCATGAAGAGAGCAGCACCTTGCCCTGCTTCCCACCCCACCTCAGTCCCATGCCAGCATCTACAGCTCAGGTGTCCCTGCCACCAACCCACTCCTGCTCCAGGCATTGTCAGTGTGGCTGGCACTGCAGCTCCTCTACTGCCCAAGGTGGCACAGTGGCTTTCAGCATTGATCATGCTGTTTGGAGAAGCCTGAGATCCCAGGATAACTGGCCTTTAGTGCTGCACAGCACCCTGGAAACCCTAGAAGAAGACATCCTTCTCATTAAGGTTTAAACTGTATTAAAATGTAGGTAGTTCAATATTCAAGAGCTGAAATCTAGACTCTGAGGTTTATAGTTTGTTTTCTCTAAGCCTGGCCTGTGTCCTGCACAAGAGGGAGACTGTCCTGTAAGTGGCACAAATGAATCAGTGGTAATATGCTGCTCCTTTGCCTGATTTAGTGACCTGTGGGACTTCTGCCTTACTTCTGTCTTCTCCCTCCCTATTCAGGAGAAAGGTGGAAACTGAAAAAAGTCTCTTCATTTGCTTTCATTTCAGGATAATGTTGTTCAGGCTGTTGGTTGCTTCCAAAACCAGAGTGAAGAGTGGTGGTTCACCTATACTATCACTGTTCATGGGTGCACAAAGAGACCTAAAGGGCCAATGTCAGTTATCTGACATTGGGAATGTTGATTTTTCAGTATCAATATTAAATTCTGAAAAGTGTATTATTTCTGCTGAGCTACTATGCTAAAATATGGAAAATATATTGTACATTATGACTGAATGCAATTTTCTCTGGGTTTTCTTTTTAATTTTCAGGAAAGCAGGATTTAAATTCAATCTCTCCAGAATACATACACTTAAAAATAACAGAAAACTTTAAATATTCAGATGCTGTTAGTGCAATAATGCCAGTCCAGAACACAGTGAGCCAGAATGTTCATTTCTCCTCCGCTTTTTTATCCCATCAATCATTTATCATATCCTCATGATGTCCTACAGCTGAAGAGTAGGTGATGCTGTTCACTCCAATTTGACATGTCTGTTGAAGCCTGTGAAGTGGAAAAGTCCTTAAAACAGCAGGCAGAAACTCTTAAGAGATATTATATGTAAGCTTTTAAAACAAATACCTAAAGTATAAGAAAATGGTTTCTTGATCACCAGAATTTTAGATACTTGTTTTCTTCCCAGCAGCCTTGTTTGCTCTGCAGCTTGTATATGTTTTATAGCATTTTGATTATTCAAGACTGAGCTTAGTAATGTTTTTAATCTAGTGGGTTTGATGATTACCTGAGGCCTGCAGGATCAAAATAGAGGCTCTGGAAGATAGCGTGTCACGTTTGCTTGGGAGCTTTACTAAAATAGGTGTTCTTGCTATAATCAAGCCTTAATGATTTCCAGAGAAAAAACAACTATGATGCAGAAGACATCCAAGGAATAGAAGGAGCAGTAAGCAATGAACTGTGTGCTCTAGGAAGTCCTTTCTCTAAGAATAAGTTTTTTAAATAGTTACATTAATAGCTTAAACCAGCAGCTTTGCATATCACTTTAGATCTTGCTGTGCCCACAAGAACAACTGGAAGTCCATGCAATTGTAGGTGATTGATATTGTACAATAATGAACCCAAGGACATAAAATTGCATAAGTGAAGAAAAAAATTAAGAGATGTTCAGAATCTGGGAAATTACTCTGTCAGTATGTATTTTTTTTTTCTAGAAATAATAGCCCCTCTCACCAAATTCAGTAAGCAGCACAGTAAGCAGGATCAGGGCAATACATGTAAGCCCATATTAACATGCACACACATCCCTTTTCAGAGTAACCTCTCTTTTAAAATACAGATGGCAGCATTGTCTGAAATATCATTTTTAGCACCTTAAATATGCTAAGCTGGGGGGTTTATACCACTAAATTCTATGGTGTAACTTCTAATTTTCCTGGTGTGAAATAATTTTCACTTTTTTACTTTTTTTTTTTTTAACTTAAACGTCTTATCAGTTTAAATACAGAAATTCAAATGAATACAAATTCTGGCCATTGCCTGCTGAAATGGGTTTGTTCTCTCAGCTCCTGGACAAAGACTGCCTACACCACAGCTGGCAGAGAAACAGAAGTCCAAGGAGTCTTTCAAAGACTGATTTTGTGCAGTAGTGTGTCAGGGCCAGCACTGAAACCCTTCTGGCATGGGCAACAGGTACAGTCCTGGTCAGACGTGGCTAAAACTTCCCCAGCTGAAGACTGGGTCAGAAGTTCTTCCCTTCTGGCAAGCAACGTTTATATTTCTAACCTACAGTTTTACAAGGTTAATTTATGCCAATGTTCAGTGTTGGGCTTTAGGGCAGGTGTCCTGTAGCAAATGAAACTGCTGGTGGATTTAGCAAATAAATGAGCTGATGAATGGGTGAAGGTCACAGTCACTGAAGAATGCTAAGACACTTCACACATATTTATTACCGCATAATTACTCTTAAAATTCCTAAGCAAATCAGTATCAGTCATGCCCACAATGTTGTCTCAAGCTGGACATTTTAAAATTTTCTCTCTTCTCAATCAGACTTTCACCTGCTGTTTTACTGCAATTTCTTCCCCTGACATCTTTGCAACACCTGGCTCTTGCACAAGGAAAGAATTGCAGCCTTTTTGCACCTCTGCCTTCCTCCTCAAATTCATCTGCTTTGGCCTCTTGGACGTTAAGCTCCAAGCCTTTGTTTTTAAAATCCTCTTACTGCATTTCTGTCACACATTGGTATTATTTCATACACATTGTTTTCACTGGTATTTTGCCAACACCCTGCCAAGTTCACACGGGCTGGATGCCCAGCAGCAATGGCACATTTTCATGTGTTGTTACAGGAAAGCCACGATAACCTTATAAATAAAACACTGCCTTTGTTACATCATGAGAGCCCAGGCTTGCTGGAGGCTGTCTTTGAAGAGTAATTCAGTGATGCTATCAGAGCCAAGTCATGCAGTTAGTCATCCTCTCACATTCCTTCAGGTTTTAATAAACAATTACTTTCCAGCTTTTCTTAAATTTTGAGGCTAAAAAATGTAGGATGTATTTCCTCAATGAAGGAGGAAGTTGTTATCTATTGCTTTGAGCCTAGATTGGAAAAAGTGTCACAGTTCCACAGAAAACTGTTAAAGAAAGTTCTTATGACTGAGTTTGGGAGTTACTGCTTCATTCTGGAACATACTCTTGTCTTGTCTGCATAAGGTATTACAGATTTGAAGTGCCTTTGACAAATGACCTCAGGAATTGACTTAAACCCCAATGTCTAATTTTTTATAAATGAAGAGAAAGAGCTGATGCCCCTGTGCTGGGAACTTAGAGGTTTAGCTAATTTTGTTCCACTGAATGGTAGAAATATTTTTTTACTACTAACATTAGAGGAAGCAAATGACCAACATGCCTGCCAAGAATTAGGCAGCTCACTCTCATTTCATAACAGGAGATGCACTTTGTGGTTTGGTGAAAGTATTTTGATAAAAAGTCCTGATAGCAGTAAGGGGTAGGAATGGATGAGAGGCAGAAGAAGAAAGCATGAATGTGAAACTCCTTCAAAAGCAGAGATCCAAGTTAATGAAGCCATGCAAACCTAATCAGGAGGCATAACAAGATAGTGAAATACAAAAGAAAACATTTCCCTTTAGGTATAATGAGAGGTTGCTTGGTAAAACCATGATTTAACCTTGGATAGCAGTTCTTGATGGTGGATCAAAATTATCTTGTGGGTGTTGACTCCACCAGGCCCTCTCTCACTGTTCCAAGATGCTTCTTTCCTTTTAACTCTCACCATCTACAGGCTCTGTCTGTAGACACCAAATGAATTGTCTATGACAACCAAGCCAAACCACTCCACAACAAGATTTTAATGTCATTTATCTGGTGCACCTCAGTGGAGAGAGGTGTTCAGCAGCAGCTGCTGTGGTGGTCAGCCCTGGCATTGCAGGAAAGTCCAGGTGATGCTCCCAGCATAGCCTGGGGAGCACTTTACTTGTTCCCTGCCTGCTTCTGTGCCTGACCTTGCCAGCAATCAAGGAGATGTTTTAATTTTTTTTTTTAATTAGCATAATATGGGTCAGCAAAGGTCAGTGCCAAGAGTAACATTTTATGTGGAAAATTAAATGTCTCTTTGAAAGAACAGATCCATAAGATCTGTCTGCTGTCAAAGGCTAGTTCTTGCTTTTGAATTTTAGGTAACTTCCGTTCATCATTTCCAAGTATTTAGCATGCAAACCACAGTTGTGCTCTTTCCAAAGGGAATGTTTACTAAATTAAGCATTAAAGGAATATGAAAGTGATTCTCTATTCTAATGATACCTAATTAGAAATAAAACATGGAAATAGATTAAAATAATTAGTCTTAATAAGCAGTAATTGCCAAGTCTTGTGCAATAGAATGGCCTTCCCAATTTAGAGGTGAAGAATAATGATGCTGTGGAGCTACTAATAGACACTGATTTAAATATTAATTTAACTTGTAAAGTATGTGTAAGTTGTTTTTTACTTAGACTACATGGTGTTAACCACAGAGATCCTTGTGTGCTTACTGTCCATCAGGATAGTATCCATCCTGCTATCCATACATATGAGTTGGATCAGGACCATCTGAGGCAACATCAAGTAAATAGGTCGATATGAAATCTGGTCATTTATTTTATGTCATGTAGAAGTTTACCCTATGCACAGAAGGCTGTGTGTCTGTACTGAGAGCTCAGATTTAGTTTCAAATCTGCTTTGTTTTGTCTCAGTGCAGAGGTAGCCTCCTACATGCAGAAGTCAGGCAAACCATTACACCAGCTGAAGTAGGGAATAAACCCAAATCTTTTCTACTGTTAGTTCAACTTTCTGAATCTTGGTAATGAAAGGGTGGCTGCCTATACAGTGATTATCTCACATACTGCCACATATGGCAAACTGGGACTGCACTTTATCTGGCAGAGCCACACAGGCTGGACCAGGTTTTTTGGGAAAGTGCAGATCAATGGCATCTCTCTGCTTCAGTCTCACTTTCTTCATCTAAAGCTCATGGAGCCAGTTCTCATCCTGAACTTCTATTAACAAAAATTCCAGCGTGGCAAAGAGGAAGCAAGTGTTGTTTGGTGCAGCTTGTCACTGTAATTCTGTGCCCTATGGGTCAGTAAATCTTCTGCAGTCCATTTTAATTGAGAAAATGCTACAGCTAAATAATCTCATAATTTTATATGAGAATTTCAAAGTGTTTTGGTGAATGCAGGAAATTCTTTTATGCAGAAATCATGTGGGATTCCTTGTGTTTGAGTCCACAGAGAACCGAGCAGGATCCTGCAGACAAAGACAGCAAATTGATTGATAGCTGTGACAAGGGATCCCTCAGTCCCACCTACAGCACCTAGGCTTGAGAAGACAGAAAATTGAAGATAATGCACTGCTGAAAGATCAGTCCTATAAAAGGAGGACAGGAAGATGTCAGCAGCCAAAAGTCCTAAGGACAGCCAAAGTTGGCAGCTCACACTGGTTGTCAGAACATATGGAAACTGAGACCATCCCTTTGAGGGGGGCCAAAAGCAAGCAACCCTTCCTCTCCACTCTCTATTCAGTGAATATAACTGCACCCTGTTTAGGCCATGGCTTGATGACAGAGTAAATGCAACACTAAGGCTCTCAGCTGGATCAAAAATGTCAAGACTGCGTAACACAGAGTGACGAGTCTGGTTCTTTTTTTGGCTTAAATTAAATTGTTTAAAAAAATGTTGACAAGGTTAACTTGGTAAGCTTTACACCAGATCAGATATCACCTGCCTTTGCTGTTGTAATGATACTGTATCAGGTATCTAGGTTTCCTTTAGCTACTGTAAAAATACAAAACCAACATCAAAACCATGCTTGGTCTAAAACAAAATTGTGTGCCTGCATCTGTGCTGAATCAAATTTATATTAATGAGTTGATCTGGCAATACACCAAAATAGTATTCAAGATCCTTGACCAACAGCCTCAGACACCAATCCAATCTAGATAGCATCAGTGTCTCCTTGGTTTTGTGTGATCTATAAATTTATTTCCGAGTGGTTTTCAGCCAGGAGAAGAGACTTTGTTTTGAAAGGGTTACAGTATGTTCACTGTGTCATTCTGTTGTTTATAGCTCCTGAAGGAAAAACTGACACCAAACCTGTTGGGCCTGCTGGCTATCAGGACTGGCAATCAAGGGAATTAATGCATCCCAGCAGCCTAAAGAGCCTTCACGCCACTGGGACTGATTCAATCCCAGGCAAGGAGAGTGCTGCCATCCTCTAGTGCATGTTCTGATGGGAATTCCAGGAACTTGCAAGAAGTCTTGGAGAGACTACCTGACACCTTGCCAGGTGCCTCAACCCTCGCAGCAGCAGCAGCCTGGGACAAGGGAGCCATGGCTGCCTTACCTGCGGGCTCGGAGCAGCACCACAGTGGGCACAGCTGCAGGGGCAGACCTGTCTGGCCTTGGGGAGGCTTTAGTTCAGACTTTCCTGCCTGACCCACTACAGTGCAGCCAAGACCAGTGAAAGACCAGTGGTACCTGCCCAGGAAACCCAGGTCCTTGGGGCCTGCCCCACTCTGGCCATCGCTGGCCCTGCACAGGAGCTGCCAGGTGCTCCTTGGGCCCAAGGGGCAGTGAGAAGAGACCCAGAAGAATTGAGTGTAACTCAGCCCTGCACAGGCCAGCCCCAACAACCACTCATGTGCCTGGGCTTCCTGAACTCTGTCAGGCTTGGTGCTGTGAGCACTTCCCTGGGGAGCCTGTTCCAGCGCCCAGCCACCCTCTGGGTGAAGAACCTTTTCCTGATATCCAACCCAAACCTCCCCTGATACAACTTCAGGCCATTCCCTCAGGTCCTGCCACACTGGTCACCAGAGAGAGATCAATGGCTGCCTCTCCATTTCCCCTCATGAGGAAGTTGTAGACCACGAGGTTTCCTCCAGGCTGAACAAGCCAAGTGCTTTTAGCCACTTCTTAGTTTCTCCTCTAGACCCTTTGACATCTTCCTAGGCCTCCTCTGGACACTCTCTAATGGCTTTATAGCTTTCTATCACTGTGGCGCCCAAAAGTGCCCCCAGCGCTCGAAGTGAGGCCGCCTCTGTGCAGAACAGAACAGAGCAGAGCAGAGCAGAGCAGATCCTCCCTCTCCCGGCTGCCCATGCTGTCCCTGACTTGCCCCAGGACACGGCTGACCCTCCTGGCTGCCAGTATCACACACGGGCTCTGCCTCCCACAGGGCATTCCAGGCGAGGAGCTGCCCAGGAGTCAACACCCGGAAAGGGCCAGTGCACCCCGTCCTGTGCGCTACCGCGGCCGGGACGCAGCGGCCCAGGTCCCACCCCACGCAGCACGGCGGGGCTCCGGGCAAGGGGCCCCGGTGTGAGAGGGGCGGTCAGTGGGCGGTGCCGGAGCCGCCCCCGCCCGGCCCCGCCGCCCCTCCCCTTCCGGGCCGCCCCCCACCCGCCCTTTCTCTCCGCCGCGCCCGTGCGGAGCAGCCGCGGCCGGCGCGGCCGCCGGGACCCGCCCCGCCGGCTCGCCGGGCACCTGCTCGGGGCGGAGCGGCGGCGGCCGGAGGAGCGGCGGGAGCGGCGCGCAGGCGGTGAGTGCTGGGCTGGTGGCGGCACCGCGGCCGCGGCGGGGCCTGGTAAGGCCCGGCGAGGGGACGGGGGCGGTGCCGCGGGCAGGGGGAGCCGGGGCTGCCGCGGTCATTGTCCCCGTCGGCGCCGCCTGTGCGCCGGGACGGAGCGGGCCGGGGTGCTCGGGGCTCCGTCGCCCTCCGCCGCGCCCACCGAGGGCCGGCGGTCGGCCCTGCCCGGCCCGGCCCGGGGAAGGTGAGTGGTAGCTGCCGCCCTCGCTCCCCGCGCTGGCCCGGGCGCTGCTGGCTGGTGGCAGCGGAGCTGCGGGGACGGGAGCTCGGCGGGGACTGTGCTGTACTATCCTGAGTCTGCTGAGGGCGGGGTAGCCGGAGCAGCGGCACCCGGAGCCGCCTCGCCCCGCGTGTGTGCCTGTCTGTCTGTACGGAGCGTGTGTGCCTGTCTGTCTGTACAGAGCCTGTGTGTTTGTTTGTCTGTACGGAGCGTGTGTGCCGTGTTGCGGTGCTCGGGGCCGTCAGGAAGTTTGGGAGGCCTAGGGACAAAGCACAGGGCAGGGACACCCACCCGAGTCGCCGCGGGGCCGTGGCCGTGCCCCCGAGTCGTGACTGTTCCAGAACAGCCGTGTTGCTGTGAACCCTCTGGGCCAGCAGCACCGCAGAGCTGAGGTCGCTGCTCGCTGTTACTGTAAGGACACCTTAGAGGTGAGCAATGCATAAATACCAACAGTCCCTGTTTCCAGTAATTTATATGTTGTCACACGTAGAACCACACCAGTTAAAGTCTTTATAAAAACTTAGAGTGGTACAGATTTTGTGTAACAGTCATAGCTCAGTTTCAGTATGTGTTTGTATTTTCTAATGTACTTTCTAGATTGATTCAAGCCAAAGCAAGATGAATTGATGCCGATTTGAATAAATCCGAGGGGTTTTTGAGACTTCTTTAAGTAATTTAGTTGATTATGCACAATTTTTTCATACACATCTGAGTGGGTGGTAATGTCTGGTAAGGAGTTGGTGATAGCAGTCTCCTCACTTGGCTCAACTCCACCTAGGACAGCAACACCTAATTTCTACTGCCATTCTTAAATGCCTCAAGTCCTCATAAATATAGTTCAGATTCCTGATTATAAGGGTTTAAAACAAAGGCTGCTCAAATTGCTGGGAGATTTTAATTACCTGCTTACTTTGTGCGTTTGTGGACCTCAAGGAAAAGTGAATCTTCTGTGAAAGTCTTGCTGGGTGTGGATGGCTGGAGGAAGAACAGGGAAGAGGATGCCAGGAAGGGAGGGGAAGAAATATGCAAAAGGCATGGAAGGATCTTTGGTGAAGGATGTCATGTTGTCATGTTGTGGCAGCCTGACACAGGGCTGGGCAGAGGACACAGATGACTCTTTCCCTTTGAGGATTTTTTCGATTTTTTTTTCTTTTTTTTTTTTTTTTTTTTTTTAATATTGGTCTTGATGAGGTGAACTGAAATTAATTAACTTCCTTTAGTGACACACCCTGTTATCCTGATAAACCGCTGTCTATCTTGAGTGTCCATGCACTCCTCCACATCTGCCTTCAGCAAAAGAACTGGTATTTCTGCCACTGCTTTTGTAAGAGTCATCAAACCAACTCTCCATGTGCTTGTGCTGGGACAAGATGGGCTTGATTTTGGTGCAGTCTTGGCTTGTGGGTGTTCACCTCTCAGGAGGTAACATATGCTGGGTTGGTGTTGCAGGGAAGCTGGTGAGGGATGTGGCTGCACACAGGTTTGCTTTTCCTCTTGGGTGGCAGGTGGCAGCAGGGAAGGAAGGAAGCATGCCTGAGTCTTCCAGGAAAGATGCATTTCTGTGGTGTGACTGGGGAAGGCAGCCTGGACTTCCCAGCCTCCTGGCAATGCTGCTCTACAGCACCACTGATCCTGAATAAAGAAGCGTCTTGTTTTGGTTTTCTGGTGGTTTGTGATGCCAAGGTGAAAAGCAGAGGTTTCTATCATGGTTTGTATGTTTTGGAGAGCTTTCAGTAGGCAGGAAGTTGTTATGGTCTGTCTCTAGGACTGACACAAGCAGATTTAACATGCTTCTGGTGTCCCCTTAGAAACTGGTCAGCAGATGTGGCTGAGTATGGTGCTGTAAAGTTCTGTACTGAACAGGTGTTAAAGGCCTCTAATTCAACATGTTATAGAAATGGCTCACTAATATATTTATGGATTGGGTTTTCTTGGTGTAAAAAAGTAGTTTGAGAGTGAAATACCTTATTTATTATGTGATAGGGATTTATCCTGCTCAGTCTTCCCAAGTTGGCATTCTAATCTGTTCTTTTGCAAAGGTGAGGCATTGCCTGCTAATTAGTGAAATTAAATGGGTCGATTTTAAATGAGAACTCACTGAAGAGTTATATGCTCTGTAGACCTACTCAGTTATTTTTATTCATTTGATCAAATATGCGGGCATGGGGGAATATTTTCTATGTGTTTTAAGCAAAATTTGTTGGGTAGTCCACTAAGAAATACTGTATGCTTGAGCTAGGACTGTGCTTTGTGTAGTAAGTCTTCATCCTACTGTGAGTGTAAGGGGGAACAATCATTTTTTTATCTCTGTCTATTTGTGTAGCAAGCAGAGGAGAGCAATCCCCACATGCTGCCCCTGCCTGGCACAGTTACCTCACTGGCTTGAGGCCCTGGTTGTCTGTTACAGTCCTTGGCATTGGGATACAACCTGTGTCAAGCCTGCCTTCCCCAGCTTGTGCTGAAGAACAAGGATAAAGCTGAGCAGGAGGACAACTTCTAAAGCCACAGTGGATGTGGTTTTGGTAGGTTGAAGGGGTGCTTCTGCTGCTGTGGAGGCCCAGTCTCTTATCTGAAAAACTGGAGCATCGGAGCTGGTCACCTTGAGGGGTGACACATTCAGCACGAGTGTGGTGCTGCCTCCTGCCATTGCTGCTCTGCCACAGCTGCCTGGGGAGCTGCTGTGGACCAGATCTGGAAATTTCTTAAATATAGCATGGCATGAGAAGTGGAGGGGGCATATAAAGGATTATCTCCCTGATGATGTTGGTGGTGAGGATTTAGGCTGTGAGACTGCAGTCGCCTCAGACCTGTCACAAAATATTTTGGAGATTCAAAGCCTATCCATGGAGAGGTGGGAGGTGCTCCAAGAGTGACAAAAGCCCAGGAGAAGGGATCTGTAATCATGAAGAGCCATTGTTGAATATCAGAGACCTATGAGAGAACTGAGGACGGAAATTTGGCTCTCAGTCATTTGCATTGATCTGTTACCTGCTGTGTTTTCTTAGAGAGGGAATGGTTTAGAAATCCCTCAGCCAAGTTTCATTTGTCCCAGCTGGGTGTGTGCCCTTGACTTAAACTTGACTTAGCTTTTCCAGCTCATAGCTTTCAAAGCTGTTACACATGTCCTTCCTGAGGTGGTGTGCCTTGAGATGGGAGTCACCTCCATGTGCTGGCAGAGCTAACAGGGGATGGTACTGAAGCCTGTCTAGGAAGCACTGACTGCAGGAATCCTATTGCAGGCTCAGAAACATTGAGACTGGTTTGCTGGGAGATGTTTCTCTGCTTTTCTACTTTTTCCTGAGGATTTGGTGTTGGAGGTGATAAGATTTGCCTCGAAGATGAATGGGCAAGAACGTGCCAGGCTTGTGTTCTGCTTGGATAGTGGGTGGAGTGGTCACTGCATGGGACAGCCTTTGAATCAGCTCTTACAACCTACACAGGGGAGAAGTTACCAATTCTATGCTTTTCGTTTAACGATGTGTAAATGACTTTCTGTATTGCCGACCTAAAAAAAACCCAACAAAAACCCCAACTTGAAGTCTGGATTGTAGCTGAGCTTTTAATTTGATTGTATTTCTGTCAAATACATGGCTGTCCTGACACTGAGAGTCTCAATTCCTGGTTTTTCTTTCTTGACAGACACTGCAGCAATACACAGCAATACAGACTTCGGTGTGCCTCTTGCAGCTTCCGACTGATCCCCACCTAGAAGGCAGTCAGTGAAAAGCTTGGAGCTGCTTCTTATCTTTTTTGGGTGAAGTGAGAGAGAGAATAGTGATGTGGGTAGTTTTTACAGCAAGTGTCGGTCTTCTTGTCACCCAGCCTATGAGACCTGCTTGTCCCTCTCTCCTCTGAAAGATTTGTGGTGGTGGTCAGGCAATCCTTCCAAAAGGGGTGAGGGAGGACATTTCCTTCACCGTAGGTGAAAGGCATCGAGGAGCAGCTCCCTGGTGATGAGCACTATTAGTATTGGTTTGCCCTTTGTGTGTCCTGAATAAGGTTTCTTCCATTATCTGTTCCATGTGATGATGGAAGGCACCAGAAAGTCATGTAAAACACACCTTTATAGTCTGCTCCAGCAGAGTTAACTGCTTCTACTCAGTCTGTGCTCTTACCTGCAGGATTTTGGCTGTTTGGGGCTTGCTGATTTGGGGCTCTTTTCATTAGAAAGAGCTCCAGTTCCCTTCTGTGCAGCTAGATGATTGCAGTCATTTGTGATTTCTTGTTTCATGCTGGAGAAAGTAAAGAGATAGAAGATTGTTCTGTTCAGGAGTGCTAGTTGTGAAAAATCTGCAGCCTTTCTGGAAGAACATATGTTCAAGTTGGTGCATCCCGTACAATTTCTGGTCATTTTTGATTTACTTGTCTTAAGATACTCCTTTCAGGTTTGTAAAAGACTTTTGTACTTGTCAAAACACTAATATCCCAAGGGTGGAATTAAAGGAGAGCTGGTAGCAGGCTTGAGGCCATTTCTCCCAAGAGGGAAGTTGTCTGAGTCCAGTTCCAAAAGTCAAGGGAAAGAAAATAAAAGGTGAGAGTCCCATTAATATTTAAAAACTATCTAAGCACAGTTACTGATAACTCTTCCAATGAGTCACTTATTGTAACATAACAAACACAAGCAGCACTCTGAACCTAATAATGCTGCTTAGTTAAAAAAATAGTTCTTCATTGTCGAGTTATGCATGGGTCTTGGGTCTTTAAAGAGACTGGGACAGTTGTTGATTGTTGTAAAGGTGTTTATTCCAGGAATGCATCAGCCTTGAAGGCAAAGAGTTTAGAGTTCTAAAGTCTGTGCTAAAAGCTTCCTGGCATAGAGTCCCGATGCTCTGAGCAGAGGCAGCAGGAGCAGCTAGCAGAAGCTACTACCACACCTTTTTTTGCACCCTGATACAGGGGGATTTTATTCATAAATCATCCAGTCAGCTAAAAACATGATTCTAAAACACTCTTCCTACATCTATCTGAGCTTTATTCTAACGTGCGAAAATAGTGTCAGTTCTTCCACAAAATCTATGTACGTAGTTCTATCTGTTCTGTCTAGAAATGTAAGCAACCTTCTGCTATGTTTTCATTATGTCTGGAGCTAAGTTAATCTTTGAAAGGTATCACTACTGAACTTTAAACTAGGCTTTAGGGCTTTTTACTAGCTAACACAGTCTCTTAAGGCACTTAAACTATATTTCTACTTATTTAAAACTAAAACTTACACTCCTACTTCATGTCTGTGTGCCTTAATATCTTTCAGTTTCTCTAAAGGTACCAATTCAATCCCTGCATTCCTTCCTCTCTCTCAGGGACTCAGAGAGGCTTCTATTTCATGCATTCCAACACTTCATGTTTTCATAGTGACAGTGTCTCCCAAAGTACAGCAGAACATTTTGGAGAAATTCAGGGCCAGAGTAGCCAGGTCCTGGCACCTCTGCTCCATCATGACCTGTCTTTTCAGAAGCACCTGGATGCCTTACTTGGAAACTGTAGGGCCTTCACTCGAGTCAAGTAATTCTGTTACAGACAGGCTTGCTACCTGATACCATCCTACAAAAAACTTGCTTTTTATGGAACCATATTGCTGGTCTAGCTGAGGTGACTTAAATCTGGATTTAGCAATGTTTACAAATTCTGTATGGATTAATTTGCAATTCTGGTGTTACACTGGGAGACTTGTTGGGGGGGAGTGTCTGCTGCCTTCATATGGGATGTTTCTCTGTGAGGAAATCTTACTGCGTGGGTCATTTTTAGGAGGTGCATTAGATGAGCACTTCTTTCCACTAAACAAAAGGAATGTCATCATTGGAAATTACAGCAGTCCTCCTTATCCTAAGGCAAGATCTAGGATGTGCTGTCACAGTCTTTCTCACGCTTTTAGGGATGATTGTTTAGCCAGTCTCAGAAAGAATAAGGAATTGGTCATTATGTATGCCCAGTTTCTAGCTTTATCAGTCTGGCAGATCAAATTCTGTCCAGGTAGTTGGGTGGAGTTCAATGGTACTTTTGTCTTTTTAGTGTTTACATACCCATTTGAAAATTAGGAATAAAGTTCAGAACTGAAGGGAAGGTAGGAAGAAAGAATTCGATTGGCATGTAAAAACACTGTCACTTGTAAAATTTACCAGAAGAGATGGTAGTAGTGAATCTTTGAAACTTGTTGGACATGTACCACATTTTGGAATGTGTTACCCAGGGACTGTGTTGGGGTTTTTTTGTTGCTGTTTCTGAAATAGTGTTTTGTAAGATGTATTTTTATGGGTGAAATATAGGAAGCTATTTTGATCACAATATTACTTTTCTTTGAAAAATAATGAATAGTGGCATTGGAGCATCATATCTAACTTTGGCTAGTATAACTTCAAGTAAGCAAAGGGCCTGAAGTTAATCATGCTACGCAGTCCTCAGATATTTGTCTTTAGGCTATAAGAGGCAGTGATAACTTCATATTTATGAGTTCAGAGAGCAAATGCTTTATCTTGTCCTTGAGGTACTTTGGGGTTGGATTCTTTTTGCTTCACTATCCCTTGCAACAACTACAACATTGTGGTTTGTTACATGAAAAGATTGATTTTGGAGCAAAAAATAAGTTATACAGGTTTTTCTTCAGAACTAAGCTATTGCTATTAGGAGAAATTCAGAGCCCAGAGCAGCCAGGTCCTGGCACCTCTGCTCGATCACAGCCTGTGCATCTTGCAAATAAAAGTCTGGTTAACTTACAGTGCAACTTGATGAGCAGTTTCTCGTTTAGGAGGTGGCTTATCTAATGCCTGCTTGTGGGGTAGACAGCAGAAATGTGCTGTATATTCTTCTCTTAAGATACTACTGTTTCAGCCATGAGGTAATCATACCAAAAAGTCAAGTATAGCAAGGAGTGATACTTTGTTTAAGCAACCAGTGTGACTGAGGGGTGTGAGGCGCTGGGTCAGGCATGTGGGTGCACACTACTTCAGGTAGTGCCTTAAAGCTTGCGTGTTTTTCTCCCGTTTCAGCTCATTAGGCAAAAGATTTAGTTAAAGGAATTATTTCAGCTCTGGGAGTGTCAGAAACACCATACTTTGCTAGCTCAGACTAGTTCTCTGTCTCCCTGAGTGTTTGTACAAAAAGTTACAGAAAATACCATAGCATATATAGATTGGCATTGACCTGGGTGCATTCTTTCATTTGCAAATGATTGGTTGTTCATTAACTTTAGAGCTGTTGATAGATCTGTTTTTGCATCTATATTTTTCTGGCCTTTAAGGTATTTTGTGGTAACTAAATTTGTAGCCCTGGTTATGTGGTCCAAACTTCAGTTTTTAACCAGTTACTCAATAATTTCATTCTGCTTTAATCCTTTGTGTTTGCTAAATAATGAACAATCATTTAATTCCTATTCACCAGTCCATTACTGGTGAGTTTGTATATACTTTCATCACTTTTTTATGAAGTTCCTAGGGTTTTCTTTTCATTCTTTCATAGCTTTTATGAGAAGGGTTGTCAGGAGCTACCTTCAGGAGTCAGGAGCAGCGCTTTGTCCTAGTGTATCCACTGTATATTTGGTGTGTGTCTAGTTAGTAGGCTGTGTTAACAGGTGAAGTACAACAATGGAAAGTGATTTTTTTGTACCTGGTTTGATTTGGATGGAGTATGTGATGACCTAGCAGTTAAGATTTGATGGATTAGTTAAAGCTTACAAGAAGTCTGCAATCATGTAAATATTTTGATGTATATGACAAATTTGAAGTTCAGTATATATGAAGCTCAGGATATAACTTGATGCAAAAACCTTTTCCTTTATACACTTTATTTTTAAAGCTGTCTGTTTGTCCCCTCAGCTATGTCCTATCATCTACAGCATTCAACACATACTAATATGTTTTTCATTGCTGCAGCTTGCTTGTGAGCTTATTAGCATTTAACAGCAGGTTGAATAGACATTAATAGCATTAAAAATGGAGAGAAAAATGGGACAATTATCAAATATTTAAATCTTTATAAAGAACATATACTGCGTTTTAAGATCATCAACTTGAGAAGAAAAGTTGCTTGCCTTAGAATTGGTGTTAAAGGTTTGCCTTTGAAGTGAAACATCCTAAAAATATACCTCACCCTAACTTTGAAGTTTCTAGTACTACACTTGTTAAAAAACCTTCCTGATGTAATTTGTAATCAAAATAGTAAATTATATCATTTTTACAGCTTCAAGAAACTGATTAACACATGAGAGAAGATGACAAGATCTAGATCAAGATCACCACGATGGAAACCAAGGTAAATATCTACAGCTTGTATTCTGAAATGTAGCTCTATGTAGAGATTTGTAATTAGGACCTAAAACATGCATTAAAGAAAGAAAATGGCATGCAGAATTGCAATTTGTAAAGTGTGTTTTGTAATCTCTAGTTTGTTGTACAGCTGAACACCTGTAATTTTTTTCCCAAGTCATGATTTTATTACAATTTCTCTTAAGCTGGAAATGTTCAGGTTTTGAGTCTGCTAAGAACCTTTTCATCTTTTGTATTCTGAGATTTACAACTACCTTGAGCACAAAATCCAAGCTTCAGACTAGTTAAGGTCATTTTTTCTCAAGCACCACCTTGTGCACTGAATGTCTGTAACTTGCTTTTGTTTTGCTTCTTGGCCTACAGGGAGGTACTGTTAAAAAAAAAAAAAGAGTTGTTTTTGTTTGGTGTTTTTTTTTTAAAGTTTCCTAGTTCAAACACCCCAGACTTTCTGAAGTTTGGGGTTGATTTGTAAACTGATCTTTAGCACAGTTAGACATGCCTTGCAGCATAACAGAGAGTGAAAACATGTGGAAATGTGGGAGTCATTACCCTTCTCCTTGGACATTAGCCTAGTAGCGTGTCTTTGACGTTTGTCACCAGGATAACATCCAGCTTACTTCATGCTGGGAGTTACCTGCCTCATTCTTAAGACTTGCAATACAAATTTGAGGTGCTAAAATCAGGAGGGTGGAATACAATTGCAAGGTTTTGAGAATGTGAAATTACTGCTGGTTATGGGTATCTCTTCAAAACAGACTTAATTTGTGATGACCAAGACCAAGGGAGTTTGGATAACTCTGAAAAATGTGTAGGCTCTTAATTTGTTCCTTTTGTTTTTAAAAAGAGAAATCCTACCTATGTAGGATTGATAGTTGTGAATGTCATTTGAGTAAGGGCAGCCCCAGCTCTCATTAAAATTCAAGCCCTAACCAGACCAGCATGGGATGGCAGCCACAGTGTAGGTGCTGTTGGAAGTCAGCCATTATGGTTTTAGGAACATCTGTGGTTCTGAGTTTGAACTCATTTGCAGAAATGGAGAAAACAGTTCTTCCAAACTGTTCATTTGCAATATGTGCATAAAGGAAGTAGCTTATTTCAATTGGTTTTTGATGTTTTTTATTAAAGAGTGTGTAAAGAGTGTGCAGTGAATACTTGAATACAAGCAGGACTGTTACGTCTGTGATTATTTATGGTTGTCGTTAGTGGCCTGTGCTGTTTTTTCTTTATTTTAAGGAGATTTTGACTAACAGGTTGCCCTCATTTTTGTAACTGTTGGTGAAAATACAGAGCTGAGTGATGCAATTGAATCATTGATTGCAAAAGCTGCAGTGAGTGTGGAAGTGTGTGTGTATACATGTGTGAACATGTATATACAATTATCCAAAAGGCCAAAGCATCTTTCTCAAACTTGTTTTTTTCTTCAGGAAAAAGCTTACCTGTATGACAATTTAAATATATTTTGTAATGTTTCAGTCTTTCAGTTTTGAAGGTTGTTTTGGCATGCAAAGAAAATGTGAACAAGCATTTTTCTCCCCTTTTAAATTTCTTTATACACTTTTTTTCCTTTCCTTTTTTCTCTTTGCGCTGAAAAAGAAAGATAGGGAATGCTTGAGAAGTGCAAAAATATGTATAACAGTTGTTCTCAATGTAGTGGAAACTTCATGTATATGAAATTATTTTTAGTTTTATTTAAAACACTTCAAAGAGACAAAATGATTGACTTGCTGCAATTTCAAGTGTGTATTTTTACTATGAAAACTTTCAACAGAGTAAAAGTAAGCCTGGTACTCAGCCAGAAAAATGCCACTTTGGTATCTTGGTGTTAATATTTTTACAAGCTGATTAAAATTATGTACTAAACTCTACTTCCTTAGGAAATAGATGTTCTCATTAAGAAATTGATTTAATTTTATGGAACTACTCAAAGTGGATTTTATTTTTGCTTTAGGTCCTTATCTCCAGCTTTTAGGACTCCAGAGCACCATAGGCAAAGGCATGCTCATAATAATTATGACTGTGAATATAAAAGCTTTCGTAAGGACCCAAAAAAACCTATGCCTTGGAGAACAGAAGATGACAAGTATGGACAAAGCAATTCCAGGTTTGCACCTCATGGAAATAACCACCAGAGAATATATGAACGTAGGTCACCTTCACCAAACTTGAAAAGAATTCCCATGGAAGATGCTTACAGTCATAAGCCCTACAGAACACATTCATCTGAAAGGACTGAAGGCAATAGGAGATGCCAGTTACCACCAAAATACTCGGAAGTACCTTACAAAGAGCATGATCGTCCGTTTTACCAGCACAAAATGGAGGACAGATACATGTTTGATCACTACAAAGTCACTGGAAATGAAAAAGGAATGAAACCTTTTCATAGACCATTAGGGGCTTCATGCAAACTTGAAAGAAAATGGCATGAAGATGACTTGAGGCACCAGAGGTTACATGAAGAGAAGTATGGTCAGTCACCCAGAAGAGTTTCTGATGAATTTACGGCAAGGAGCTCTTTACAGAAGAGGTATAGGAATAAAATAATTAAACCCTGGGTATTGTGGTGTAAAGCCTCAAGTGAAAGTCTATTTTCATTATAGTTGAAGATATCCACCTTGAAACACGTTGGCCACTTTGTAGTTTAATTATGGGCGACTGGTAGTAGTGAAGTATTTGTCTTTTAAGTAAATCGTATTGCTGGCTAGAGTATGAAAGGATAATATTTCCCTCTTAAGAGCCCCTGCACATCTGTACCTTGGCGCGAGGGATTATGGGTTAACTTGCCACGCATTCTGCTGTCCAACATTCTGCACATATAAGTTCTCGCTTTCTTCTCTAGTGCAAGTGTAAATTGCTTTATGTCAACACAGGTATCCTGAAGATCACGATTACAGAGAATATGGGCACGCGTCTAAAAGGGCTAAGGAAATGGAGAGGTATGACGCTGGAGATGTAGCGAGAAATTCCAAGTGGAAGCAAGAACGTTCTTTTCCACCCTGCCAAGAAAAGGAGGAGCAGAGATACCCGGGTGCGCAGTCCCAGCGGTCGGCTGAGAGGGAGCACCTGGGGGGGTCTGTCCCAAAGATAGCCTATGAGTACAGCCACAAACGGCGCCGCCATCCCGACGGGGAGAAGCCTTTTGCAGGAGACAGAGCTCCGAAGTACGTGAAGCAGGAAGAGCAGAAGTACGGCTCTTCCAAGGGTGCCCGGAACAGCAAGGAGCTGGATTACTGCGGTGGGGGCAGAGCGAGGCGGACTGAAGAACGGCATGTTGAGGAACCTGTTAAATGCAGCTCAAAGAAGGGCTGCAATGCTTGTGTTAACTGTTCCAAAACAGATGTTGAGCTGAGGTCTTTTAAAAACAAACTGAATGAAAGAGTGAGGAAAGACGGGGAATTGAGGAAAAACGTAGATTCCTCCAATAGCCAGCGTGATGCAAGTCATACTGTTTCAGATGTGAAAATGTCAGAGGCCAACTGTATGAGAGAACATCTCACAGTCAAAGTGGATATGAAGAAAATGGTGACCAAGTACAGGTATTGGTTTTCTTTCACCTCTGCTTTCTTCCCATGTCTTTACAGTTTATGAATATTGGAGGGAAGCATGGTTTTTTAGGAGGTAACCAGGACAAACTATGATTGTACTTTTTTGGTTTTATTTCTTCTAAATTGGTAACTTTCCTGTCTGGGCAAGTTAATTATTAAACCTGTATTAAAATAAACAAATACAGCCAACCAACAAAAACCAACATTTTATGGAGATGTAGGAAGTGGAAAGAATAGATATGCCTGATACAAACCTGTAGTTAGAAGTTGGTTATGATAAGTCAGTGTTATTTTTATTTAAAAACAAAACCCTCAAAAGACCAAAACCCAAATGCAGATAAGCATAGATAGTACTGTGCTTTCATCTGAAATACAATGGCATTTTTTTAAACTGTCTCCCCTTCTTTTTTCTAAAAATCAGATAATCTTTAAATGCTTAAATCTCAAGCACATATTCAGATGTTCAAGATCTCAAGTTCAGTAAAACTGTCAAAAATGAGAGATCTGAGTTATATTTATTGTTATAACAAAGTGGCAACCTGTTGAGGCATCAGAACTGAAAATCAGTAGAGTCTGCTTACAAATGTCTTCTGTGTAATACTTGAGTTTGCATTTAGCATTCGCAGTGCTGGCTGCAATGGAAGAAAAATTGACAGTAGTATAAAATTTTAGATGATAAATACACGGTAGAGAGTAAGCAGCTTGGTTTTGATAGATTCTTGCAGGGTTATCTGGTTTGTTGTCATGCTGTTGCAGGCCAGAATATCTTATATTGGTAGTAATGGCTTTTGGAAGAGATTACCTTCCTTTCCAAAATGATCAGCCTTCATTTTAAAGGGATTTTGCCTCTTGTCCCAAATAAAATATCTTTATAAATTTTCCTCTCTTTGCACTATTTAAAAAATATATAATACAATGGAGAGTTACTAAGACAAGTTACTGCCTATAAGGAGTTTATACTAAAGACTGAGGAAAGGGAGGTGGAGTAATGACCATTACCCACAGTTGGGCTAGGATGAGGATTTGACTTCCTGAATGATAATGTAAGGAAAAGTTTTGGGTTTTGTTGCAAACCCACAGAATGATTCCTCTATCTAGGAGACTCTTGCTGCTGTTTTTGGAGGTCATGCACAATGGACATGGTAGCTGTTTGCAGACCAAAGAAACTACTGCATTGATTACAGCTAATTTAATGTATGGATGGTTTGCTTCTGCAGCCAAAAGTGCTAAATATTTTATTTTTTCAAGATAAGAACATTAATTTTACAGAAGCTGATGACTTGGAATATTCATATTACTTTAGGCATTTAAGAAACACCTGACTTGAAATGACTCAGCTGAGAAGAATAATTTCTTTATAAACCTGGGGAGCGGGTAGATAATTCAAATATCTAAACTTGAGGTTGCTTGGATTCCTTCTTGCATGCATTTATTCTCAATTTGCTAGGGAAAAATAGATGATTTCTGGCATCTGCTAGAGGCTATTTCTGATGCAATTTTTGTATGGAATTTGTATGGAATTCTAGCTTCTAATACAATGTGGCCAGGCACATAATCACTTTGCAGAATGAACAATTAAAAGTCTGTGATGGTGGTCACAGGGGTTTTCAGGTGAGGGAAGAGATGAGAATGTTGAGTCCATGTTCAGAAGGCTTGATTTATTATTTTATGATGTACATTACATTAAAACTATACTAAAAAGAATAGAAGGAAAAGTTTCATCTCAGCAGGCTAGCTAAGCTAAGAATAGAAAGGAATGAATAATAAAGGTTTGTGTCTCGGACAGAGAGTTTAAGATAACTGGGCTGTGGTTGGCCATTAATTATAAACATCTAAGATGGTCCAATCACAGATGCCCCTGTTGCATTCCACAGCAGCAGATAACCATTGTTTACATTTTGTTCCTGAAGCTTCTCAGGAAGAAAAATCCTAAGAAAGGGTTTTTAATGAAAATATGTCTGCAACAAAAGTCCTCATCCTAAAATCTTTTATCTGAGCTCTTATTATGTTTTAGAATGACAGGCATTTTCCTTGCAGCAAGAACAGTATGGTTGTTGAAGTGTTGGCTTTCTTGTCAAAATAATTTTTGAGCAGCAGTGCAACCATTTGGTGTGTAAACTTACTTAGAATGAGTAAAAATTTACACAAAGATGGTAAGCACGTTCTTGAGTTCACACACTGCTACTGAAGCAGTCTCACTAGCCTGAAGTGATGATTCAGTTCCTAAAGATTTGAGACTTCTTTTCTTATCTCTGAACTGTTCTTGAAAATTGCCTGGTAGTTCCTTCTAAACAAGACACAGGCATAACTGCATTTCAGAATTATTCTAAAGATGTCTATCAAGATCTAAATTTTTATCTAGATTTGATAATCTAGTTGAATTAAATTTAAAAGTCACAAATTTTGTATCGCATACTTCACAGAAACAAGGGTTCCTGAGAGTGAAATTATCTCTTCATATTTTATGATAGATTTTCTTCCTTATGGCCTTACTAGTTTTTTAATTAAAAAAAGGAACAAAATGAGATTTTTGCTTTTAATCACATTTATTCATACAATGAACTTCTTAATTGTTTTTTTTCTACTTGTCTATTTCAAGTTTTCAGATTTAGATATTGGCTTTAAAATAAACTATACATTTTTTTATTCTAGGACTGCTTCTAGTCACACTACAGAGAGACAGATGTCCCATGATCTGGTTGCTGTTGGCAGAAAAAAAGAAAATTTTCATCCAGTGTTTGAGCACATGGCATCTGTAAAACAAAACATTGAAAACGACCCTTCAAAAGAATTTACTCAGGAAATAATCACAATTATTCATCAAGTTAAAGGTGGCTGTAGTATTTGAAGTATATGTATGTTTTTGTATGTTCATGTATATATTACAGATATATATATATATATATATATATACATACATTACAAATGTAGATTACTAAATCCAAAGCTGGTGGTTTAGATATGAGGTCCCTGTAAGTCTCAGGTGTTTGCCATTGGCTTTGTTTGTATTTTGGCTTCCTTTTGTATTTAAGGAAAATGTGGGTTGAGGATTTAAAGTAGTTGGGTGGAGGATGACTGCAGGAAGGTCTCAGGCCATAACTGAGGCATTATTGTGGAGATTAAAGATCAAAATGATTTTATGCTAGTATGGGAGAGTCACCTGCTTATTTAGAAAACATGGGAATAAGGGAGCTTTTCTGTAATCACAGCTCTCTAGTTATGTATAGTTCCTTTAAATTTTCAGATTAGTGTTTAGGCAGCTGCATCATGCTCAGTGTTGAGTCTGTATATCTTTATATATAGATTCAAGTCATTTGAGTACTACCATGGTAGAGCTGTCAATTGAGTTTAATCTTATCAAATAAGGGTGTCTAAGCTGGGCTGGCCAAATCTTTCATTTTTGAATATTAAACTGCAAGTGGAAATAGTTTGAACTTTCATTTCAATAGAGTTGTCATGGTATCCTTAAGAGTTAATCTTTTAAAAGATAGCTTTTCCCACTGTGCATTTCAAATACTACAAATAACATTCTTGTATTTAATATCTCTTCACAGCAAATTATTTTGCATCTTCCGACATAACTCTGCATGAACGGTTCTCAAAAATTCAGGATAAATCAAGTGCAAATACAAAAGAAGTGAAAACGCATCTGGATCCAGAAATTCACAGGTAATTGTTGAATTATTGGTCTTAATTTATTTGCATTAAGGTAATTAATCTTCAGTAGACTTTACACAGTGTGAAGTTTTTATTCATTATTTTTACCTGCCTGTATCTTTAACACATTCTGTAGCCCGGTCAAGAATGCTTTTGCTTTTACAGTGATGGCATTTGTTTTTATGCAGTGTTTTTGTGTTCCAGGAGGATTGACATGTCTCTAGCAGAACTTCAGAACAAACGAACCGTGCCACCTGAATCTCCCCAGGTACCTTGATTGCTTAACTTTTTTGGCAAGCAGTAAGTTGCTATTATAGATACATTATACATGTAAGCAATGTTTTCCCCTTGCTGTTGGCACATAATTTCTACATGCTGTGAAGACCAGCAGTAATTTTGGGTGTTTTGAAAAAATGCACACCTGAGCATATTTACAGATACCACAGTATGTGGTACTGTGTTCACTGAGCAGTAAAATGCAGATGTGTTCTCCTGAGTAGCTGGAGTGTGATTATTCCTGCAGCTTGAACCCCTGTCTGGTTTTAAATAATGTAAATACTGAGTCCCTGACTGATGTGTGGTTCTTGGTTTTCCTCTGAGGTTACAAAAAGCCTTAAAGTTTCTTCTACCCTAATGTTACAATGACTGAAAATCCACATAATTCCTCAGAATGCTATTTTATCCCATGCTTTCATCTGGGCTCATAAGATTTTCTATCTTCCCCTTTAAAGCTCTGCTTGCTATTATTTAGTTACCATTCCTTTTCTATAGTACAAGTACATGAAGATTCTCCTTATTAAGGATAGTAAAACTTCTTAAGATTTACTGAAATTTACATAAATATTTCTGCCTTGGCAACTCCATGCAGAATTCCAGTGCTCTGTGCACTGCTGTTTGGAAACTTGTAAAAAGGCAGATGGTGCAAGGAAGGATAAATTGCTTAGGACCATTTTTTATTGCTTTAGGCTTTGGATCCTTGGGTTGCTGTGAACCTGTCCTGTGTGCAGATAGCTGAACTATGTTAACAGGTTATGTACAGGGTTCTGCCCCTGAAGGACAGAAGCAGGTTGGTGTTGAGTTCTTAGCAGCTAACTTGGCTTCAACCCTTCCTTTTAACTAGAACATTGTAAGAGTGTTAGAAGATCCAAATGATCTACGGTATGATATAGAAAGGAGAAGAAAAGAGAGATTGAAGAATGAAGATGAGAGAGTGTTTCATGTAGATGGTGTAACTCCAAGGTAATGAGCAAATAATCTTGTTGGCCCAAGCCTATAGTTCCCTTTTTTTTCATTTTAGGGCCCTTCCACAGTTACATTCACATTTGTGGTGATTATTTTCCGCAGTTAGGCCTTATAAGTTTGACTGGGGCTGAAATCCAGCAGACATAGATTGCAAAGTACTCTGTAATGAGGTGTTACCTTGAAAGAGGTTAAACTGCAGTGGGTGAAAATGAAAAGCAAGCACAAACTAGCACTGAATAAGAAGAGAGGACAAAGTTAGTTTGAAAAAGTTTAAGATTTTTAAACTCCTCAATGTGCCACATAACAGCATGCTCATGGTATTTTGCAGTTCTGTAAAAGCATTCTAGGATGAATATATTGTTTTGTTGCCCTACTGGTTTGGTAATAAAATGTGGAATATCAGCAAATAATTGGAATTTTTCTCATTCTTGGAGAATTTGAGAACTTAGATTTTTGGAATGGTGTTTTTCTCCTATGGATTCCTCCAGCAGGTTTGTTAAAGGTTTTTGCCCCAAAGGTGTTTGCTAACCTCACTCATCCTGTTTCACTTTAGAGAGAGGGACTGTTAATAGAAATGTTGATTATTGAATTTCCAGAGTGTAATAAGATGTATCCACACAGTAGTCATAGTTTCTTGTGCAGATTTTTCTTTGTGTGCTGTTCCTTGTTCATTTTAAATGCAGTCTGTAATAGCAACTAATGGCAATACACACATTTGGAAAAACAGACTTAAGAAGCTGTAGAAGAAATTTCTTGTATTTGAGATTCGTGAAACAAAAAAAAGTTAACCTTAACACGTGGAGGACAAAATCCCTGGAATTCCTTCATTTCCCCCAGCACACTTCCCCAGTTACTGTCCAGCTTATCTTTTCTGAGAAGTGTAAATTTCCCTACCAAGTATGGATGTCCTGGAGTTTGTTGTCAGGGGTTCCAGGCTGAGGGCAGTAATGGCATGAGTGATATATAGAATTTTCCTGAGTTTGAGAGGCTTTAATAGCTCAGATGAGATACTGGCAGTGCCTCTGAGCTTATCAAGTGTGCTGCTGTTTTTTTCCTTAACTTGTTTTGGAGCTATGAAAACTGTTTCTGTGTGTTTTGTGAAATACAAATTCTGACTTCTGGTGGTTACTTTTCATGGTAAATACTTCATTTAGAAGTTTGCGGATGCATTTGTATTAGCAATATTCTTGGTAAAAAAAAAAAAAAAAGAAACAACAAAACAGTAAAAACAAGCAAGCAAAAGCCCAAAGCCAGAATCAGCTGCTTGCTGAGGATGAAACTGGAGGATGTAGGTGTTGATCTAGAGCTTTGTGGGGCCGGGAATGCCATGGCAGGGCGCGTTCAGTACAAGGTGCGCGGGGCTGGGTGTGAGGGGCGCGGTGCAGGAAGCGCTGCCGCCAGCGGAGGGCGGCAGTGACCGCGCCGGGCCGAGCGGGGAGCGGAGCCGGGGCTTCCCCGCGCCGCGTCCCTGCTCCTCTGCCGTCGGTGAGAGGATACGCATTGCTGTGGAATTCTGTGCGGTTCGAGCTGGGACTAGGAATTGCTTGATTGTCCTAGGAAGATTTACTTATAAGCTGGCACTTTGCATTTGTGATACAGATGCTAGAATAAGCTAGTTTTAAATACAGGGTGTTGATATGCTGTGGCTTTAGGTATTAATTGTTCTCACTCTCTCTCACACACATCAGGAACCAGCAAAGCTGCAGTCTTTCAAAGTTGCAAACATCTCAAGTTGATGGTTTCCAAAAGCCTATGAAGTTCATTAAGCCACCTTTCAGGAAATTTATTGGGAGACCTCATCTGGTAAGCCTAAATGTAGAAATAGTAGCTCCTGCACTGTTGATGTATAATTAATATTTTGCTTCATTGTCTACGCTGATGTAAATTTAACAATCTGTGATATCTTGCCCTTTTAAATTTTGAGTGGGGTTTTTTTATCTTCTGTCTGTGCTCAACAATAGAACTAGTCATAATTTCACAGTTCTAGTGCAAGAGCACTTCCTCAGGTATTTTTGAAGCAGAGATTAGTACATCTGAACTAAAACTACTCTGATACCACTCCTTTTCTTTTCATAAAAGAAGTTTGTGTCTAATATCACATTTCTTCCACATAATGGTGTAATTACCTAAATTATAAAATAGGAGGCCTTGTTATTGAGCAGATAATCTGAGCTAATGTTAAGTAGTTTTAGAAAAAGAATACTCTCCTGCATTCTAGTTGTCATTGATACAAAGGGAAGGCCTGAATCTTGTGTGGGTGGTATTGTTACTGAAACAGTGTTTCTTTTCTCTTCATTATGATAAAAGTTCTGAAGAGCACTTATTTTAAATAAAAATGAGGAGTAAATCACAGAAATAACAAGAATTATCTGAAAAATGTTCCTGGGGATGAAATGTTAAACAATGCAATGTCACATCTCTTGAACATTGCATTTATGAAACCTAGTTTTGGACAATTATTCTTTAGGCTCTCTTTCTGCAGTTTACTTCAATACTGAAATGGGCAAGACAATAACATTAGGTCCAGTACAAATAAATTTGTCTCCTGTGGAAAGTTCTTTCTAAAGAATTGTAATCAGTTCCAGGTGCATGTGCTTGTTTAACCTGGGGAACTGGTGAGACCAGAAAAGCTTTTTTAATGTGTGCAGTATAATTCTAGGCCTTTTTTCTTCCTAAACTTTTTTTTTTTTCTGACGGCTGCAAAATAAGTTGTCCTTTTTTAAGGACATAACAGCAACTAACATAAGTTGTCATTTTTTATACACTGTAACTAATACCCTATGGAGAGGGTTCCGGGAGCCCATGGTACTTAGTTCTGAAGTCCATCAAAAGTAGCTTTCATGTAGTCAACTCTCAAGTGTAGCTGCTTTGCAGATAAAAAAGTGCCTCCTTCAGTGTAAAGAAACACAAGTTTTTAATGGCAAAAATCATTACTTCTTCAAGACTAAGGTTCAGGTCTCCCAAAGCGCGTGCCAATGGCTCAGTACGTAAGTGTCTGGAGGGTCTGGAGCTCATTTCCCATGGCAGCCCCTCCCAGTGCTGGGCTTTGCACTGGTGCAGACGGTGCTGGTAGCACAGCACTGTTGGGCTCCACATGGCAGGGCTGCCTCTCCTGCTTCCCACCCCACACCAGTGGGCTGGGCCTGGGCAAGACCTTGGGAGGGGACATAGCCAGGCCAGCTGACCCAAACTGACCATATGACCTCATCTGCTCAGTCAAGAGGAAGGAAATAATAAAAGCTCAGAGAAAGGAAGGAGAGTGTGGGAGGTAATTGGTTATTGTGACATTTATCTTCTGGAGCAACCACTGTGCACTGAAAGCTGCCTTCCTGGGAAGTGGCTGCACATTGCCTGCTGGTGGGAAGTAGAGAAGAAATCTTACATTTTCCTTTGCATCTATGTGCAGTCTTTGCTTTTGCTTTATTAAACTGCCTTTTTCTTGACCCATGTGATTTCTAAAATTTTATTTTCTCCCTCCCAGCCCTGCTGAGGGGAATGATGGAGCTGCTTGGTGGGTACCTGGTATCCAGCCAAGGTCAACCCACCACAGTAGTACTGTAATTGCAAATAAAAAGGAGGTTGGTTTGAAAAAGACACTGAATTATTTCTGAATGTGGTGAAGATTCAGGAAGATTGCATTTTCATATTTAATAGTGAACTGCAAACATGCAATTTTTAGGAAGTCCTGCACTGCAGTAGAGAGTAATTCCTTTGGAACAACAGTAACTGTGAAAGCTCAGGTATTAAAAATGCAAGACATCCTAAAGACACAATGGCTCTTAATGGTCAGCCTTTCAGAAGCTGGTTTGCAGACAGGTAGAAAAGTAAAAAACTTTAGTTAAGTAATCAAAATATAATATTTGTGATGTTAATATTCAGTAATGGGGGATTGAGCTTAAACTTGAGAAAAACTTAGGTACAATTGTGTATCTAAGCTTGATTGTAAGATTTGTCCATTTAGCCTTTTACCCTACTGACAAAAGGAGGCTGGCTGAAGAGTGAAGCAGAAAATCAGAACAAGTATACATGTGTATTTCCCCTCCTCCTTTTTTTCTTTTTTATTTTTTTTAGGCCTCTGGTTTAAGAACTTCCTAAAAAGTGGTTTGCTGTACCTTTGCATCAAGTAGTTCTAATGTTAATATTTCTATGAATGTACTTTAGTCTTAAGGAAGGTGGGGATGGGGAGGGCTGTATCCAGAGTTAATTAAGGCAAGCTTTATTTTAATTCCTAGAGGTTTATTTTGAACTATAATAGGAAATTTTTCTAATTTTTTTTTTCATCTTGCTGGATTCCCAGCTTAAAGGAGGAGTGTACTTCAGCTAGGAGCTTCCTGATTTAATTGTGTTGTATGTAGAAAGTTAATTTGATTTTGTGGAGTGTCTTTATTTTCTTAGAATAAGGGAACTGGAAAGTTCTTATCTTTTTCTTGCAAAAGCCATTTTGATCTCACTTCATAAAATCTTTCTTCTTCTCTTTTTGTTCTCTGAATCCTTTCTTGTCAAGGCATTGTAAGAAGCTGAATAGTTGACTTGCAGGCAATAACATAGTCTAAAAAAGAAAAAAGAAAGATAACTTAAATCCTAGTTAAAAGTTATCTTGGATTCTAACATCATTCCATTATATTTATAGCCCCCTCTCTCCCCACACCAGTATTAGCAGTTTTGCCAGAAAGGTTTGGTAGTTGTAGAGGATAGAAATTCTGGGAACAGCAAAGCATGCATTTGCATTTATTATTAAGGATTAGTATTTATGAAGTATTTCAGGGGAGTTCTCTTCTTAGGCTCTTTTAAAAATGTATTTCAAGCTGATGAAATTTCCTCTATTAAGAGAGTTCAACAGCATTGGAGTGCTTCTGGGATTATTCAAGAATGGACCATAAACAAACAAATTTATTTAATTGCTTAGAGTTCATTAGCATGTTTGCTCTGTCTGCATAGAGGACTTCAATATATGCAAGTATGTGCCAATGCCTCTGTAAATATTGGTGATCATATGCAATGATGGATGAGAATGACATCTTCTAGAGGTAGCTGTCATAGGAAAAGTTGGAAAAGAGCCAAAATGTGCAGGTAGGTCAATGAGGGAGTGCTCTGTTTTAGGCAACCACAGCTGTTTGGTTACAGCTGTTCAGTGTGTTGACACAACAATTTCAATACTAGCTGTCTGTGTAACTTGCCTTTGAAATTGTGCTTGTGTGGCAGGCAAGCAATTCTCAAATGCTCCCTTGAACTAAGGAGTTAAAAGTAGCATTTTCTAAGGACCTCAATGTGCTATGCATTGTTTGTTTGCTGTGGAGGTGTGTGTGTGCTACACACTAAGGAGTGATGGCCATGTGCTAACCAGCAGCTCCAGAGAACCAATCCTGTCACCTTGTTCCTGATGCAAGCCATGACTGCTCTACTTGATACATGCATTTGTTCTGGGAGGGAGGGAGGGAGGGATGGAGAGCCTTAATTGTGTTGTCATCTGCTTAGATCTCTCCAAGAGGAAGGCATTCCAGGAGGATGGTCTGTATCATCTTTAGCTTCTGCTCAGGACTCTGCTGTCCCTTCAGCTCAATGCTCCTGTTACTCCTGTTCCTTCAAAGAGTGTCATTGTGTCAAACAGTACAAGACTGAATGTGTTGCATTATTTGTTAGTATAACCTGAACAATTTATATTTTTTCTTGAATAATTTATTAACATGAAGCTATAACTGTTTTCCTACTAGAATTCTTACTATGCTTCAAAATCAAGTGACACTTACCCCCACAGACGTATTAGAGGACACCTTGAAAATGCAGGACCCATCCGAAGGCACTTTAAGGTACAGATCAGTTTTTATAAAATGTTTGTTATATAAAATGGTGGTTGAACCTGTTGAGTTTCGTAACAGGAGGCATTTATGAAGGTATTAAGTGCCATGAAAAATAGTATCATCAAAGCCTAATTGTTTCTGTTGGAATAATGGGAGGCTTAGCTTTTAGTAGGTGAGAGGGCTGGCAGTGGATTGAGCAGGGCTGTCCAGTGTTCTATGCAGGCAGTTGAAATAAGTATGTTACTGCAGAGTCAGGAATAAGAAATGCAGGAATTGCACAATAAATAGAAAACTCATCTATCCAAAACCCAAGCTGCTGAGCTTTTTTCCTACACGTGACAGAAGCCTGAGCTTTTTCCAAAGACTGGAAGTCGTGAGTTGTGTTACTTTCAAAACTGTATTACTGTTATTTCATTAACCCGTTCATGTAGGGATTTCTGGAGAAATAATGTCATGTGAATACCCTGCATACTGCTAGCTATGCATTAAAAAAAATTGAAAGTGAGATTTTATTCTTGGGACCTCAAGAAGGTAAAGAGATGGGCAAGTGTGCTTCTTTCTCAGGGAGAACAGTGGCCAACTAATACCTTTTAATTGTAAAATGTATCCTGGGTTCAGCAGAAAAACAAAACATTTCCTTTTCTGCTGACAGCAGCATGCTCTGCATGAGTCCAGTTAGAATTGTTGATGTGAGAAAAGTATAAGTCAAATCTAAAACAGCTTTACACTAATTTTCGACTTGAAATTCCCCCTACATTTTTAACATGGGTTCTTATGAGTAAAGTAATACACAGAATAGATAGTCACCTTTTCTGTTTTGTAGATAGTGAAGTAAAATTTCAGTGGCTGAGTAGCTGTCATTTTTGGATGAAACTTTGAAAGGTGGGGAAGTATAAATGTGGTTTGTGGGGTTTTTTTCCCCCTTCTTTCCTCCCACCCCACCCCAAACATAAGAGCTGTTGGATATAAGAGCTGTTGGATAAAAAGACTTTCTCCAGTTTAGGTGTGCTTTGCCAGCCGACCTTAGTCAGATAGCTGAGCTAACACCAACATAAACTGCTGTCTTTATTCTGCTGGAGAAAGTCTTTTTCTAAGTTAAAAAGTTCAAAGTGTTCAAAGCCTGACACAACTATTTCAGCACCTTAGAAGATCATAGCCTGTTATTTTGTATCCCCTCTGTATTGTCAGCCTCCAGGTGATGGAGGAATCTTGCACTGACTGCTGGATCCCTGAGGCAGTGTTGGTGGTTGGTGCTCCTTTCATTTACATCACTCTGCAGCTCTGCTGATTGTACAAGCAGGAAAGTGTCCATTTAAGTTGTCACCTCACGTAGATATGAATATCTAGTGATCTGTCCCAGGATGCTTTAATATTTATAGGGAAAATGGCATATGCACTTGTATTGCAGTTTGCTTATGTGTATAGCACTTCTATCATTGCCATGGAAACAGTGGTGTTGACTTAATTTCTTTAAATTTTTATGTTTAAATTCCTTTTGCACAACAGTTTTCTTGCTGTGCTGTTGATGAAATAGAGGTGACTTGACTATCTTCTACACTTAGGACTTTCTTGGCTAATTATTTAAAAGAGCAGCAGCATACAGAGAAACAAAAACCTCACCAAAAAACCCATATAGAATTCCATTCTCTGCCTTTCCCTCTCCCCACCTCCCAAAAAAAAATCAAGCCCCACACAGTTTTTTCTTGATATATAAAATAGGGGCATTTAAATTTAGTAAGCAAAAAGTGATGTCTACTCAGAGTATTAAAAAAAAAAAACATATGATCTGCACTATATTTTTGGGAAAAGAAAAAACTGCTGTTCTAAAATACTTTATAAAGGATCTGGAAAAGTCTTACAAAATTTAAAAGGTCTTTTTTGTAATGACCCTTTATCATGAATCACTAAGTCAGCCTTTAAGCAAGTAAATGCAAAGTGATCTTTAAAACTAAACTGCATTCACTGCTTAAGAATAGTTCTGTGTGTTATTGGCTGTGGTGGGTTCACCCCTGCCAGCAGCACAGCACCACACAGCTGCTGCCACCTCAGCTCCCTTCCTCTCCCAGCAGGATGGGATGGAAAATGTGGAGAGCAAAAGTGAGAGAAGTCATGAGTTGAGATGAAGACAGTTTTAAGTAGTGAAGAAAAAAGTGATGCAAAGGCCGTCACTCACCATCTGTCACAAAGTGACTGATGCCCAGCTGGTCCCCAGGCAATGGCTACTTCCTCCAAAACCCCCTTCCCCCAGTTTCTGTTCCACAGGAGATCATATGGTGTATGACATCCCTGTGCTCACCTTGGGCCACCTGTCCTGGCTGTGTCCCCTCCCTGCTTCTTGCCCACCCTGGTGTCCTTGCTGAGCAGCAGAGTAAGGAAGGAGGAAAAATTGTTGCTGCTGTGCAGGTACTGCTGGGCAATTTCCAAAGCACTGGTGTGTTACCAGTGCAGTTTTAGTCACAAATCCAAAACTCAGCACCATGCATGCTGCTGTGAAGAAAATTAACTCCATCCCTGCCACACAGTGCAGCCATATATATTTACTCATATACCCTTATTTTAGAGCTTCAGGCTCCTAGGGATTGTCATTAGCATTATTTATAATAGTCCTAATGTAAACCTGGATTGTCACTTCAGCAGACTCTTTTCTTGTTTCTAGACCAAAAGTTTTGATGTTTTCCACATACTTTAGATTATCTTGTTTTGCTATAAGCTGTGTGTGACTGAGGTGCCTATTTGCCAAATATATATAATCTGTTAGCTTTGTCTGTAACTGATGCTCCTCTACAGTACTATTACTGAGCTGTTTATCAAGGCAATTTTCAATACCTTTCACCTTTTCCCCATCCCTTGCTTGTTCTAGTCCTTTGTTTATTGTCATACAATTGCAGTGGCAGACCACCAAGGCCTCCTTTCTAGTCACTGAAGTCAAGGGAACCATAGCAGGAATGGGGAAATGGGAACTTGAAGTGCTTTGTTCAGGGCATTATTCCAGCATTAAAAGTGCCCTTCAGTTTTCCCTGTGATAGGCACATAGCCATGTAATACAACCTAGTGCAAGGAAGTTCTTTGTGCCTGCAACTCTGATACTCTCCAGGAAAGTGATTGGCATTGAATGGGTTCTTGCAAGTGTCCTCCATCAGAGTAACCCTGGGGGAATGAATGATGGGGCCAGATTCTCACTGGTCTCCTGCAAAGTAGGTGGGTGAAATGATTTGTGAAGTAACAGAACCTCTACATTTGCATAAAGAAACCTCTGTTCTGTGCAGTTCTTTCTTTATTGTTCACCAGCCACACAGTGGAAAACACAGTGGAAAAAGTGGTTCTAAAGTTATTGCAATCTCAGAGCATGTGATTTTTCTTGAAGTGATCCTTACTCTGTCAAAAGGAGACATTTCACCAAAGGAATTTTGTCATGCTCAAGAAGGGCTGTTTCTGTGACATATTTTGTTTTCTCCTGCTCTTCAAAGGTGTTTGTAAAAGATAAGAAGAATTTATATGGCCTGAAGGTTTTCTCTGGTTGTAGATGAAAACCCATTGTTTAAATTTGGAGTGGCTGTTGAAAAACTTAAAATGGCAGTGTTGGAAAACTATGGAAAATTATGATAAATAACATTTTTATTACTCTAAAGATATTTACTGCCTATTTTATTGGAGGTCTGAATGCCTAGGAATGAAAATATTTTTCAAACTTTAGCTGCTGTGATCAGTGTTGATCTTGCTATATCCTTTCTGTGTCTTTATAATGCCTTTCACCTTTAAGTCTTCTGATACCTCTGTGGCCTCTGCTTCTAGTCCCACACTAGGTTAGTTTGCAGTTTTCCAGTGTGGAGGTATCAAAGGCATAGAAAATGCCTGTGTGTTCAGACTGTCAGACATTAAAGCTCTAGGAAAAACATGTGTACTGACTTGTGTTAGTGTGACACTGTAGGCTCAAGGTGTGCCTGCTGCAGGCTTGGCATCACTCAGTTTGGTAGTGGCAGTGAGGTGTTGTCTGAAAGTTTTTTGTTGATGGACTGTGCCTCATTAACGGTTGAAAAATGTTAAAATGTTGTACAATGCATTTATTTTTTTTCTACAAGGAAGATAATTTCAGATGTTCTAAACAGCAAGTGCAATAAAACAGTTCTTTGAGCCCTGTGGTCTAAGAAATAATACATGGACATAAAGGAAAAGGGTGTGCACTTGCAAATGCATGCTTCTGTCATTGAGTACTGGCGGTTTTACATGTGTATAGCTGTAAATATGAACTTTTTGAGTTTTGGTGCCCTCATTTTGCAACTTTTTTCTTCCTTTCCCCCACCCTTACAGAGCAACTTTGCAGATGGCCGTTTGCAATCCCATTATAAATCAGGCTTAGTGCAGAAGGGTTTATATATTCAGGCTAAGTACCAGCGGTTACGTTCTGTTGGTGTAAGGGGATTTGCCACTAATAAATTCAGAGATGGATTTTTGAGGAAAGAAAAGGTAAGTTGGATTAATTTATTTTTTACTGAGCCGTTTGTAAAATATGCATATTCATAAGATCCATTTCAATTTTTAAATCTCCATGGGATGACTTGGGTGGGATTTCCTGGGATATTGGCTCTTTGTACTTCACTGGCAAACTTGACTGTACACTCTTGTTTCCTCTCTGTTTATTCTATGGAAACTTGCTGAAACTTGCTTTGTGTAACTGCAAATCAGAGGTGCCCTCAGAGATTCTGTGGTTCCTTCTGTTTCAGTATTTTTTCCTCAAGCTCAGCTGATTTCTCTTCCTACTGACAGGACCAGAAATTGTGCCTTTGTGAAACAAAATATTCTGTCCTGTTTAATCTAAGAGAAGGATATTAATAATTTTTTAATACGTGTGCTTCTCCTTTTTGTTATGTTACCATAATTATGTGCTTTAAAGCATTCACTGGGGTGCTAATCTGAACAAAATTTCCTGTACAATATAATGTCTTGTGTAAAGTGGTTTGATAAGCTTAAACTTTGATTTGCAGAGTGTATGGGCCAACAATAATCTTGAACTGCAGAAGAACTTTTGAGCCATATAAAATGTTGCAGCTTTTGTGAGGATCTGTAGTTAAAACATACTAAGTCCTTTATTAGAATTGATCAAAGTAGTATGAAGTTACTTGTGACATTGGGGAATTGGATTATATGAGCTACACAGCCCCTTGCAGCTCTGTGCTCTGTGTGAGTTTTTGTTTTGTAATTCTGTGTCCATCCAGCTACAAGTAAACACACTTGAATAAATAAGCATTTGTAGTTGGATTAGAGTTTAGCTCTTGGAGCACAGAAGCACCTTAAAGCACAGGTTCTTATGGCTGTTTGCAAAATTCCTCAAGTTTACAGGCCAGTGGGCAGAAGAAAAAGCTCCCAAAACCCCTTAAGGAAACACACTTGTAAGAAACAAACCAAACCAAACAAACAAAAACCACCCAACTATCAGAAAGAAAACTAAGCACTTGAAACAAGGTAAAGAGATCACTTGTTACTGAAGTATCTGGGCAAATATATCTTCTATTTACATGGGCTCTGAGAAGTATTATCTTTGAAGGCTAAATTGAATTGGAATTAGTGGAAAATAGGAGAAAGATATTCCCCCCCCCCCCAATTATGACCTTGTAAAATGGGTATAGCAACGTTACAATTTTGTTGTTGTGAGCAATTTCCAGTATTCTTCTATAATTGGCTGTTAAGATTCTTGTCTGGAACCTATAAAGCATACTTAAAACATGCTGGCTGCTAGATACTGAATCAGAGACTCATCAGTGACTTCTGAATTTTATGGGACTTTTTACAGCTGGTGAATTTGAGTGTGTGTGAGTTAAAGTAAAATAAAACTTGAAGAATAAGTATTACAACCATTTTCTTAACAGCATACTGTTTGCTGGTTGGCTAATTCTGAAAAACCAAAACTGTTCCTGAAATTGTAGCATTTTGCCTATTGTAATGATAAAACTTGTTAAGATCTGTTAAACAGGTCTGAACATCTTTATTTCACTTTATTTCACTTGAAGTAATAATGATGCATATGTATTTTTAAGGTAAACTATTATTGTGCTTTTTGAGTCAGTAATTGAAAGAACCTTGCATTTTACATACAGAACTTAGGAAGGTTGGGAGGGTTTTTCTGCTATTACAACTGACAGTAATGATTTTCTTTTTTTTCTCTGTGTAGGGAAATCTAAATATTGCAACAGAAACCTGAACTGAGCTGAGATCCTGAAGTTGAAACAGATAACAAAGCAAAAGGAGCATCTGTTCAGTTTTTGACAACTTTCTCAACACTTAAAAAAGGATAAAGGAACTAATGCTGTAACTTTCTTGATTAAAAAAATAACTTTATTTTGAATGCTGCAGAACTTTTTTACAGTTTTAATAATTGCTTTTAAAGTACAGTATTCAATTGAAACATCATATTATGTACCTTTAGTTCTGTGTGCATACGAGTCTCAAGTAAGGAAGTCATTGAAGGGAGTCTTATTTATTGAATACTTTTTCTCCAAGCATGATGTTACAGATGGAACTTGAGTTGTTATACCTAGAGGTTTCTATGTTGAAAGTTTATTGCTAATGTAATAATAAAAAAGAAAAAAAAAAGTGCCTGAATTGTTTGGTAATAGCACATTAGCTCAGGATTTTCCAATTAATGACCTTTTAGGTTGTGCAATAGATTTTACACCTCTGTTCAGTCATTTCCATAAAACAGTATTTTGTATTACTTTGGATTAATAATACACTTGGATTTCTGATGTGTATATACATTTGTAAATTGTTAGAATGTTGGGACAACTTTCAGCATTTGGTTAAAATTAATGGTAACAGGCAGTTATGTAAAGTACTGTAGCAGTAGCTTATAACTGCACTGAAAGCATGCTTGGGTTTGTTAGAAGATTGGTTGGTCTGTATTCAAAATTATTCTGTCTCATATTTCAGTGTATGAGATTCTTGACCGAGCCACATGTTCTCTAATCTTTTTCATCATAAATGATTTGATGACTTTATGAATTCTAAAATTGGCGCCTGAAGTATTAAATTACGAGAAAACCAAAAAATGTAAGTTTTTGAAAGCATGTCTTCTAACAAAGAGATAGTTCATAATTGAAACTGCTTTAAATGCAGACAGCTGGTGATTTTGTTCTGAATGATTCTCTGAAGTTTACCATACTGCAGTATTGTTAGGCTGTGTGCAAAACTCAAATAGCCAGACCTGTTTCATAAGCAGCTATAAACAGTATTGTGTTTATTTCCTGTTTATAGCCCTTGCCTTAATTCATTATCTATGGTAGGGTTGTGTGTATGTATTGCAGATCTGTTCAGGCTTCTTATTGACAGTAAATTAAAGATGCATAGCACGTAGTCTTAAGAGAAGTTCTTTTTCAAGAAAAAAGTTAATTCACAATATCTTCAATACATGCAAGCAGTTGTATTTCCATCTAGAATGAAGGCTGGTCTCAGTTGTGGCTGGTAGACCAGAATTCCAGTTCTGGGTTAGAGGTATGTTCACAGGAAAGGAAATTTGTTTTTTTGGGTGGAAAGCCAGGATGTGATTTCTGCATGCTTTTTTGTAATGTTTTTTTCCACAATGCCTTCAGTAGAGAGACTGTTTGAAAATGTAATTATGGTTCAGAACAGCTAAAATTATTGTGACTTGAGCTCTTCAGTTTCATGGGTGTTCTGCTTAGCGTTCATAGGGAATAAGGCAGGAAGAGTGCAACATTCATTGATGTCACCGTCATTCAATGATAACATATGGTTTGTTTCTAAAACACAGGTTTTCAGTTTAAATAACAATCATTAATAATTTAACTAGTTTTTTCAGTAACTTTAAAATGCATGGACAAAATGGGAATTGGAAGGAAAGGAACTCCCTGGACAAATAGAGGCAGGCAACCTTCTGCAGATAAGAAAGTGGTTTTTTACTTAATGCTGTCAGTGATTAATCTGGCAGAGTCATCCTGTGTAGATATACTGGGAGATAAAAATAAGGAACTGAAACAACAGGTTAAATGAGTCAACCCAAAGCAAATGTGGAGTAGCTGCAGTTCTGATCAGGCTGCTGGCAGGGGAGTGCAGCACCTGCCCTGCTGAGAGGGGCAGGTTTACCCTGAAGCCAACAAGTCCTTCACACTGCTCTGAATGTGCACTGTAAAAGATGTGAGAAATGAAACCATTTATGATACAGGACAAACTACTGAGGCTGTGTTGTCTTATTCAACAGGATACTACTGTGTCTGTAAGCTTCCTGCAGTGTTCTTATTAAATTCTGGAAGAGAACTCTTTGTTGAGTAAAGTGGGGAAAGTGGATACATGAAGAAACTTCTGACATGGTAGTTTTGCTAACACTGTTTGGAAGTAATGCTGGAGTAGTCAGACTTCAGTCAGTTAATGCTGCTTTAACCAGGTTTCAACATATGACTGACTCCTGATTTTGTGCTTTATTTTATCTATGCATGGTTAATTTGTTTTGTACATTACAGTTTAGCTTTGTGTTTATTTCTGCAACTGGGAGCAACATATTGCAAAGAAGTTTGTGGGTTTTTTGGCTTGTTTGCTGACTTTGGTCCCCCCCACCCCATGATCCTAAGATGAATGTCATGAAATGTAGTCACTGTTTCAGTTGGTTAATCTTTTGTATGATCCCATTTGCTCAAATCACATTTTTACTGATAATTTTACTTAAATAGTTTTGGATTCTGTCATGATAGAACCTCTTATATTCTAAAAAATGCACACAGGAATAATGACTTCAATAAAAATTCATGGCTTAGGTGCTAGAAGCATCTAGTCTATGATATGATGTGAGACATTGCTATGTAGATATATCTTTGTGAATTACAGAGACTTGTGTGTATATACTCATACCCAGTTCAGCTTGTTTATTGTTTTAGCACAGAAAATTGTTGTACTGGAATACAGTGTTTGATTGAGGGCAATGTATTGAAGTTACTGTTTGGGTTGTGAAGGCACAAGGAAAAGGCTTAAGTAGAAGAAAGGTCAATTTACTTGAATAACCTGGTGCCTTTCAATATTGTGACTGCATTGTAGAAAACACATGTACAAAGACTTAAGTTCGTTGCAATCTTTCTAGTGAGAGCATGGACTGATAACAGTTCTTGTTAAAACAACTGTTTACTTTAAATAGGTGTGTAAGCCTCTGTGGGAAAACAGTGACTCTTTCATTAGTAAAGCCTGTCACTGCATTGGAAGAGCAAGTTAAAAATGTGATTGTCTTAAGAGCTTTCTAGCTTTCTGTTTTACACTTTGAAAATACAAATGTGAATTGCCTTTGTTTTGTTTAGCTTGAAATGGCTGTTAAATGCTGTCATTTTCAGTTGTTCACATGTGAAATTTTATTTTTAATTGCTATCCAAAACGTAATGGGTTTAATATGACTAGAGTCTTCCTTTTAAGTGTCTGAAATACTCAGTTGCTATGATGTTTGCATTTATATTGCTGATCCATTTAATTTTTGCATAAATTGATTAGAATACTTATTTTAAATTTGTAATTATTGAGTTCACAAGGTTCACAAAATTCTGGGCCAGTAAGAAGCAACATATTTGCAAAGTTTCTGTAAGCCTGCCTTAACTAATAATTGCATGTTTGAAATAATTTTACCTGATGGATATAGATGGTCTTGAGACTTGAACATAGCTGTCTCAACTCAGGTAACTAATAGCAGAGGATAGGAGTAAGTCCAGCTGATCCATCACCTGCTGTGTAATGTTTACCTGCTCCCATCTTCCCTAGGGCCCCAGGCTGAAATGCTGAGTTTTATTTAAATGAGCTTAGTTGCTTTACAAACAGAACCAAACCCCAGGATTACACTTTTGTGGCATTAGAGGCAGAGTTCTCAAAACTTGCTTGTTATGCATCAGAAAGTAATTTTCTGCCATGTCTGTGAAATGGATAATGAGAGTCTCTTGAAGAAGATGATAAAAGATCATAACAAAGGAGAGACTGATTTCTCAGTATTCACCTTAGAAGACTGTAAATAGAGGGATTTCTTTAATTTCCTTGCTTTCCTGAAGGAAGGCATTTCCCATACTGTGTTGAAATCCACCTCTTGCCTTTCTTTAAGCATCTGAACAGCAATCTACAAGGTTCTTTGTGGGAGAGCCCTCTAAAAGACAGACTTCAGACTTGCATCCTAATGAATCTGAAAAAAAGATGTTTCTGCACGTAACTCTGGCCCTTGACAGACTTCATTCCATTGCTGCAGAATTTGAAGATAAGATGTTCTTCAGCCTCCTTTCGAAGGAAGGAAAGAATAAAAGCCATTTCAAGATTGTTGAAAGCCTCCTTGTGACACTTGATTCCCTAACAGACCTTAAGGATAGCCATGAACATTTAAGTGTGTTCTGTTTTGAGCTTTGTGAACATTATTTTTCAGTTTCAAGATCAGAGAAAACTTGTCATAACACCTGCCCCTTCCTTCCATGCCTGGTGGTTTTTGTTGGAGGGATTTTGAGTAGGTATCTAGACATGTGGTTTAATAGCCTGCCACTTTTAATGCAGTTTTCTTCTGTTCACTGTTCATTGCTCTGAATTTTGTCTAAGCAGTCTGAATCTCATGTTGACTTTTTAATATTTCATTTTCTGTAAATAATGTAGTAGATGGCTTTCATTTTGTGACTGGCTTCTCACATCTTTAGTATTGAGGGAGGAGGCAGTGGAAAGAGTTGTTGTTCAAGTGTGTTCTTCAAGGAATAAAAAAAAGCCTCATTGTTTTGTTTTAAGAATAGCAGGAATTTTTTACTCCCAGTTGAATGAGGGGAACTAATGTCCACTTCTAAGGAATAGATTGTTGATGTTATTTATACTGTAGTTTCTCAAGGACTGTCTAATGTGTGTGTGTGTACGTGTATGTGCACATGGAAACACACTGTTAGAGAAGCCTTTAATTATTTGTAAGTGTGGATAAGAAATGACATTTTTAAACTACTGAAGCTGGAGTTAAATGCAAATGCATTTTAAGTCTGTAGTCTTTGAGTCCATGACGGTGCTTTTGACAATGTTACTCCATATCTAAAAGCCTCGTTCATAAGGATATATAGTAAGATGTAGGTATGTTTATATGTATGTTTAACATAGTTTATATAAAATAAATGTAAATTTTGTTTCTACAGACAATAAATGTTTTCACGAAATTTTTACTTATAAATAATTCAGTTATTTGATTCAGTAGTTATTAATGTTTGGTGTAATTTTCAGGGTAAAAAAAAAGAAAAAGCTTTTTTCAAAATCTCTTGTGCAGGGAGTGGAAAGTGGCAGTTTTCTGTTTTCATGAACAAATTAACTACCTGAGGTAAGAACAGGCTCGTTTTGCTGCTGTTTCAGTAATAGTCAAGGTGCTCATGCTGTAAAATGTTACCTATACTTTAATACCAGCTTTTATTTTTTTTTAAATCCGCGCTTCTCCTCTGCTGCTATTGTAGGTTTTTTCCCAAGGGTCTTTACCTGTGGGAAGGCGTGCCTGTGCAGAAGCCTCCCCACCCTCCTTCCATGCCTTTCTGTCCAAACGTGTTGCTGATGTGTGCGCACTGTTACTGTAGCAGGGGTTTCGCATCTTCCTGCGGTACGAACACTCCGAGCTCCGTGTGCCACGCTGCTCTTTTTAGTGAAGCATCAACACTACCCCAAAGGCGCTCTTCACCTTCGCTTTTTGTCTTCCTTTCTTCCTTCCCTGCTCCTAAACCCAAACCTGGAGCGGTGTGTGCGGGGAAGGTGGGCCGGGCAGAGACGAGGGGCGCTTGCGGCGCTGCCGGTGCCTTTCCCAGTCATTCGCAGCGCCCCGGGGCAGGGCCGGGCCGGGCACGGCTGCCGGGGCCGTGCGCGGACGGGGCAGGTGCGGGGCCGGGATGCGCGGTTCGGAGCCTGTCCCGCCGCCCGGGAGCGCTCTGGGTCTTCCCCCAGCGCCCATCGAGGACGCGCCCCGTCCCCTCCCTGTGCCCAGGGAGTCCAGCCCCGAGAGGGCGGGAGCCACCCCGCTCCCCGCCGGGGCTCCGCTCCCCGCCGCCCCTGCCCCCGCCGGGACCGCGGCGCGGCTCCGCTTCCTGCGCCCTCCCCGCCCTCCTCTCCCGCCGGCCCGAGGCGGCGCAGCGGCTCTGGCGCAGTCTCGCGACACTTCCCGCAGCGCGGAGCCGGAGCCGCCGCTCGCCGGCAGCAGCAGCGGCAGCCGCGGCGCTCGCTGCCCTGCCCGCGCCTGGGAGCCCGAGCCGCTCCCGCCCCGCGCCCCGCCGCGCTCACCGCCCGCCCCTGCCGCGGCTCGGCGGCACAGGCTCCTCCGGGCGCTTTCGCCCTGGGCTGCCTTTCCCGGCGGCAGCCGGGACCCAGGTGGCTGCAGGAGCTGAAGGCTGAGCCCCTTCTCTCGCCTGATTTCTGTATATTTCATTTTTCTCACACACGCCGAGGGAGCCGCGGCGCAGGACGCAGGATGCAGCCCGGCTGCGGCGGGTGCTGAGCGCGGTGGCCGCCGGAGGAGGGAGCGGCTCTGTCAGCGCCTCCGCTCCGCGCGGCGGCGGCTCGGGCGGTCCCTCGCCCCCTTCCTCGTCGTGGCTACCCGCCCCAAACTTTCAGCCTGTTGTCGCTGCCAGGCGAAGCCCAGCTCGACATAAATGGGTGAGTTCAGGCCGCCGAGGTGGCGGTGCCGCGGGCCAGCTGGGGCTCCCGGCTAGCCGGAGGGGTGCATGTGCCGCTGGGGGCGGTGGGAGGGAGGTGGCCGCCACCGGCCTCCGCTCCTCCGCCTCACGGCTTTAACTTCTCCTCCCCTCCCCCGGCCGAGGCAATAATTGTTTTCATGTGACAGGCGGAGAGGTCGGTGTTGGCGGCGGCGGGGCGACGGCCGGGCGCCCCTCGGGGCTGCCGCTGTGGGTGCTCCCGAGCGGGGCTGACGCGGTTACGAACCCTCCCGAGCATCCTGGCCTCGCCGCCTTCCCGCCGGGCACGGCCCTCCCCGGGCACTCTGGGGTGTGGTGGCACCGGGCCGGGCCGGGCGGAGGGAAGAGACACCTCCGTGCCGGGCGCGCAGGTTGCGCTCCGAGGGTTGCGGCGGGGAGGGATGCGTCGCCCGTCGCTGCCCCGCACTGCCCCGCACTGCCCCGCACCGCTCCGCACTGCCCCGCCGGGCGGGGGCGGCCGCCGGGGTCCTTGTAGCCGCGGCGCGGGGGGCGGCCGCGTTCGGCTGCCGCTGCCCGTGAGGTGTCACCCGCGGACTTCGGGAAGAGGCAGCGCCTGGATGCCCGGGCCGGGCTGGGCAGCGCCCGTTACCTGCGCAGGGGCAGGCAGGGAGGATGGGGTGAATTGTCCCCTGATGCGGGCGAGGAGGCGGCAGCGGCGGTGCCAGGCGCGGGCTGAGCGATGCGCCCGGGGAGTGCGGCTGCCCTGGCTCGCTCTGCCCAGCTCGGTGCCCGGCGGAAAATGACGGATGGCGGGAACAAAAGAAGCGGCAGCTGTCGGTGGGCAGCCTTGGTGCACACACCGGCCGGCGTCTGGAGACAGCAGCGAGCGGTGCTCCGAAACAGCGGCTCTTGGATGTCCCCAGGCCCCCCGCTGCCCGCTTCGCTCACGGCGGCGGAAATGCGGTCGGACTGTGGGGAAACCTAAGGGCAGCATCACCGAAACGACTGAGTATAATGCTTGATGTGGGAGGACATTTTACAGTTCACCTGTTGTAATACAGTGACGTTGGGAATACAGTAGGAAATAAATCGCCCCTTTGTTCTTTGAGAGATTACTTTGCGGGGTGCTAAGGGAACGATGCACAGCTGCTCTACCCGTGTGTTACCAGATTAAGCACAAGCTTTTTGCTATCGACTTTGAGTTATCCCTCCCGTTCGGGCTGAGATGGGCTCATCCCTGTGCAGCTCGCTCGGCCCTACGGACCCGGCTGAGCCCGGCCGCTGCTGCCGAGGGTAGGCCGGCATCCCCGGGGGCATTGCAGGAGCTGACTGGGGGCACTGCAGGAGCTCCGGCAGGGCTGCTCTGCCGGCTCACTGACACGGCTCTCAACTTCTGTCTTCTGTCACAACAGATACGGTTTTAAACATAGCGTTGTATTGAGAGGTAGGGTTTGTAACTGCTGAATAGAGCAGAATCTGTACTCAGTAGGGCACGTCATAAGAAATTTTTTTAAAATTATTTTTGGTTTCTTATCCTCTTCCAATGCATTTATTTCTTACTAACTTTGTATTGTGATACAATAAGGCTTTTCTGATTTCAATTGGCTCCATAGTCCAAATATTAGCCTTCATGGTTCGAAAGGTTAGGTAAAGCAATAAAGAACCAAGAAAGTGATTTGCATTGATAGAGCTCTAGGAAGGTTTTTAATACAGTAACTTGGTAGTAAAGGCCATCTTTTTTCTTTTTACTCACCCATCCCTCTCTTGGACAGTGATCCTACACATCTGGTTTCTTTAAAGCTCATTTGGGTGATGACTTTCCCAAATCATCATGATTCAGTCATACTTTGCTTTGCAAAATGGGACTGGAGGGAAGGTAGATATGATTTAATATTTGTTCATATCTTTAAATGATAAGTGATTCTTAGTTTGCAAATAAATAGAAAAATTGTGCAAGGAGGTGAAGATATGCATAGTATGAAAGTAAAATCTTTATAGGAGATATCAAATGAAAGCAGTTTTATTAAACACATTTTTAACATAGTTAACATTTTTGTAAGGTATCTCAGATACAGAAGAGAATAGGTGAATTCTTTGTGTACTATTCCTACTAGGAATTTGTGTACTAATCCTACTCAGGATTCCTAATTTTTTTTTTTAGATTACTTCTAAGCCTTCTTATATTAACCATTTATGTTTTCTCAGTGGCATTGCAGGGTGTTTTAAGCCCAACCCTGTGCATGTGTATATATTGGGTGTATGTTACACGTTCCTGTTTACTGAGATTCAGTGCTTCTTTACAGCACACACCCCAAACCTTACAAGAAATACCTCATGTAATTGGTGTTTTATATGAGCTCTTCCATGACATTATAGGCAGAGTACATTAAAATTAATTAATTTGTACTTGGAATGGACTTCTCAGGAGAGTTGATTGAAATAATGGTACAACATAAAAAGGGGGGGGGATAAGGCAAAGATCTTGAAGGTAATCATGGATGCAGTGAAACAAGCTTGGTTCCTCTCCTTAAATGTTTCAGAAATGAAGATGTGTTTTGTAGGGACTTGTGTGTGGGAGAGAGTTGTTTGTTTGTTGTTGCTTTTGGGTTTGTTTTGTTCTGGTTTTGTTTTGAAACTACTTAGACTCAAGTATGTTCAGGGAACTCAGTCTCAACTGCAAGAGCATGGGGTGTCCACATATCAGACTGTCCTGAAGTTGAAGGTGCAGAAAACAAAGTAGATATGGGGAAACCTGGTTTGGAATGTACTGCTTATCAAATTTAGAAAATGCAAGATTAGAAGTGTGATTTTAGAGAGCAGTGTTTAACTGCCATCATCGCCAAGCAGCTGTGCAGCTCCTTCTGTCAGTCGAGGCACACCTCCCAACTTCTGCAGTAAATGAAGGAAAATCCTTTCTTCTGCTGTGCAGCCTTTGCTCATGTTCAGAGCACAGCCAGTTAAATGAGGTGTGGGTCCTGTATTATAACGTTGCAATGAAGCTGTGCAGCTGAAACCTTCATCACAATGCTTAAACACTTCCTTCATCAATATTTTTTCATCTAAATGTTTTTCAAGGTATTTTTAAAGCTCTGCTGTTTGGAAAGGGGAAGAGAGGAAGTGCTGCTTTTGTTTAGTGGAATCACATCCATCACCTCTGCTGCCACCATAGTTGGGAGTTTGGATCCAGAGAGAGCCTTGTGCCCTTTGAACCACTTAAATTACTTCCCCTGGCAGACAGCTGTTGTCTGTGTGGTTTTACATAATTGGTTGAGAAAGGTGCTTGCTGTGGAATACTGCAGCTGGTTTGTACACACCAAAGGAATATTACATCAAGAAGTAATGCAATCAAAAGAATTCAGTCTATGTGAGAGTGTGATTATTCTGTACTACTTTCAATCCCTTTTTCTGTTTTTACTATTATTTTTTTTTTCATCTTCTAAATTCTTCTCTATCCCTTGCCCTCAACTTTCCCCCTCCTCTGTTTCTCTTTACACATTTCAGACTTGCTGCTTCCTCTCCCTTCCTCTCTCTTATCACAGCATCAACAGAGGGAGTGCTCTGAGCACATTTCCTGTGTGTGGGGCCAGGCTGACCCCCAGCACCAGGGCTGTGCCCCATCCAAACTCCTGCTTGGCCCCGTGGAGACACCTGGGGAGTGCAGCTGGTGAGCTCCAGCAACCCTGCTCTCCCATCTAAAATGATGAATTATTGAGGCCTGAGCTTAGCAGAAGTTGTACACAGAAGATGGTAGGTGTGCTTGTGGTTGCCTTTCCAAAATGGTGGAGATATTGGAGCCTTTCAGTAAAATAGCTGTAAGCTTTTAAAAATAGAAATAGTATTTGCCATTCCAGTCATCCTTGAAGGCAGTTGAACAGTTTCAGCTGAATAAGGAAAAGTAAGAAGAAAGATGATTAGCATGATTTTTTCACTTTGATTTCTTTTTTTAAAATAAGGTTTTAAGCAACTGTAAAGTGGCTTTATAGGAAAAAAAATGTGCAAAAATCCTTCCCAACTCGTAAAAAGTCTTTATTCTCCTCATAGGGAGTGTTACTGATTTTAATTCTTCTGTGGTCCTTGGTAGGTTTGTTTCTCACAAGAAGGCAACAACATTGGAGCTGTTCAGGATCAGGTGTCCAGTGGTTTGGTGGCATTATACAGCCTGTGAATGGCTAATGAGCAGAGTTCCAGTGGAGTTTTCGTGAACTGTAATAAAATACTTTTAGTAATCTGTATAAAGTTTCATTTAAAAATATCTGGTATGAAGTTTTTTTTTCCCTAGAAATCAAGAGATAATGACACTCCTGTCATAAAAGGTTGTCAGAGCTGCCTTCTATATGGATCAAGATAAGGGATGGAAATAAAGAAATATAAAATATGTAAACATGAGTGTATATGTAAAAGATTATGAAAATAATTCATGATTATGGCATCTCTTCTGCTTGCTCCTTTGCAGTAGCTCTTCTTTCCTCAGACTCTCCATTAGAGTTGGTTTTTTATATTAACTGTTGCTTTTAGCTCAGGAAGTGTGATAAAGAACATAATACTTAAAATAGATGGTTTCTCAAAAGGACAGAATTCCTGCTTGTTTTTGTGCTAGTCAAAGATTCATATGTAGAAAATGACAATAGAGCTGCTAGAAAAGGGTTTTTTTGGCTGCCTGGGTTTAAGGAAGGAATGTAACGAGCATTTAATAATAACAATGTAATGTAATAAAACATTTTATTGAGAAGCAGTTTTGTTTTGATATGAGTGCATACATATTTTTGTTTAAACTGCTACAAATGTAATAAATACAATTTATCAATACCATATACAATTATATACAATATATATAATTTATCTCTTGTGTTATTAAGACTGTTTATTTTGTAGTTGTTATCCACTGGATGTTAGAGGGTGTTTTAAGAACACTGGTGGTATATTAGGATTTGTATAGGAGATCAGTGTTGGCCTTGATAATGCATTGACTCCTTCCCTGCTTACAGGGGAAGGGTTGCATGTGTTAGGAGGAGAAAAAGGAGAGCTTGGGAATGTGAAATGAGCAGCTGAAATTTCAGGTCTGATGTGTTAGAGGTCACTGACTGATGTGCTGCAAGCAAGTTAGCCCTGATGAGATCAAAGGAGTGAAAACAGCTGCAGAGATGGGATCTGTTGTTTTGCTCTGATCCTGCTGGTTCAGAGCAAGCTTATAAAAAAAGATGATGGATTTTGTATGGTTCCTATCTGTGTGGTTTTTAAAATCCTGGGCCAGGGAGCGGATGTTTTCCCTTGATGCCAAAGCAGGAAGTAGCTGCAGGCCATATCTACATTCTGTACACTGAGGAATGATGAAAGAATATATTAGGGGGAGGGGAATGATAGAGGAGGTGAGTATCAAGATTCAGTAATTCAGCTAATGTAAAAGTAATTGCTGACAGTCTGCTTCACACTGAGAGGAAACACAATAAAAGCTTGAAGTCCCTGTGTGTGAGAGAATATGCAAATACTGCAGTTCAGTAGTCATGGATTGTGTTATCAAATGAAGTTGTCTTTCCCCTCCTTTTTATTATTGATAACTGAGAAGCATCAGTAGAAGGCAACTCTTGAGAATGCAGTGGTAAATCCACATAAATTCTGTGTGGTGAGTTGACTGCTGCAAGGTCTTGGCTATGCTTTGTTGCTAACATAACTTTGCCTTAGAGAATGGAGCATCCTGGAGGACAAGCAGTGAAAGGGGAAAGGATGTCTTTGTTCCCAGTCTTACAGCAGTTTGTGTTACAGTGGGAGTGCTGCTGAGAATTTGTGCTTCTGATTTAGTATGAAGAATTGTGTGGAGTTGTGGATCAGAAATGATGTTTGTGCTAGAAACAATTCTCTTTAGCAACAAAGATAATGTATTATAGAAAGCTGAGCGTTTATACAAGAGAAATATCCCTAAGTTCTGATTAATTAGTAGTGTCAGTATAAAGAGGTGTCTTTTGAACTCTGAATTTCATTAGAAGTATTGTACAAAAGGAAAAATTTCCTCTTTACCTCATTCTCTGTCTTTCAGACTGTGCAGCTGAATCACTTCTGACAATTGAAACCTGCTCACACCAAAACCAGTGTAAAAAAAAGTGTAAGTTTATTCATTTATTCGAAGATCAAAGTCAGCATTGGTGCACAGCTCCCCGGGGAGATAATGCTTTTTTGGAACTGTCAATATAGATTCATGGCTTGTGTTGCAAGTCAAGGCCCAATTAGACTAGGTCTAGGCCTTTAAAGGTCCCTCCCAACCCAAAGCATTCAAAATGATCTATCAATATTTAATTAGCTTTCAGTGGTCACACCGATTGTATTTAAAAATTAAGTGGTTTATGTCCCACAGGTAATTTGTATTAATGAATTTGTGACTTATATTAAAAAAACCCAACTCACCTAAAACAAGCAGACAAAATAACCACCCCTGCAAAATAGGAATACTCATAACATGTTGTGTTCTCTGCTTGTAATTTCCAGGAACTTGCTTGTTACCTTAAAAAGCAACATATTGGTGCTTTTTATTGATAACGAGGTCTCAAAACAAACACACACAAGTCACTTCAGGGTGTTTCCTTGCTTGTTTTAGGTTGGTTTTGTGGGAAGAAGTTATTGGGGGTCAGTGCCACTGCTGGTGCTGTATGGACTACTTGTGTTAGCCTGGCTCTCTTTGTGTGTAGCCCTGTCTTTCCCCATGAGCTGGATTTATAAAGGTTTTCATTAAAGGTAGCAGCAGTATCAGAATATAAGTGTACACATAAAGAACTTTTCATTTTTGAGCCAATTGTAAAGCCATTCTTTGAGAACTTCCATGTCAGGTTTAAGTTAAGTATGTTCTCTGTCTGTGGCTGCTGATTCATCCTCGCCACTGGCAAAAAAACATTTTTCATACTCTGGTAACTTGGCAGAGTTGATTTTTTTTCCTGATAGGCTTGTGCAGCATTGAAAATTTTCTGTCCTTGTGACAGATATAAAACTGGCAAGCAGCAAGACCTCAGCTTAATTTTTCAGTGTTTTTCTCATTCCTGCTGTTCTTTTGGTGAGGTCTCACTGAGCTCTTATTGAGCTGTTAGTGCTCCTCTATTTCCTACTGTCAAAGGGCACACCAGTTTCCAAACTGTGCCCAGAAAAAGATGCCTTTATTTAGAGGTTTTGTTATGGTAAGGTTTAAAAAACTTCTTTGCTGTTAAATTTGGACCACTTATAAAAAAATGTTTTAGCTTTGGCCTTGTGTTTCCAAATGTAGGGATTAGTAGCTTGCTTTGGAAGAGTGGTGATGCTTATTTATAAACAGTATTTGAATGCTGATGAAGATTGACTACTGCAGTACTTTTCTTTTTTTGATTCATTTCTTATGAACATTTATTTATTGTCATCAACAGCTTTATGGAAAAATATCCTATTGAAACATTTCACTCTAGACAAGACCACCTTAATTTCCCATGAAATAGCCTGTTACTATTTCAATTTCATTGAAATTGCAGAACGGCCAGTTTCATGAATACAACTATGCAACTTTTCTGCTTAAATGATCACATTAAAGAAACCCTCAAAAGTTTACACAAGGCAGCCAAAATACCTCAAACAACTCGTACAAAAAAAAGGAAATAATTCTAACCCTAGAGGAACCTGACTTTGTTTCCATCAGGCTTTAAATGGCTGGGTGAAAGGAAGGGATGGAGAAATGAGTGCAGAGAATGAAAGCCTTCCAGTAAAGGCTGAGCTTGAGTGCCTTGCCTTGAATGCACAACCCTGCAGTTTGTGACAGTGGGAATTCCTGAACACCTGAGAGTGAGCAGCAATGCTTCCAGGCAGGTCCTGCTGGCAGGGAGGACAAAATTTCACCATGGTAGTAAGAAATCACAGGCCTGGTAGTAAGAAATGCTTGTAACTTCACTCATTAATAAAATGAAAAAATTAAATTAGTTCCAGGAGAGTAAAAAAAAGTCTACAAATTTATAAATCCTCATTATATTAAAGATTTTTTGATGGCATGTGCTACACCTTATTATTTGATTTTAATTTTTGTTCAGAGAAGCATCAGGGTCCCAACAGTTGTGGAGAACACCAATTTGAAAGCTTACAAGCTTTTATTTTGTTTTATATCTGTATTTTTAGATTGCATGTGGGAAAGACAAGGTTAATTGCTATGCAATCTTGAAATCTAAATTTGGTTCAGACTTAAATATTGATATTGAAGTCAAATAGTAAACCTTTTCAACTAGGAGATCTGAAGTTTGATACACTTCTGTGCTTTTGTTGCATTTGTTTAATGAAAATGGTAACATTTAAGTTTGAGCTCATTTTAAGGTTCTTAGCTATTTGCTGAACTGAGCTGATCATGTAACTAGTTCAGTGTTAATCTCAGTCTGATACAAGATTACTTTTAATCTTGATTCATTGCTAATTGCTGTATCCTTAATGTTGGAAATGTGTTCTTTGTAGCTATTTTTGTTAGTGACTTGAACAACAAAGTTAATTTTCCCGGTGACAAAAACCCGTGTATTTTGTGGATTTTGTTGGCTTTTAAGTAGCTAGTTTATAGGTTTGACCAGCTCCTCAGCTGCTCCTTTCTTTGTTGCTTCTTTCTCTGTAAGTCTGGTAGATCACAGTGGGTCAAGTTTATCTTTCTGTATAGAGCTGCTCCAACATCACAGAGGTAACATGTGGTTAATTAAGGGATTTGTGTGTTTAGATAATCCAGGCTAGTTAACTGCTATTTTATTGATGGGAGGTTTGCTTAATAAGCAAAATCCTTCTCTGACTTCTTCCTTGCTTGACTAAATGCATGATGAAAAGAGCTTTATCCTTGAATGGCCAGCTAATTTGTACAAGTAAGATCAACTCTTTCTCTTGCAAGAAACAACCTTTCAACTGTGAGAGAAATCTTCCTGCTGCTGTTGCTGTTATCTTTGGTTATGATTGTTTTTAATGTTCATCTTCCTGGACAGCTGCTATTTCCTTCTCCCATTCAGTAATCTCTTTTAAAATGGGAAAGATCTTTATTTTCTTTGAAACTTAATACAAAAGCCCTTTGTATCTGCTGCTCGTTTCATTCATCCAATACCTGTATTCAGCTTCATTTGAAAACAGTAGAAATACACTTGTCAGTTTTCCTTTGACCACCGAGGTCAGTTTGAATGGTCTTTGTTCTGTCAGCTCATAGCGCCCTTCAGAATTGCTCACTTTGATTTGCATTAACCATGCTACTTATTTTAAAGGCTACCATTTCTGTGTATGAAGCACCTATAAATAGTGCTTTTGATGAGCTGACATCTCAATTATCTGACTGTGGTTTGTGGAAGATTAAGATAAGATACCTTTGAGTTCATGATGAACTATCTTCTGTCAATTCAGAATTGTCTGTACTGGTTCTGGAGTCATGAGACATCTATTAATATGTATTCCTCTGCAGTGTATTTGATAGTTTGTTCACAGTTGTGGAGAAAACATTCTTGTTTGTTCCTGTGTTTCTCATTCCTTCACCTCATTCTGTCAGAAAGCAGTTGCACCTCTTCTCATTACTTGCAGAAGTACATGTATGCTTCTTTCCCTTTCTAAGTTGTGCTGTTTTGTTGCTTTGGGTTCTTGTGTTGTGGTGGTTTTTGATTGTCAGAGTGTTTTTTCTTTTTTTTCTTTTTTTTTTTCTTTTTAAAATAAATCTACATTACAGATTCTCAACTGTTTCCCAGGAAAGATGCTCTTCAGCCTTTTTCTTTTCTGTTCACATACCTGATGCTCTGTCATCCCATATTTTTATATGCACTTCCTTCAAATCATCTTTCCTTCTTTGACCTGTCTTTCAACTGTACTTCTTCCCTTTTTAGAAAGCTTTCTTATGTATTTCACTTAGAGTCTCAAAATTCCCTAAATTAAGATGCAAAGATATACAGAACTCTGAAGGCAATCTGGTGTAGAATACAGCACAATTATAGGTGATCCTTTATGTATTTTATTTAAAATTAAGGACAGAAGAAAGCTTTGGCTGGAATTCCATAAATATGATGTCAGGAAGAAAAGGGATTGACTGTCTTTTAGAGACTATTGCTTTAATTTGCAAAGATTTTTCAGAGTTGAAATTGGTACCCTGGAATAATGCTGAGGTGTGTGTTGCATATTGTGTTTTGCCAGCCACGTTTTTGATATTTTCTGATGGAAGAGTGGTGCCTATGGTATGTGGAGTAAAACAGGTTGTAGAAGTTGGCAAAGCCAAATACTGAAGTTCCAATGTTTTTGGTTTTTTTTTAATTTGGAGAACTTTAAAGCAGGATGTTGCTATTTTAAGTAGAATTTCAGTTCCTGTCTGTTCAAGTCTGTCAGTGTCTCTCTTGAACCAAAACCAAGGAGCTGATGTAAATGCAGCCTTGTAGGCAGAGAAACTGAATGTAATCTACAATCAGTTTTGACTTCAGATTTCCTTAACTCTAAGAATCTGTACCACTCAAAACCAGGGAAGGTCAATAGAAGATTCTTTAAGGGGATGGAGTACAGGAAACTTTTTCTTAGATGGAAAAGTTGAGCTTTCTCCTTAGCCTTGGAAGAAGTGCTCATGGTAGAAAACATTCAGTGACCACGTTATTCCTGTCCTCTCTGGTTCTCTTGGCTGCATAGTTTAACCTGCCTGCTGCCTCCTGGATGCTGTAGAGAGATTCTGTGCCAGCACCTGAGCAGGTTCTACTTGTCTTGAGGAGAATCTGTCCTGTTGTTGCCTCTTTGGCCACACACTTTGTTCTGTTCCAGACAGTACCAGTGTTGGTTACTGGGGGTGGACAAGAGGAGCAGGAGCAGAAGAATAACTGCTTATAAAACAATAGGGTTTATTGCCTCTGTTTGTTTCCTTGGGTTCCACAAAGCCATCCTGCTGCTTTCTCCCCCTTTTCCCCCCATCCTCAGGGCAGCAATGGGTTCTTCTGTCTAAATGCTGACTGTTGTTTGTGCTTTCACTCTGTGTGCAGCTCTGCTGAGCATTCCCATTCAGGCAGCACAGAGTGGCTCAGATTCCCTTTTGGAACAAGGCTATCATCAGGTCACAAGCTGTTCTGGCTCACAATGAAAGCCAGGGATAAACTTTCAGATGTACTTCTTTGGCTGCATCAGGTTTTGCTTTCAGGATTGTTCTTCTGAGGAGGAGCTCTGTGTAGGGTCTCCCTTTTGGAGGTTTGTTCTCATTGTAGGAGTTAAAGAGGATCCCTTGGAAGGAAGAGAGTGTTTTTTCAGGTGGAAGAGACTTCTTGAGACCTTTAACCTGCTACCAGACATACCTCTTCAAAGAGCTGTGTCTTCTACTTGCAGCATAATCTCTGCTTTCTGAAAGGCTTTGCCTTATTCAAAATCAAGAGTATTTCTCAAAGAGAAAATTAAACTAAAAAATGTCAATGCAAGTGCCTCATTGCCCAGGCCTACCATGGACACATGGGATTTTGAAAAGCACCATTAAAACAAAACATACTAGCTAATGCCTCTGATGTGGATTTTTGTTCATTAAAAAAAAAAAGTGTTAGTTTGTGAATTCCATTTATTGTGACATCCAAAAAACATTACCTGCAGAAACTGATTTGAGCTGAGAAAACAGAGGCATTAAAGATACCATCAAAAATGTATTACTCCAGAATTGCATCCTGAAATCTAAAATTGAAATTTGAAAGTTTTTTGATGCACATAAGCTGACACATGTTATCTGATATAATAGTGAAGTTTATTTGCCCAAGGATTGTCTGGAACTTGTGAATTCATATATTCAGTAATTTCTAAAACAGCATTTTTTTTCAGTCCTATTGTTCTTACCAAAGTTTGAAGGAGAATAAAAGAACCTGATGTTAAAAGAGAAGATGAGCAGCACTTTGATGATATTTTTTTATTAATGAAGAAAATATTATATTGGTAGGTGTTAAAAGTGTTCTTTTAACCTCATGTGTCCATTCTCCAAATATTCACACCCTACCTTCCATTGGTGCTCACATAATCGAGGGAGTTTGGTGTTTTTAACACCCTGGGTGGTTGTTGGCTTTTCTTTCAGTGTGGTGCAGAGGTTTAGTGGAGATGGCTTGATGCTGATATGTAGATGTTGTTTTGTACCATAGTGATGAAATGCAAATTTCCCATCATCTGAGCTCTTGTACTTAGGGCAGTGAGCCCCAGTAGACACACACACAGAAGTTACAGCTCCTGTAATGCCCAATAGTCTGTTGCATATGAAAGCACAATAACTGTGTCCTTTAATTTTGCTTATAAATTATGAAACTGCTGAGAAGTTCCATACTGGGCCTGACCTTCCTCTGAATGTGAAGTTTTGTAGCTTGAAATGCTTGGATTTATGGAAGAGGTTAGACAGACAAAAGCTGATTATTTCTCCTCTCCATCCAGCCCAGCTTCTCGCTGTTGTACAGCGCACGTCTTTGCGACAGTTTATTATGCATCAGTTAAAACACAGCACTGGCTTGTAGTCCTAGCATTTGACAGGTGGAATCAGAAAAGTTGCTGCTGGGGTAAATATTTTGCAACTGCTGTCTTAAAAATGATAGAATTCCATTAAACTGAGGGAAAACAGCATAACTTTGAAATTGTTATAAGACACCGTGTTTGTCTGCAGCTGGCATCTCACAGCAAAAGACTCAGACTGTAGCACAGTCTGAGGATTTTGGCTATATCAGGCTACTGCTGCCAGCAATCTCTTGCAGAAATTGCCACTTCCAAAAACAAGAATACCTCAACAGGATGTATCTGTGCACCACTTTTCAGTCTGGTTACTTAATGTAACACCATTTTTATGAGCACTTTCAGCAAATGTGGCTAAGATGCAGAGGAGTATGTTGTATTCTCCCCATCCTCCTCCTGTGCAAAAGGGTTGCTACTTTTGGCAAAGACGTGTGGTGATAGTAACAGCTTAGGCATCTAGTGAAATCCTCCAAGCTCCTCTGAGATCATATTCATAATCACATTCATGCTTCTCTCTGATGTTAATGAGATGAGGTGGATGTTGCTGGTGTAGAAGCTCAGAGTTTTAACAAATGCTATGCATGGCACAATATGAAGACTGTGAACCACTTGTTGATCACAATCTCTGCTCATCTTCCTGAAGGTTAAATGATGCTACATCATCTCTCAAAAGGTGCTTATTCCTTGTCTTTTTAATTTTTTATTAATTTGTCTTTCCACCTCAGTACCATCCATTGGCATCTTCATAGTATTATGAAGGCAACTTTGGGACTAGAATACTGTACTGTATATATACTAGAATATACTAGAATACTGCTAGTACTTCTGAGTAATTTAACACAGCATTTATTATCATGGCATCAGATTTTGTATCCTGTTTACTTTATATGGTGATACATTCATTTGGTAGCAGTTCTCATGAATTTATCCAAGTGGTAGTTTTTTGAATAGTTCTGGGTGTATTTAGCTGTAATTTGTCTCCTTTTTGTTCTGAAAAAGTAACTCATATCCTTCCTATGTCCTCTCAGTTGTCTGAGAATGAGATTTAGAAACTGCAAGAGTAGAGAAGTATTACTAACAAGTTTGTATGAAGATATAGTTTGTCGAATGGGACTTATTTGTCTTTTTTTACCTTAAGTACTCTTCTCCTTTTCTGTTTTTCTCAGCAATGGGTATAATAATTTACACTCTTCAGAACTTTGAATTGTTTTTATGGATATTGGAGGAGGCAGGAACTCATGTCAAGATGATGATGTTAAATGTTTTCCTCTGAATCTAATGCCTTCCACTTCTTCTGAATGGGTCCTTGTGTGCATTAGTTTCTGAGGGGAAGAGCAATTCCAAAGGTGAACAGCTCTCAAGACAGTTTTGCCTCTGAGAAACACTACATTTCTTTAGTTACAGGTTAACACAATGCACGTTGCCTGCAAATTTGACAGTGAATTTAAAGTAGGTTTGTTTGTGCATGCTGTGTGCAGTGGGAACATCTGCTGTAGTTGAGAGGCACTCTGGTTGATAGACCAATGGATCACAGTAAAATAAGTCTCTTTCAGTAGCAAAAATGTGATTTGAGTAGTTTGTTGTCCAAGGCAGAAGGACCATTTTGCCTGCAGGAAAAGATCAATTAATTAATGGAATAGAAGTGTTTCCTCTGACTGACAGCCACATGAATGCCAAAGAGTACCTATGAAATCTCAGTCTTTCTAAACAGTTAAGGAGACTCATCCCAGTAAAATATAACATGTATTGTTGGATCCAAGGTGCTATTAAAAGGGAATATAGATGTAACTGCTGCCACCTAGAACTACCACAGTGATCTTTCCTTGTTTATTCCACAGTTACCTGTGCATGGTTTCTGGTGTTCAGATGTGCTTTGGCATATTGCATAAAAAGTTTATATCAGAGATATGATGTGATGCTATAAATTCACTTAGAGGCAACTACTATGATAGGCTTAAGAAAAAAATTAAATTCATTGTATTTCTTAGAAATACCTACCTGAAGTAGTTTACTACAGACTTGCTATGAGATGTGGTTTTTTATGTGAAAAGGCCCCACGTAAATACAAAAATACAAACCCACTGCCTTACTGTTGTTCTTCACCTGACTGTAAATGTGAGATTTTTTTCAATGGATTGTGGTCATACCAAGTGGCTTAGCTGGAATATAAAGTATTTCTTGTCCTAGTGGGTGATTTCCACTCAAATAACTGTGTGTTTGTTTGTTTTAAAAACTGGAACCAAGCATACCTCTTGGAAAAACAGAAAACCAGCTCTCTTCCTTTCTTGGAGGACATCTCAAGTGTTCTGTCAGCTGCAGTGGCTTCAGCTCTGCTGCTGCCCAGAGAGGAGTCACATCAGGACAGTGCCAGGCCAAGTGTTCTCTGTCCTGCAGATGAGGACTCGGTTGGGGTCCTCTGGCAGCCCCTCTGTTGTGTGCCTGTGAATTCCCACCACAGAGCTTCCCCCCAAGTGCTTCCCATCTGTCCTGAGCTCTCTGTGCTCCCTGGGGTGTCCCCAGGTGCAGGCTGGAGAGGATTTGTGGCTGTAACAAGAAAGGACCCGGGGCAATCTGATTTAGGTGGCCCCCTGTGTGGCTGCTCTGCCCTTTGAGGAGTGATGCAGTGAAGGTGCTATTCTAGGATATGACCTTTAGCTCCCCACCATTGTTTGCAAGGGGGAAATAGGAAAATCTAATGTAAACTGAAGGCTGTTGTCTAAGTGGAGGAGTTGCTGTTTATCATGTAGCACGGATTTAACATCTTGAAGATTAAATAGTACTGCTTTTCCTTCTGATATTGATTTTTCCTTCCCCTACAGCTTTTCTTTTTCATGAAGTAAAATCCTTGCAAATACTTTTAGCAGGGAGTATTATTCCTGATAACGTTGCAAAAGAAAAATGTTAAAAGTTGAGCAAAGTTTGGAATTAATTTTTCAAGGAAATTGTGGATCTTGCTTGCAATCAAGTAGAAACAAAATGTTGAAGTTATTTTTTTGTGCCACAGACATGCCACAAAACTAACAGCTCAAGCTTTCTTAAAAATCCCACTTGTAATTTACATTTAAGCTGTAAAGTTAGAGGTATATTGGTATTTAACCAATTTTTTTACAAGGCATTTCCATTTTGGGAGAATGATGTCTCCAAGGCCTGTTCAGTGGCTCACTCCTTCATCTCATATTATAAAGTGTAATGGAATTGAGAGAGTTGAGTCTTTATAAACTATGGATAATTTTGTTCTCTGGTGGAAGAGCCACATCAGACTTGATATGGATCTGTTTTCCTTCTCTTCTCTCAGTCCTATTTGTACCACAGCATCCCTCATGTGACTGGCCTGCCAGCTGCTCAGTGTTCTTGGAGTGAAGAAAACAGTGGCCTTGTAGGTCATATTTGATCTTCAGACCTTCTGGTCCTCCAGGTCTAGTTTAGGCAAACAGCATTATTGAATATAATGTAGTTTGGGTTTTGGTTGGAAGGGTTTTTTTGTGGTTTTATTTTTCCTTTCCCAGGTTTTCCCTTTCCCTTTCCATTTCTTTCCATCTTTTTTGTTTTGGTTTTGATTTTGGTCTTTGTTCTTTGTTTGGGTGGATTTTTCCTCATTTTTGTTTGTTTGTTTTTATGGTTTTTGTTTGTGTGTGTTTTTTAATTTAAGTTCAGATTGTTCAGTCGTGCTTTGCTGTTTAGTCTAATAAAAGGTATTGATTTTTCTCTCTCCTGGTGGTTCCTAATATTTTACTAAGAGTTTTATTGCAAACTGTCATATAGCAAAAAAAATGTGGGTTTTTTTAAGTATGCCCATGTGTGGTATTCACATGCCCTCTGAACAGAGAGAGATTTAGCATTCTCAGGATTTCTCCTGAGAGAAGCAGAGAAAAGAATGATCAAAACAATTCTTATCTCATTTGCTGCTCCTGTGTTTGTGCCCATGTGGAATGTGTTCTGGAGATTGTTTACCCAAGGTGATTGCTTGATTGGGTTCTGGTGATGGTGTTTTGGATTCATTGACCAGTTGCATCCACGTGTCTGTGTGTGTGTCAGGACTCTTGGGCAGAGTCATGGGTTTTCTAGTGAGTTATTTAGTTAGTTAGTGATAGTTCTTGTTAGTGTAATACAGTATGATAAAGTAATTAATTAGCCTTCTGATATCACAGAGTTCTGCCCATCATTCTTCCTGCCCGTTGGGCATCTCAGCACCAATGCTCCTCAGCTCTGAAAGTGTGCTGGGCTCACCAGTTTGTACCCAGGTGTCTCAGAACAGCACATTTGAAGAAGACCTTGTCTGTGAGGTTGAGGCAGATGGAATTCAATGGTCAGATTTTTAACCTGTTATAAGATGTTATCTTCATGCAAAAGCGTGATGCACTCTCTTCTCAGGAAATGCAATTTGAGCTTTAACTGGAAGCTTGAATGCAGAATATTTGCAGGTAGTCTGTCTGGTTTCTGTTCTGGTTTTTTTGGGTAAGCCAATGCAACAACATGTTTATCCTTCATATGGAGCTGAGTGACTTAGAAATGCGAAAACATAAAACTTACAGCTCTTAACTCCTTGACTGCCATGTCTAACTGCATTTACTCGGTCTAATGTCTACATTTGGGTGTGAAACCAGACTGCTGCAGAAGGTGGTGCTGCCATATGGATGCTGTTACTTGGGTGGAATAGTGCCAAAGAGGTTAATAACATTTCCATTGTGCCTACACACGTCAGATGTCTCACAAGAAACTGATTTAATAATGTAGTTTTTGTTGCACAGTAGCAAATCTCTGTTTCTTTTTCTTTATATTTTCTTGCTTGGAAAGGCACTGTACAATAACTGAAAACAGAATAAAAAGAAGACATTTCTGTCTTCAAGTATTGGTAGCATTATTAAAGAAATTCTGTCTAGGTCAGTTTAAGAGATTAGATTTTCCTTGTAATTTAAAATGTGGCAAAGAAACAAAATAAACGGTAAGAAAAATATTTGTAATTATCACTAAAATAATTTCACCTGTATGTGCAAGACTAATTTGTGGAATGAATGAATGGTAGGACCAGTTAAACTTTTAATCAACAGGTTCTTTTTCTAGATGTGCTTTTTAAAAATACAGCTGTTAGGTTACATTCCAATGCCTGGTTCATATCATTAGCAATCCAAGTTGTGTATTTTAAATCCAAACCACTAAGCATTAAATTAAAAAAATCTTTGTCCCTGACATTGCAGTAATGAGTTGTACTGTGCCAGTCTCCAGCAGGGCTCTTAATAACTAGCTTTGATTCTATTTCATGAGTTTTTATGTTACAATTTGGATTGATGCTAATATAGGACTAGGAATAGCTGATTTTGTTGGCATGAGAATAAATGTTCTCCTTGTAGATCAAAATAACTTGAATAGCTTTTGATATTGAATTTCATTCCTAATGTACAAAATGCCTTTTTCTAACAGAAAGAGTAGCTACAGTTTGCCGGCCGGGGCAGGTTTGACTTTCAGGCATCATGAGGTACAATAATTTGAAGAAAATTTCTCTAAAAAGAGAAACCAGATCTGCCTGTCCCAGTTTTGCCAGTTTATTTTTCTCTTGGCTTAAAATGGATTTGAGTTTTGGCTGTTAATGCAGCAATCTGTTTACCTTGGCAGAGCTGGGCCTAAGACCAACCTTTGTTGTTTAACAAATAACATTAATTTGAGCTCACTGTCCATGGAGTGTTTTCTCACATCATGAATCATTGTGCAAACTGGGACACAGTTTTAGTCCAGTTCCTGAGGAGAAATCTAGCACAGCACTTCAGGAATCAGGTATGTTGTACTTACAGATGTGAAGCACAACTCTGATCTGCTTTTTTGTAACAAACCTGGATCAGTGCTGACTCTAGTATCAATCCAGCTTCCATGAAGACTAAGTTTCAGCTTAAAAGAAACAAAAAATATTAAGTTTGAGTGGCAGAATGAATTTTTCAAAGCACAGTTTGAGGAGGTGCTGTGATTTAGCATGCTTTAGAAATTGAGTTTGATTTAAAAACTGCAACTGCGATAACCTAACAATTGTAGAGCAGTTTTGGCTGTCTTGTGCTCTTCAAACTTCACTACTGTGATAAATGAGAATTTTGAGTGATCTCAGAAGTACCTTCCCATCAGTTTGTCACAATTCTGCACATTTGTTAGGTGTACTCTTATTTCTCTTTCCAAACTGTGCTTTTGGTTTCCTTTGAAGAGTTTATAAACATCTTGATTGTGTGGTCTTACTTTGGTGACTCATATGTCTCTGACTGCTTACACACACTTATGTTACAGTAATCAGATTCTCTGAGAGGAGGCAGCTTTTAAAAATATTTATATGTGTTTTTTAATAAGTGGAAACTTTTATAGACAGAGAAAAGCCTGAACAGTGAAGAGTTGGGGTTTTCTGTTTGTTTAAACAAACTTTCAGTAAAACAAAAGTGATTGAACAGCTGCTGTCTGTATGTGAATTAGTGCAAACTTGAGGGAGTTAACTCCAGTGCCTCCAGCCTACCCAAGCCAGTGTAGAGTCAGGTCAACAGCCCCACTCTACCTTTTGGTGCCTCAACTCAAGAGAGAGAACATAATAAATAAGAAAACTGTCATTAATCATGTCATTTTTTGCAGCCTTCTTAAGGGAAAATTGCAAGAACAGCAACAGATTCTAGAACTCTTGAAAAATGTGGTACTTACAGAGTGGGAGAGTTGTTTGTCTTCCTTCATTATGTCCTGCTGCAGCCTGAATGCTGAGGAGTGTTTGAAGAATCAGTAGCTGGAGCCAGCCTGAATCCCTGCTGCATTGTCATCTCCCCCTTACAGCTCTCTACCCACCTCCTAGCAGCTCAGGAAGAGCAAGGCAGTATGTAATTGCACTCATTGCAAAATCAGAATAGGATTTTAAAGCTTCCTAAGCAGGGAGGAGAAATGACTTGACACATACAAAAAGCTTTGAGTCCTGAAAGCAAGGACGTCCTAGTATGCAGCTTAAAAATGAAGATACAGGACCTTGCTTTCAAAAGATCTTTCCTGGGGTTCAACCAAACTGGAAATACCCTGCTGAATAGTCTAAATTTTGCCTTTTCTGAGCCACAGTCCTGTTGTGTTCTGTGGAGATAAAAATTTTCATTGATGTGTGTACCTTGCTGCCACTGCTTGAATCCAGTAGTCTTTGCAGAAGTCTTTGGAGAGCTATTGTGTAAATACAACTTCTGATCCAAATGCACTGGTTGGTCTGGGGTAAACTGTATGTATGCATATGTGTGGATATATATATATATATATATATATATGTGTGTGTGTGTGTGTGTGTGTATATATACACACACACATACACACACACACACATATATATATATATATGGATAATATTGATGCTAATTTAGGGACTTTAGTTCATACATTAGAAGTATGTGTAAAAATTTGTTAGTTGGCTGGACTCAGAAGGTTGGGCTTTCCAGATCTTCAGGTCCCTGAGGTTTCAAGAGCCCAAACCCACAACTTTCCTGACTAAAGGGATGGAGTCTGTGCCTCGTGGGTTTAGAGACTCCCAGAATAGCAAACCTGAAAACATGAATTTATAATTTCTGATGCTAGGAGGAAGGCTTCTGCTCCACCTCAAGGTCTGCAATTAAAGAACAGATTCAATGCTTTTGTAGGTGATGGGGGTCTGGGTGCTCAGTCCAATGAAGCACCCAAGCTGGTAAATCTGAGCCATGCAGAAGCACCAGGAGAAAGTGGGAAGTGGTAACAGTAGGGAAATTCCCTGCTGTGGGTGTTGAAGACTCCCATCTGCTGACCTGACCTGACCTGTCATCTAGAGAGGCTCGTTGCCTGCCAGGATCTGGAACACTGTGGTAAAACTGCCAGAGCTTGTCTGGCTTCACACCACTACTCCTGCTGCTCTCCCATGTAGGTTTGAATGATACCACCTGAAGGGATCTGAAATGATCAACTGTGACTCTGTAGTTCTGGGGTGATGACCAAGAGCCTGGCTGGATTCTCCTTGGTCCTTTGGGTGAGAGCAAAGTGCATTAGGATGAGTGGAGAGATCCTGTGGCTAAGTTGGTTGCATAGTTGGTGTCAGCAACAGAATTCTAGTTTTACAATAATGAGGGTCTTTTTGAAGATTGCTTGGAAAAGATGGGGTTCACCTGACTAAGGCAAAAGCATCTCTGCTAACTATCTTATGAGCAATTGGTGGACCAGGTTGGCAAACAAAATGTGATACAAACTATGGAGACCTTGTAATCAAAAAAAATCAGGACTGATGGGGGCCTTTCCCAAGCATACCCATACAAACAAGGAAGTGCTTTTCAGAATTACAGGGAAAACTCTTTCTGGGAAGTCAGCACAGCTGGTTGCCTCTCTGAAATGTCTGTGTTCTCATGCAGACAGCATGGAATGCAAAGAAGAGGAATTACATGTCTGCATGCAGTTTTAGAGTTGGAATTTCATTGGGATTGTGAAGATACAATATGGTAGCTCATATTCCATCACTCTGATATCTGCTGGAGGGATAGTGGAACTTGTTTGTGTGCTGGGTTGGTGTGTGCAGTTCAGGAGGTTTCTGGAGTGTGTTGTCTACTGGATGTCATACCTGCAAACAATGAACTGTTTGGGACTCTGAAGGCTGAGGGCAGCCTTGGTGGCACTGACCAGGAGATGATGAAGTTCAGGATCCAGAGAGGAGGGGGGGATAGGCAGAAAGCAGGGTTGCAACCCTGGACTTGAAGAGGAAAGACTTTGGCCTGTTCAGGACCCTGAAACCAGTAGAAAAGTCCAGGGCAAAGTAAACCTTCCCTCAGTGGAAGAGAATCAGGTTAGGGAATATTTAAACAAACTGGTCACATGCAAAGCCATGGCCCTGGTGTGGTGTGTCCTGAAGGAGCTAACTGATATTGGGAGATCCCTCTTGATGGTCTTCAAAAAGTCACTGTGATGAGGAGAGGTTCATTAAAACCAGAAGAATGTACCTCCTGTCTTCAGGAAGAGCAAGAAGCATCATTTTTTACTGAAAACTACAGGCTGATCAGCCCCATGTGAACCACTGGAAGATGATGGAACAAATAATCCTGGAGGCCATTTCCAAACACATGAAGGACAAGAAGTTGGGAGTAGTCAGTGTTGATTTATGAAAGGGAAGTCATGTCTGAGCAATCTGTTAAGTCTTCTACCATGAGATCACTGACTTGGTGGAGTGAACATTGTTTATGTTGACTTCAGCAAAGCTTTTGTCACTGTCTCCCATAAGTTGACAAACTGAGGAGGTGCAGTAGAGGTGAGTGGGAAGAAGTGTCTGAAATGCCAGAGGCAAAGGGCAGCAGGAGCTCCAGCTGCAGGCTGGTCCCTGGCAGTGGTGCCTCAGGGGTGGGAGATGGGGCTGCTGCTGCTCAGTGTGTGCAGTGATGAGCAGGAGGCCAGAGAGGAGCAGAGAGGAGTCTGAGCAAGCTGCAGGTGCTGCAAAAGCAGCAAGTGTTTGACTCCCCAGAGGGTGGTGCTGCCATGTGTAGAGGCTCCAAGAGGCTGGAGAAAGGGGCTGAGAGGATGCTCATGAGCAGAGGGAAATGCCAAGTGCTGCAGCTGGAGAGGAATAAGCCCAGGCAGAAGTACAGGCTGTGCCTGGGGGTCTGGGGAGCAGCTTTGTGGAGAAGGGCCCAGGGATGCTGGTGGATGTGAAGCAGAGCAGGAGGCAGCAGCGTGTGCTTGTGCAGGGGCAGCTGCTGGCTGCCTGGGCTGCTTTAGGCAGAGTGCTGGGAGCAGGAGGATCCTTCTGCCCTTCTCCTTCCTGGTGAGGCACCTTTGGAGTTGTGTGTCCAGTTCTGGGCTCTCAGGTCCAAGGGAGAGATGGAGAGAGCAGAGTGAGTCCTGTGCGGGGCCATGAAGGTGGTTGAGGGACTGGAGCCTGTGACATGTGGGGAAGGTCTGAAAGAGATGGGACTGTTCAGTCTGGAGAAGAGAAGGCTCAGGCTGATATTATTGATTTGTCTGAAATAATTTTTAATTTTAAGGATGATCAAACACTGGAATTTCCTTGAGATCTCACTGGAATCCTTTGAGATACTCAAAGCTTGGCTGCATAAGGCCCTGAGCAATCTGTGCTTTGGCAGTTTCTGCATTGTTAGGGGATTGTCTATAGAGGTGCCTTCCAACCTCAAAAACTGTGATTTAGGCAGTGGTTAGTGGTTGGTACTGCAGGTGCAAGCTGATAATAAATGAAGTACAAATGGGGCTGTCCTGGAACTTCTTCAGTCTAACATCTTTATTGAATACTGGAGAAGGCAGTGGAGTGCACTCTGCTCATATCTGTGAATTCTACCAAATTGGTGGAACAGTTCATGTGTTAAAGAGCGAAGGGACCTGAATCTAGAAGAGCTCTGATTGTCTAGCTTGGACAAGAGAAATTGGGAGGTCCTAATAGCAACCTTACAAAGCTTACAAGTAAATTATCAAGAAGATGGAGTTATGCCCTGCAGTGGACGCTGGGGCAACAAGATCAGTGGGGGAAAACTGATACAAGAAAGGCTCCAACAAACTGTAGAGAGAAAACCTTTTTCCCAGTCAAACAATGGAGCAGATTCTACTGCATCCCCTACCTGCCTCTGTAGGAGGAGGTTGGAGGATTTCAAGACCCATGTGGCAAAAGCCCTGAGTAACCTGGTTTGACCTCACAGCTGGTCCTGCTTTGAACACAAATCTGAACTAGAGATGTGAAGTCCCTCTCAGCCTGCATGACTCTGATTTTTCAGCTAAGTTTCACTGGTAAATTTTTCATGTTCAGTTTTCCTGTCAGCTTACAGTGTGTGGTGCCAGTCTTTCTCTTTTGCTGTTCATTATGTAGTTTAGCAGGCCTCTTGTAAACTGGCTTTACAATGGTTTTTGACTTCACAGATGAAGTAATAGAGGAATATTACAAGCCATAAACTTGTGGCTGGTATGTATCCAAAAGTCAGAACACTGCTTTAGCTATGACTTGCAGGCTCTGGGGGAGGGATGGAGATATTCAGCATTGTGACTGTGTGACATTTTGGGGGTGGAAAGAAGTAATTCTGATTTCCTGTCAACTTAATTCAGTTTAGTATGCAGGGTTTGTTATTCAGGCAGAACCTTTTTGCTGCCTGTGGTGTAATGGTTGGCTTTGCTTTGTGAGCTGGTATTGCCTGCTTGCAGGCTGGAGCTTGCAGGGTTTACATGGCACAGTCATTTGATGCCTGATACTATTTCTCACTTTGCTGTTTCAATGGTTGCAGTGCTAAGTGTTTGCTGGGAAATCTTTGGATGAGCTTTTCCACTGAAGAAAACAGGAATAAGTTTTACAGATATGGCTGTCCAGACCTCACCAAACTGGCCAGTAAATGTTTGATGAACCACTAAATGTAACTATGGCTTCCATGTTGAGTACCACAGGTGTATTATTTTTGATTTTCTGAAGGAATTTTTCTGTCGTTATGACTTCCTTAATTCTCTAAAGAGACTTGCTTGTGTGTATGGTTTCAAAAGATGGGGTGACTTCTTGGGAAAAGACAGACATGCCATGTAATGGTAGCAAGCTTATAATGCTTATAACTCTGATAAGAGACATTCAGAGCAGTAGAAGTATTTAATCTTAATTCTTTGATGCATAATCACAAGTGAAAGTAAATATTCTGTCTTTGATGAAACCCTGTGAGGGCATGTTCATGCAGCAAAGCTTTGCATTTCTATATAAACAGCAGTCAAAATCATCATGATGAAAAAAATTCTTGTTAAATACATTTTAGATTGATAATGATGTATTTAGCAAGGTAGTGGCAGTGGTTGGGATGCTTATGAATTTGAGAACCTTTACATATTTATTTCCACATAAAATAAAATGCTTTGAAAGCCCTGTGAACAAAAGGTAAAACTTTGTCCAAGAAACAAAAATAAACTTCGTAATGCTGCCAGAATTAATATTGCTGAAGCATAACAAATTGATTTCCTTTAAAAAATAAAGAAAAAGCATGTTGCCTTAACCATGATGGGTTTCTTGTGTGTTTTTTCACTTTGGCCTCTCTTGTAGCAGGCACCCACAGAACATTACCATTGCATGTTGCCTCTTTGATGTACTCTCTTAGTTAAGCTGAATATATTACTTTCACTGAGAATATATGATTGCATTGGTGTTTTCTAATGCCTTTGAAAGCCAGGAAAGCTTAAATGTAGTCAATAATTGTGCATATGTGTGCTTCTTTTTTAGTGGAGGCGATAGTGGAGTTTGACTACAAAGCTCAACACGATGATGAGCTGACAATCACTGTAGGTGACATAATCACCAATATCAAGAAAGATGATGGAGGCTGGTGGGAAGGACAGCTCAAAGGCAGAAGAGGTTTGTTCCCTGACAACTTTGTAAGAGTGAGTACAAAGTGGAACTGTTCTTGTGTTGTGTGTATAAGTTAAATGTACTGTGCTGTTCAGGCTAAATATCAGCCTTTATGTCATTATATCTCTTATATCCAAAACCATAATATATTGCATATACACATGTATTGTGTATACCCATATATTGCATATTTATAATGCAATGTTCTATTGAGACAATGTTGCAAAGAAAAGATTACTTGCTTTGCAAAGACTGAAAATAAAAGAAGCTACACCTACATTTCTCTGGTGTTCAGTAAAAATACTTGACTTTGTGGTCTGAGTACAAACTGGTTATTCTAGAGCTTATAGGCCATTGTATTTTAAATATTTTGTTTTCTCTGTAACAGATTCTGCTTTTCCTGAGTGTTTTCTTAGGTTTTATAGAAGTTATTTTGGTGAATATTTATTCCTGGCTAAACTAGTTGAGAATTACTAGATTTCTCCATACAGTTCCCTATAAAAACCTTTTTAAAAAACATTAATTTGTATTCACTTAATATATCAAATAACTTGCAGTAATCCTTGTTTTAGGACAACCATTCATAGGTTTGGAAAGAAATCATAATTTTTACTGGGCATCTGTGTTTGCACACATATGTCTGCACATGTGAAGCCAGCTATTAGTACCTCTGGGCCTCCTTGATTTGTCATTGCCGACCTAGGCTGTTAATTTCCATAAGTCTCCATAAACCTGGCTCTCCACTATGGAAAAGAGACCAAGAACTACAATAATTTACATACATTTTATGTTACTCTTTTAGTACAGCTCCTGAGGATCCTTGGTACTTTCGCTTTTCTAAGGGTATAAGTGTCCTTTTTTTTTTTTTTTTTTAAAAGTTCTTCTAACTGTGTAAGCCTGTTGTGTGTTTAGGCATATGGACACAATGAAGTAATTCCATTTTGCTTCCATAGTGCTGCATATGTCCAGGTAGCTGGGGGAAGTGGCTGGCTGTGAGTTCAGCCAGCCCATAGCAGGGGGTGTGGGGGTGGACAGGGAGCCTCAGGGGTTTCTGGAGGGGTCAGCACACACCCTGATCCTTGCTCCTGTCCTTGGAAAGAAGGAGCAGCTCTGTGTGTGTCAGGCGGCAAAAACCAGGAGTGTCGCAGACATCTTTCATGAAAAATCCTTTCTTAGGATTTTTCCTTGTGAGAAGCTGCAGTTTCAAGAACTAAAGTAAACAATGGTTATCTGCTGCTGTGGAATGCAACAGGTAGACCCATGATTGGTCTCCTGTAGGTGTTTAGATTTCTTGACCACTCATGGCAGAGCTGGCTCTTGCTCTGTCTGAGACACAGATCTTTGTTATTCATTCCTTTTCTATTCTTAGCTTAACTAGCTTCTCAAGAAACCTTTTCCTTTCTATTGCTTTTTAGTATAGTCTAATGTAACATATATCATAAAATAATAAATCAAGCCTTCTGATCATGGAGTCAACATTCTCGTCTCTTCTTCATCCTGAAAACCCTTGTGACCACAGTCACACAGGAGCAAGACTGGGTCTCAATGAGATGAAAGGGCATGGTTGAGGACAATGAATAATCTGGGTTTTGCTTATCTCTGAAAATACACATTTTGAGCTAGGGGGAAGAAACTGTTTTGGGATTCATTGTGTATTGGTAATATTTTTCTGATTAAACTCTGGTGAACTGTGGGACAAATGCAGACTTCCTCTACGCTTTTTCCTGGTTGATATTTTAAATTTGCTGCTGATTTTAGGAGGTGTTGGATTTAGTGTTCTAAACAAATGCAGCCTATGAATGTCTGCTATGGGAATATAATAATCAAAAGATTTGTAAGTCGATACCATTAATACCTAATTTTAAGGCCTCTTTTTTCCAAAATTATTTCAAGCTGTGGCATCCTGTCACATAATTGAAATATAAATAGCTTTTTCTTAATAGAAAGTTCTAAAACAACAGTAAATGGTTTAGGTTTTTTTCTTCTCATGAAATACCACTCCCTGCTCTTTCCTTCCTGCCTTTTTTTTTTTTTATCAACATCCAGGGCTGTTTTCTAAACAAGTAAAAACCACATTGTGTTCAAGCTGAGGATGAGGAAGAATTTAAAATCAAAGCTGTTTTTCATAGCCAAGCATTTTCTCTCTAAACTAGGCAAGATGGAGTAGAAGATGCACACTTAAAGTAGAGTTAGTTTATGAATCTCTTGAGTGAAAACTTTCATTTTTCTTGTTTTCCTTGTGTAAATCTCCTAGATGGAGAAATATAGTCAAAACAGCAGTCCTATTAGAAAACTTGTTGCGCATAATCACTCTGCCCGGTAAGATTATAAGTAACTGTGAATTTCTCTTGATGATGGAAAATTTTTTAACAACTGAATGCAGTCAGTTCGTGCCCCATTGGCAAAGTGTGTGTCAACAAAGTAACAGAGAAGCTGGCAAAAAGGGATGCTACAGACAAGTAATGGACTTGAATGCTACTCCAAATTCCTATTTCTTATCAAAATTGGTTCTAAGAGTAGTTGAGACAGTTATTCAAAGGTTAAAACCTACAAATTAAATTCTTGAAGTACTTTGCATTCCACCTTCAAGAGGTAGGATTAATTTCTTATGGACAAGAGCTTTTTCTCCCTGTGATTTTATTTTCTTTTGAATAAATTCATGATGACGTTCCAAATAAACTGTTGGGGTTTGCAAAAATTGAATGTTTGGGCTGAAACGAAATAATGGAATTAACACTGTAAAGAGTACTGAATGGTTTCTGCCAACATTTCTGCACAGATTCTGGAAGTCAAGTTTGGAAGAAAAGAAGTAGAAATCAGAAATGAAAAAATTAGAGAAATGCAATATATTGGAATGTTTATGAAAAGACGTTTATTTCAAGTGTTACTTAAGAAATAAATCCCCCGTATTTTTCAAGGGAATGTGAAATAAATTGTGAATATGCAAAAGACTCTTGGAGTTGCCTATAGTAAAAGCGTTTTTAAATTTCTTGGAATAGATGCAAATTATGAGACCATTGAAGAGGAGTTGTCTGAAGACAGATGTGAGACAGAAAGAGGAAAGGGGAGGTAGCAATGATATACGTGAAGTACATACGCAGTTATTTTTTTTCAAGGGACTTTCTCTACGAAGTTGTAGCAGAGGTGCTTCCTGTTCTTGAATCTACAAAACAACTGCTTTGAATTTTTTGTGTATTTATAAATATAACGACGAAAAAGACGGATTCATACCCTTCTTAGGCTCTGAAATTCAATATGCAAAGCGTAACAGAAAAGGTATTTGAAATTTGTTTTCTGTTTCTTTTTTCATTGCCTAGTAGTCTGCGGCTACGGCCACTCGAAAGATTTTGAGGAAAAAGTTTGTTTAAATATGAGAAAAATCTTTGGTCTCTCTTCAAGATCTAACTTAGCTCTTCAACACTTGGAAGATGCCTACTTTTGCTAGAGATAATGGTGCCGAATGTATCATAAGAAATGTATGAAATTGTATCTGGTTGTTGTCTTCTGTTTTCTTTCAGTTTTTCAGGCAGAGAAATAGAAGTAGGAATGGAGAATTATGTATTGTTCCTGGTGTCTGTTTTAATTCTCAGTTATGCAGCTGACAAAGAGGAGGTATCAGGTGTGATTGCAGTATTGTTCATTTATATGATATAAAGTTGGTTTTCGATGTCTTTCTAGCTTGAAAACTTCAATTTGAGATGGATGCTCTGCAGTGTAAACTGTTTGTAAGTGTGGCGGCGTCTGAGACAGACTTTGCTGATGGCGGGTGGAGATGTAGAAAGCAGGAAACTGGTGCAGAGCCATTCTTGCTGGCTTGAATTTTCAAAGTCAATTCTGTGTGGGATTGAATAGCGTTACACTGGTAAACTGAATCTGCTGCATGTAGCAACCTGAAAGCTTCTCTGTACTCCAGAGGACTTGCCAATATTACTAGCAGAGTTGGAGAGGTAAATTTATCTCAAGCAGGAAGTGTAGTGTAGTTGTTTTTGGAATTCTGGTGTATATTGTGTTTTAGAATCAGTGAAACAGGGCAGGGATTTGTGTAACTGTAGTGCTGCCTCGGGTCAGAAAAGCAATCTGGATTTCTTGTTATGTAAGCAGAATACAATCTTTAAATAGTGCACATTAGTTGTAGGATGTCAAAGATGTTCATGCTGAATCATGGTACAGATCCTTATCTGTTGCTTGTTATTTAATTTTCTTCTTTGTATTTGTTTGTTTTTATCACAACCAGCCAGAGGTTGTGGAGGGATTGTGAGTGATTTCTTGATGAGACCCTTGTGCTTGTTACACATCCCTACCTATCTCTGTTCATGCTTTCATAAAACTTTTCATAAAGCATAAAGAGGTAATGTGCACATGCAGGGGCCCTTTGCAGCTGAATTTTTGCTCCTGGGCAGGAAAAGAGAATATTTCCCATGTCTGAGAACACTTTGGTTCTGCTTGGTACCTGCCAGGGCAGAGAGCTGCCAACTCCTGCTGTCCTTCCCTGCTGCTTTCCTCAGCCCTTTGCAATCTCTGGCACTCTGGAACCTCCTGCCCTTGCTCTGGGGTTTGTAGGTTCTTAGGGCCACCACTGCCCTCCTCAGCAGCCTGAGTACTGTCACTTAAGTGATGTCTGGGTCAGCTTTGCCTCAGTCAAAGCCACTTGTCATGAGCTTAGTCCCCATACAGGCCACACACTTAAGAGTTGGACTTGATCCCTATGGGTCCCTTCCAACTCAGAATATTCCATGATTCTGGGGGAGTGGTGGCATTAGCAGAGGCACTGAGGTTATATGCAGACTGGGGAAATTATTTCTGTCAGTACCTAAAAAGATAACTTGCTTTATGGGTCAGTGAATTGTTATGCTGGGGTACTTTTGATTCTTTTGATTTGGTTTTTTGGTGTTCTTTTTTGTTTCTTCTTTTTACACACTTGGCAGGAATTTGCTCAATTTGCTTTTTCTTTTGTTGTTTTTGGAAATCTTACTAGAATACTGTCTACATATTCGTTTTCAGGAATTGTTTTAGATTGTGGGATCCTAACTGAATGAGAGTCTGGAGTACTAACTAACTCCTAATTCCAAGTTTTGGGTATGGCCATTAAACTTGCTATACTTATGATGAAATGCAAGGAAATATAATCAGGTGCAAATGTTGTCTCTGAGGTTTTGTTCCTGTCAACAGCAATCAAGATTTTATGAGAAGAAAAGTAACATCATAGACCGTAATTATTTATTATTGCTGCTGTTATTACTCTTACAATGGTGAAAGCAAAACTAGTAAAACAAAGTGTTTCCCCCTTTTCCAGCCCATCTCTTCACAAAGACACAGATTGACCAAGATTGTCTTGTGCCAGTCAATAACCTGTGACTTGGCTGTGTTCCCTGCTCTGAGGGAACTGAGCCCAGAGCAATGGCAGCACTCGGGGCTGTCCTGGCTGCCCAAGGTGTGGTGACAAACGATGTCACACCTCAACCTGTTCATCTGCATTCAGAGGAGGTGAGGGAGCTCCAGGGAGGCAGCAGCCCTGGGTGCTTGGCCTGGAAGTGAACTGCAGCTCCCTGGCAGTGAGGGAGGGAGGCTCTGTCCCTTGCCCGTGTCTGGAGCTGGTGCTGTTCCCAGCCGGATGGACGCGTGCTCAGGGCAGGCAGCACCATGGAGCCCGTACGTTTACCAGGGGAGCAAGTGAGCGTTTGGCTGGCCTGTGGTGACCACTCTGTTGGATGTGGTTGGATGGCAGGCTTAGAAGGGAGGGGTTACTCAGGGGAGTGTGGGGGTGTGGAAAAGAGGAAAGATGGTGGTGGTTTGGGTCTGTCTGGGTGTTGTGTGGGAATTTAGTGAAGTATGTGAAAGTACGAGTACGTGCAGCAGTCGTGTAGTGACGCACAGTAATGGGAAGCTTCAGTGTTGAGATGTTTACTCAGTGACTAGTACATTATATTGCAAAAAGTAACCTTCTGAAAAGAAAGTGGCTTACTTGTAATTATATACTGATAGGACTGATAGAAATTCTGCCATGGATTCAGCTCCTCCAGTGGCAGGGGGAGTTGAGCTAAATGATCTTTGCGGTCCCTTCCATCCTCTAACCATTCTGTGATTTTATGAGATCCCTGAATTTGAAAACAAAATTTATTGGTTTTCATTTTTTATGCAATGTAAATGCCGAGGTCTAAAACCATTCTTATTTAAATACACATTTTACTGCTTTACTAATGGAGTTAATGTAGGTATTATCAATTAATATACAAAGGAGACTCAATTGTTTCCTTTCTTGCTCAGATTGTTTTTCATAGTCTTAAGAAAACGTCAGTACAGCATTTCAGTTTAAAAAATGCTGTTGTTTAACTTGTAAATCACAAAGACTCTAATTTGGGAAGCAAATACTATTTTTTCTTTCTTTCCTTCCTGAAACTCCAAGCCATGAGGAGAATCTGATCAGAGATTGAAACAAGAGCCCAACATGTCATCTAGAAGTCATCTTTTCAAATATATAATTTCTTTGGAGCTATAACATAATAATTCTTTAAGGTAGCTTCAATTTATTCAGAACTTAGTTATATATTATTATTTGAAATGTGTGTTATACAGAGAATTCAATGTGGTTTTGGCAATAGCCTCTTAAAGTAGTCATAAGGAATTATAGAATTGGCAGGATTAGATGGTTCTCAGCATTTCTCCAACCTAGTCCTAAAAGCTTGTGAGGCAAAGAGAAGGTACAAAAAAAAGTATAAATTTATATTGTGTCTTCCCTGAAATCAGTTTTCTTTTCTTTTCCCCCCCCTCTGGCAACCTTACAAGCTCCGGATGTTTTTATTTTCTCTGTAGATTGTGTGTGGGTGGATATGTTAGTAATCCATGTATTTTGGTCTGATTCATTTTCACGCTTGGCCTGGCAATTGTTTTTCTGTTGGAGGAGGCTGCTGTGAGAAACTCTTCTCTGTAGCTAGAATCTGTAGAGGCCCTTAGCAGCATTTGCATACAAATGTCTTGCAAAGCATACTTCTACAGTTATGGATTTGAAGGTAGTACAGCTGTGTATCTGATTTTTCCTGACAGGACCAAAAACCTCATTAAAATTCTTAAAACACAAGCTCCTAGAAATTGAATTGCAGCTCACTCTCACTGCTGTTTGGAGCTAATGTGAGAATACTTGTCAATACTTCTACATTCTTTGCAGTTTAATTACAAGAGCACTCAGATGGATTCCTTCAAGTTTAGAAAAGAAACTTTCATGAAGTTTAAATGAGTATTCTGAAAGCCTGTGGAGTATCTACAGCATTTAATAGTCATAATGATGAAAGGTTGTGCTTCAGCCTTAGTCTGCCAAATAGTGCATTTACATAGAACAATACAGCCTGTATCCAGACTTCATCCACTGATTGTCTTTTAGTTTATATTACTTAAGAATTAACAGTAACAGTAAGAAAGAATGAAGATGAGAGCAACAGGGACATGTGGGGAAAAAGAAGAAAGCTATCAGAGATAGCTTGCTGCTATAACTACTGCTGCCATGACTTAGTGATACTCTAGTTCTGTTATTTATTAACAGTACTAACTCTACACTGTTATTTATTAACAGTAAATATGTGTGTGTATGTGGGATTTGTTTAGTGGTGTTGATTTTTAATTTATTTGGATTTTCATTGTTGTATTTAGGTTTTACTTTTATGTATGGAATTGCTGTTTTTTTCTGAAGTATCATGTGTAGACCATGTAACAGTTTTCATGTTTTTGTAAAGTGAATATTAACTGGAATGACAAACTACTTGCACTGTTTGCTATTGGAAGTAGTATTTGACTAATTAGGTATCTGTATTCTGTTCCTGTAAGTGCTGCAATTTCCTCCTAGAATCTTTTGGGAACTGTTTGGGAAGCTGATGGTGAAGACAGTCCTTAAAGGGTCTGCCATTTCCTGCTGCCACCTAATTATGTACTCTACTAGAATTTCACTGGCACTGTTAATGAAAAGTAAAATTATGATATGACACAGTATATTAGTTTAGGTTTATGAGCAGAACGTGTTGTTCTCTTCAGAGTTGGAAAGAGCCGAGTGTGTATGAGCCTCTTAATCCTGATTTTTTGGCTTTGTTACAGCCAAATAAAATATATCATTGTTTATATATAGGCACTCTAGTTATTCAGTTACCATGGAAAAAGTCAAAGGTGCAGGTAAACGACCATCATGAAATAGGATGGTTATTTAATAGGGTTATTTACTCTGACTTCAGACTTCAGTGATGGATACTTAGTGCCAGTGGTTGTGAAGGGAGGTGGTGAGGGATGGAAGGAAAACAAGTAGAGCATACATTTTAAAAAATAACATTGCTACTTCCCACCCAGGGAGAAGGAACAAGGCAAACCTTTCATTTTTACAGAAAGTGGTAATGACTTTTGCTTTTATTGAATTTTTTTTTAAATGGGAATATCGAGAGAAAAAAATGCATCCCAAGCCATTCAAGAAGGTGCAAGGTGCTGAGTTTATGTATCTGGTGCTTCATAAAACCTTAATTCATCCATTTCCCACTTGGTGAGGACTCACTGCACCTTTTGAAAGATTGAGTCAGTACTTGGTCTTCCAGAGAGCCTGCATTTGCCTTCCCAGAAGCAATAGGCCAGTATTAGCTAAAGCCCTGATTAAAAACACCCTTCCAAAAGATACTGTCTCTAAAGCAGAAACTTCTTTCATAGTTTTCATGACTGCTTCAGGATACAAGCTACTGCCATTATTTTGGCTGATTCCTTACAGCCAGCTTAGCTAAGCCTTGGTTTCCATTTTAAACATGCTTTGGTGTGTTTAGGCTGCCTGATTTATCTGTCAGTATTCACCTATTAATCGATAACACAAACCAAATGAAAATATCTTTTAATACTTTTGGCTGAAAATTATTCTCTTCCTACTTGGAGCCAAGAGCATTACATCATTCAGCTTTGCTTTTGCCAACTTGTTTATCAGCTTTTTGGTAGCTTGAAGGATCTTTTCATTTTTGTTCCCTCACCCCAAGTTTCCCAACCATGGTGCCCCAGGACCCTGCCAGCAGGTGAGCAGACTGCCTGTCCTAGTTCATGGTGCTGTCATATTGTCTGCATGGCACTACAGAGACATGGCTCTTACACTGTCAACATCCATTGCCAAATCACTGGCCCAATGAATGCCTAATAATTAGAAGTAGAAGAAAGTAAAATGCAAATCTTCATGTTTCCTTTATGCTTCCTCAATGTCCCATGGCTCAATTTTATTGTGCTATCAAAATGTAATCTGTTCCTCCTTTAAAAGTTCCTCTAAGTTGACCTGAGTTATTCTCCTTCCAGAATTGAATTAGAGAAATATGAATGGAAAATGCTTGTAATTCAGAGCTACCACATTATCTATCTTGAATAAAAATTAGCTGAAATTCACCCACCAAAAATCTACATGCATGTCTCACTGTATCTTTCAACAAATTTTTAAATTCTCCTGTTTTGTTTTAGATGAGTCTAATTCTAAAAATTAATTGAATAGTTGCTATATAATTTATGTCATGAAATAAACCACTTATAAGTAGAACTACCTGAAATGTAGTGATGTGCAGGTATAGAAGGCCATATGCTCAGGAATTTACTTTTGGTCCCACACAACCTGTGAATTTTGCGACCTTCAGTTGATTTGTAGTGCTATGTGGTGTTCTTGCTGTATTTACCTTTCTCTGACTCTGTTCTTTCACATTGAGAGAACATGAAGACCTGCAGTTGTGAACTTGAGTTGACAGGTTAGAGAACACAGAATATTCCAAGTTGGAAGGGACCCACAAGGATCATGAAGTCCAACTTCCAAGTGAATGGCCCATATGGGGATTGAACCCACAACCTTGGCATTATTAGCTCTCACAAACAGATTGTCACAACTAGTAATAGTCAATTCAAAAGAAAAACTGGTTTATTGCCGATGTTTTGTAAAAGTACAGAATGCTGAAGTTAAAGTAAAATCCTGGAAGGAATTAGGATTTGAATTATTGCACTGTCAGATAAAACTGGATTTTTCCCTGCAGAAGAAAAAAATATGTACTTTGAAACATTTCAGTGGTTCACTGAAGTTGATAGAATGACGAGGACACAACAGTGCTTGTGGAACTGAGCACTGCATTTCATGATTCCTAATTGCTCTGTGATTCTGCACAGAAAACTTTCTAATTTCTGTATTGTTAGCCCACATGTTTTTACTAGGCTGTTTGAACTTCTGCAGCCTGTCAATGTGAAAATTTTTTAGAGGCTAGTCAAACTGGTGGATGCCAGAGGAAAATGTTGAGTAAGAGGAAGGAGAAGAATGACTCGTTAAACTGTAAAATGAAAGCTCTTTCTCAATCTGTAATCCCTTTCCAGGTGTTTTCAGAAGTCCCTATATCTATCTATCTATCTATCTAGATAGATAGATAGATAGATATATGTCCATTCAGTAGGCATGCATGATGTATGTGTGTTGTATGCAGAAATAAACACTGGGTCTAAAACCACAACATACAAGTTAAAGCATAGGAATTTTTTTTTTCAAGAGAGTTTTATTATACAAAATAAAGAAAGAAAAATTTATTCTCTGGTATTCATGAATTCAACCTTTTTTACTCCACTAAGCAATTGTATAAGGATGGGTTTTTTTCTATATGGGGTTTTTTTCTATATGAGAGTTTGCACAAGGAAATACCATGTGTTGCTTGCCCTTCTGAACCCCGGTGATGCTTGCAGTGACACTGCAATATTCATCCCATTTCTTTTTACTGGGATTTTTACCATTGCATTGTTTCCTTAGTGAACATTCAGATATTTAGAAAAGGGTAGTTTTTGTTTGGTCTCTTTAAGGTGAGTATACTGTACTCCCAGTACGTTTTCTTTCAGGCTCACGTGTTTCCATTAGAAGCTGTGCTTCTCTTCCCACTTTCCCACCACACAGCTTCTGTGTGGGTTTCATTTTCTCATGAAGCTGAAACTGGGCATACAAGTTCCAGGGCTGAAGAACTCCTCCAGGGCTTCCTTGCTCATGCCTGGAGTTATTTGTAATGTGTTGGTAACCTGCCTCTCCAATCTCTGTACTGTGCCCTTCTGCTGTCAAATTGCAGCTCCATGACACTGAGCACTGTAAATAATGAGAGAAAATATTAATTACAGCTGTGTTAGAGAAGTATTTCTTTGAAGACTGTTGGATTAGTGGAGGCTTTCTTGGTCATGCTTTTGAGCCTGTCTGTACTGAAATGAGATTCTCGAGTCCTACCATTGAAGAATGTATCTGGAAGGACAGACAGGGAGATGGGATTTGAGTTTTGACAACCAGCAGCACCAGCATTTGCTAATGAGTGCAAATAGATGTGTTTGTTTTCTACTGATGCTTTCAGACATTCATAAAGTGAAAACAGGATTTACAGGGAGAGGCTAAATTACTATCTCTTACTAGATTGCGTTGTTGGAAAAATTTACTTGGCTCCCCTCATCAGATCTGGCAACAAGCAATGAAATGAAAGATAAATACTGGCTACAGGCAATTGTTTTTAGTTAAAGCCAATTAATATTAGCTGGTTAGACTGCTTGAGAGAAAAGGGAAGTTTGCATCCCTGGAGCATGATGCTGAGTAGCAGGGGGAGAGGTAAACTTGAAATGGCATTTTTGGTACTGTGTTGCCATTATAGTGACACTATCATTTTATTGAACTTCATCTCTGAGTAGTAAGATTTTGCATTCCTGCTGCTGTCAGCATGTAAGCAGGACTTGTGAAAAGATGTCACATGTAATGATTCAGTGACAATACAGAGTGATTAACTACAAGTGCTTTTATAAGTGTGCAAAAAAATACACCAACATAATTGTCTGGCAAGGATCCTTTGGTAGCACTAACAGAGGCCTTGATTTTTTTGGTGTTAACAGTGGCCACTTGAAATATTATTTTTGCTTTTTTTCTGAATGGGAGTGCCTTTCAATGAGGAGCAAAAAGCATGAGATAATACAAAAACCAAATTGTTCTTTGTGAACGTTATGGATGAACAACCTCACTTGTGATAGGAACTTGCACCTCCTGCTCTGGTGCTCTTTCCTGGTTATAAGGGTGTTAGTGTGAAGTATTGCCAGGGAGCTCCTGCCATGCAGCATCTCTACAGCCAAGAGTTGCTGCTCCAGGGCCATCTAGTCAAACCCTGCACAGCAAGCAAACAGGCTGTACCAGTGAGAGCTCAATCAGCTAAACCAGTGCAGTCAGTGGCAGGGGCTTCTGCTGGTTCAATTGCTAATCACCCCCTAGTCTTCCTGCTTCAGCTATGCTGCAGAAGTTTGCAAATAGGTACCATTTTAGGAAATTCCACTTTGGTTGTTTAACACATATAGCACATTGTTGCACTGTAGTGTTTTCCTTTTTTTTTTTTTCCCTTCTTTTGTATCTTTGTCCTCCTCTCTAAGGAATTTTCAACTATGCCTTAGTTATATGTACCTGCTCTTGGATACAGTCATTACCACCTGCCTCTCTTGGAAGAAAGAAGTTTAAGGTTTGAATTCTGTGACTGGAAGAGAGTAGTTAATATTCAGATTTTATTCTCATGTGAAAAGGTTAGAATGAAGTCATGGAAGCTGTGCAAGGTACTTGGACAGCATTTAATATCCAAATAAATGCTGCTTTTTCATAAAACCATTAACTTCTGGTTTTGTGTTCAACTGTTAGCAGATGAGACAACTGGAAAGGAGTGATTGAACAGTTTCTCTAGCATTTTTTAAAGTGAAAAGGATACCTACAGGGTATCAGGAAAAGCTTCTTTAAGATGAACACATAGTAAGCTAACTTCACTGTACAGATCATTACAGGAAATACAGCTAAGGCACCAAATTACATTGTTTGAAATGTTAATGAAGCATTTTTGTGCACTGCAGAAACCATAGCTATGCTAGCACAAAACCAAAGTTGTTTTCGGTGGTTGTTGCTTTGCAAACTCCTCTCTGCTGGGTGCTCAAAACCTTGTGTGCAGAGAGAAAAGCTGTACAGCTTGTACTGTGTTAGATTGCTTCCATGCAAGTGGTAACGATGGTGTGACTAACCAAAGCTTGAAGAAGCACAAGTTTGATCAAGAATAAATAGGAAAAACCATTGAAAAATGGGCACAGGACAAACCATGTAAATTCAGGCATCTCAAAAAAAGCAGTGGTCTAATAGCTCCCCACAGGAAAGTTGGATGCTTTATTTATAAAATATAGGGTAATTTTTTAAAATTGTAGTTGCCAGGTTGTATATATGTTCTAAAAATTACATTTTAGTCTCAAAGGTTGTGTTCCAGTTAATCATGGCTGTGTAACAACAAGTGTTAGAATTGCTTGAATAGTTATGTCTTACATGGCTTCATTGCTTATCCTTGAGCTTAGATGAATGCTTGGTCTGCTTTATGATTGACTTCAAAAGTACAGATAGCTTTATTTGCAGTATTTTGGGTTTGGGAAACCTATTTTATTGTCTGAAATGTCATTCAGTAACTCTAGGTCATATCTGCTTCCACAGTATAAAGCATTGTAAAGCATTCTCTATCATCCTGCAACCCAGCCTGATACCTGAAAAACAAGTGTTCTTTTCATTCATACATCATAAAGAGAGTGTAGACAGATCTGCTATAATGCCTCATCCAGAAGAAAATCTCAGAGGAGACTAAATTGAGACAGAAAATTGATTTTCTCACAAAGAACCTTGGGCAAGGCTCCTGGGGAATAGCAGAAAGCAAGGAGGAAAAGAAGGAAAAGAAGAAGAATTTGGGGAACTCAGGCTTCATCTTTACTTCCTAGAGGCCATTTCCAAACACATGAAAGACAAGAAGTTGGGAGTAGTCAGTGTTGATTTATGAAAGGGAAGTCATGTCTGAGCAATCTGTTAAGTCTTCTACCATGAGATGACTGACTTGGTGGAGTGAACGTTGTTTATGTTGACTTCAGCAAAGCTTTTGTCACTGTCTCCCATAAGTTGACCAACTGAGGAGGTGCAGTACAGGTGAGTGGGAAGAAGTGTCTGAAATGCCAGAGGCAAAGGGCAGCAGGAGCTCCAGCTGCAGGCTGGTCCCTGGCAGTGGTGCCTCAGGGGTGGGAGATGGGGCTGCTGCTGCTCAGTGTGTGCAGTGATGAGCAGGAGGCCAGAGAGGAGCAGAGAGGAGTCTGAGCAAGCTGCAGGTGCTGCAAAAGCAGCAAGTGTTTGACTCCCCAGAGGGTGGTGCTGCCATGTGTAGAGGCTCCAAGAGGCTGGAGAAAGGGGCTGAGAGGATGCTCATGAGCAGAGGGAAATGCCAAGTGCTGCAGCTGGAGAGGAATAAGCCCAGGCAAAAGTACAGGCTGTGCCTGGGGGTCTGGGGAGCAGCTTTGTGGAGAAGGGCCCAGGGATGCTGGTGGATGTGAAGCAGAGCAGGAGGCAGCAGCGTGTGCTTGTGCAGGGGCAGCTGCTGGCTGCCTGGGCTGCTTTAGGCAGAGTGCTGGGAGCAGGAGGATCCTTCTGCCCTTCTCCTTCCTGGTGAGGCACCTTTGGAGTTGTGTGTCCAGGTCTGGGCTCTCAGGTCCAAGGGAGAGATGGAGAGAGCAGAGTGAGTCCTGTGCAGGGCCGTGAAGGTGGTTGAGGGATTGGAGCCTGTGACATGTGGGGAAGGTCTAAAAGAGATGGGACTGTTCAGTCTGGAGAAGGCTCAGGCTGATGTTTTTAAGTGTCTGAGTACGTGATGTGTTGGAGTACAGAAAGTGGAGCCAGATTCCTCCTGGCAGTAGACAGTAGAAGGAGGAGAGACAGTGGGTATGAATTGAAATACAGGAAAATCTTTTAAACATAAGAGAAAATGTTTGAGCTTGGCCAGCCACTGGAATTAACAGCCAGCTGAACACAGCCTTGGGTATCCTGCTCTCACTGACCCTGCTCTAAGCCAGTGCGTTGGACCAAGCCATCTGCAGAGCTGCCTTCCTGCCTTGGCCATTCTGTCAGCCTGTAAAAGCAATCAGTTGGATCACAGGACTTTGGCTCAACAGGGATCACTCAGCTATGGAGTAGTAAACAGGAGAGTTAGTAGAAGTACAGGACACCTAGAGACTCTATCTTGAGAGTAAGCAATGCCTTTTCTGTATAATCAAGTTAAGTGTTGGTTATAGTTTCCACTTCTAATTATAACTACATGCTTTTTATTTCAATGAGCAACATTTTTCACACTGCAATTAAAAATATGCCTACGCACACACATGCACTTATGCCAAGAATGAAGAAGGAGGTTTTAGTAACATTATGAAATTATGATTCTTAAAGCATTTGAATGGGCTGAGTGAACTGTGCCTCTAGTTGATTTTTTTTTAAACAATACCTAGCTTTCTTCAGGCTATACTTTTATGTGCGTCCCTTTTCGTCCCTCATTATTTCTCCCATATGTCACAATTTCTGAAGTGACCTTTAACTGTGAAGAGATAAGTTCTTAATTTATAAGTCATAAGTAACTCTTTGTGAAAGTAGGCATCTACAGAGAGCATCCATATTCTGTGAAAGGCAGCAATACAAATTCAGGACTTGCCTGATGTAAAATTGTCTGGGGGGAGAAGAGTGGTTAAAGGTAACTGCTGAGAAAACTTGCAAACAAAGGAATAAAAATATCAGAATATTAATGAATATGGGTCTTCATTGAAGATGTACCTGAGTATCAGGTTACATTATTCACATTACTCAGAGAGGGGAGGGGTGAGGTAACTGCTTAAAGTGTGTGTGTCAGTGTCTGTGTATGGGTTGGTGTAGGAATGAGAGAGCAAGGGCATGGGAGGAGTTTGGAAAACATCCCTTAGGTCTCCCCTTGCTCTTGTAGGCTCCATGTTTCACAATTATGAAGATTCATTGGGTTGTTGCTGTGCCCAGCAAATGCTGCTCGAGAATCTCTTTGCTCTTGTGGTTAGAAATGTTCCTTTACACTTTCTCCTCATCATGTGAGTTAAGGTGGCTTTTTGGGTTTTTCCCCCCCATGGAATTTCATCAATCCTGTTTGCTCTTTGTCCTTGTAAGGTCTTTTCTTTGCTTGAGAAAGTGTGGTAGGGTAGGTTTTCCTTCTCCTGAGAGTACAAGCAGCACTTCTCTGTGTTTTATTTTATACCATGTGCTGGACAGACAAGACATGATAAGGAGTGTTACATTGTAACCCAGATTAAACTTCAGTATTGCACCCTATATTGAGTTTGACTCATCCATTGTCCATTTAATACTTTTTTCTCTCATTTTCAGTAACCTGTGAAGCAATTCATGGGCCTGTATTTGTGAAATGGACTCAAAACTTTGAGAGAAGCAAAGTCTGCGTGGTCTTTTGAAAATCACACAAATTTTTAATATCCTTCTCTATCTACTCAGAATTGCTCAAACTGTCTCTGAAACTCATCTCATGATAAGATTGGGGTTTTTTTCACCTGTACACTAAGGACTGGTTTGAGTTTTTTCATGTCATCGGGGCTGCTTTTCTCTCCTTAGCTACTACACATACAGCTTGGCCTTTTCTCCAAAATGGCTTTTTACTACTTTGCCTGTGGGTAAGAGTGTGTGTTAATTTGTGGACTTTATCTGTCAGCCAGAGAACCAGCTGTGTGCTGTCTGGTAAAGAAGGATGCTGACTGGGATGAGTTTTGTTGAAGAAGTTATACATGGAGTGAATGTTGGGTTTTTCACTTACCTGAAATAGCCTCCATTTCACATTTCCATAGAGCCATGTTTTCCCTACAACCCTTTCTTTTGCTGCTAATTATAATCTTCTCTTATGAGTTCTTACAGCCACAGAATTCCCAAACTCTACAAAGGGGAGAAAAAAGGATTTAATAATTCAGAGATAAAATGATTGAGTGAAAAGGAAAAGAAAAATTATTGTGGAAAAAGAAAAGAAGCTGTGATGTATATGGGGCTTTATATGCCATTGTGGAACTATTTAAATAATTTAGCTGCCAAATGAATCACACTCCTGTTCTGTCATTCATGGAGGGGTCTGATAAGACAGAAGCTTTGTATGAACAGGATGTTTTCAGAACAGGGTGTTTGAGCAGCCCATTCTGTCTTGAAGTAAAAATTATTTTCAGCAGGCATATTCTAAACACATTGTACCTGTGTGAGAGAAGTACAAAAAGCACAAAATCTTGCAGTAGAGTTTTGTGCCTGAGTTCAGTAACACTTGGCAGAGGCCAGCCAGGATAGGAAATTATCTAGATTATATTTAGAAATAGAATATTTGCCTCTCTAGGACAAACTTGTGAGAAACTGGTATTAGCCTTAATTTAGGAAAATAGAGGAACAGTGAAATTATGATAGAGTGGTTAAGGGAGAAGATTGTAATGGCTGGGGTATGTTTGCTGTTCTGAAGAGTTAAAACTGGTGACCTCTGTTAAAACAGATAAAAATAAAGAAATAAAAGGATGGCAAAGAGTAAAAACTTCTGTTGAATTGCTAACAAGGTCTGAATTTAACAAGGGTGATGGAAAGGGAGTGAAGCTGTGGGTTGGGGTTAAAAGGCTTGAATAGGGCACTGTGACCCAGGGTAGTGTGTTGAAAAATGTAAATGTAGTTAAAAAAACCCCAGACAGCACTAAGATGAAAGTGCACTGGAGGGAATGCAGAGTAATGTTCAAGTGCAGGATACCAGCTCTGCTGTGTTTCCTTTTGGGTTTTTGGGTTTGGGTTTTTTGGGTTGTTTGTTTTTCATTTTTCAGGTGTTTTTTCTTCCATTTTCTTCCTCAGTTATCACCCTGCTACTAAGCATGCCCCCATGGCTTTCTCTGCAGACCATAAACACTCTCTGTAAGCCATCCCTACTGCACCTGTTTCACAGAGGTTTGGTATAAAGATGAAGGACAAGTAAAAGTCGATGGAATGCATGGGAAGTTAAGAACTGAAGGCTTGAGGAGCACAATGGCTCTTGGGAGCCACCCCATAGGGCCCTCAGTCTATTTGAACTGAGTTTACCAAGGTTTAATACAGGCAGTGAGGAGTTCCTGGATTTAAAGATCCTGTGACAGTGTGTACTGGCAAAGACAGACATCTGTGTTCATAATAAATTTATATCTTGTGGTGTTTTCAAATTTGCCATGGTGTCTATATATTGATTCCCCCCAAATAGCCTCCTTTGAAACTGCACTAAACTGTGTAATCAAAATCAATTTATTTTATTTTCTTTTTGGTTTTGGGTTTCATTTTGACAGATACTCATCAGCAGTTACTTTATATATCTTTGTTTTATGAAATCTTTCCTTATTGGTGGTTTGCAGTGTTACCTTCATGCATTTGATCTAAAGTTCATATAGTCTAATTTATGGCTCCCTTTGGATTGCACTGCCTATTGCTAATCATAAACTGCATATTTTTCAATTTACACTGTTTGAATATTTTAAAATTTAACTTTGTACATGTGTGTGTGTGTCTTACCTATCTCCAAACCACACTCTGAGTTTTTTCACAGTCTCTAAGGAGAAGCAGAAAAAACTGCAAACTGCATGGACCAATGTTGTCACTTAAACTTACACCCCTATGGAGCTGGTTTATTGCCTTTTTCTTTCTTGAAACCTCACTTTTAAAAATGATATTAATAAGAAATAATTCTAATTGTCTAAGGACAAAATCTTAGAAGTAGAATCAGGTAGATTTGCCTTGCTGTATCAAGGTGAGGTGGCAGAAGGTAGCCCTTTGCAGAGGCTGAGTGTCATTCTGAAGTCTCTTTTCTTCTTTGTGGCAAGTGATATTTAGATCATCTGTCTTGGCTGCATCTAAAGATCAGAGTCAGCTGTGATTTCTTGTGTTTGGGATCCCTGCAAGCAGTACCTCTGGAATGTCCAGGAGGCAGTTCTTGTTCATGCTGATGAATTCCTGCTAGAGCAGCTCAGCATGCCTTTGTTCTGCAGTTGATTATAACAACTTCAGGCCTTAGGGCTGTAAGTGCTCAGCATGTCAAGAACTGAGCACCTGAGTGAACCTTTCTTTCTCCTGAATACCTGGTTAATATCTAATTAACGACCACATTATTTAAAATTGTTTGTGTGTTTATGTCCCTTTCCCTGTAAAACTTAGTGACAGCTCTAATATTTGCTCACAGTGAAATAGGGCTGAACCTTCAGGAGGAACATGCACTCTGAACTGCTGTAAGCCCTTTAATGGCTGCTGTGGTGGCTTCTCTGACACCAGCACTTAACCAGTCACATCAATACTGCTTGGGGACACTTTGAGCATAAACAATGCTAAATAAAGCTTAATGTTGTGCAGTACAACACTACCAATGCAGATGGCAAACAGCAGTTTCGTTTTTTGTGAAGTTGGACCACTTACACAATGTTTGCATAAATTCAAACATGATATGATGCAAGGAGAAGTAACATGTAGTTTTGTTTTCAGAGCAGCATGCCAAAAGCAAAGTCAGCTAATGACAATATGTTCCTGACTTGAGCTTCAGGTATATGGGTTTTTTTTTCTTTTCGGTAATACATGACTGATTCAAATAACAACACGTTTGTGTGAACCCAGTGTCCCTAAAATGATTATGCAAGAAGTGTGATCAGAGGGCTCTGTTAGCTTTGTGGAGCTTGAGAATGAACTAGAACTTCTGCTTAATATGGAAGTTATCTGGCCTTTTAAAGCAGAATTGCATCAATTGGAATTTACCAATAACTATGAAGACATTGAATCTGAATTCTGATGCAATTAAAAAGAAGAAGTACTGTCATAATTTTGCTGCCTTCTTGCAAACCTTGTAAGAAGAACCATAGGAAGAACTGACATAACTGTCCTCTTTTCATGAGAAGATGCTGACAGAAGGAACAAGGGTGAGCTAAAGGCTGCAAAAGTTTATTTCAGAAGCTATTTCTACATAGCTTTATTGTGCTGAAATCGGAAGAGTAACTATTGTTGTAGTTTACTGTCATAAATAACCCAACCTTGAGGACTTTTATAGCCCCAAAAATGCCTCAATGTAATGAAAATTTGTAAATCTTGAGGTAAGAGTCATCATATAGTGTGAAAATCAGCATCTTGGATGAGCACCTGGTTTTCTGTAGGAGTTTTTAGAAGCTACCTTTGCCAAGAGCAAAGCTCCTTTCTGTACCCATTCATTTCTTGTCAGGAAGAAAGGAGTTGCCACATTCCTGGATAAGCTGACCACCTGACTCACAAGGGCATTTTACCATGTTTATTCAAATATGATAGCTTATCATATCAAACACATTTCCAAGGTGTATTTCTACTTTAGAAGATCTTAAATAATGAATTTTTAATTTTCAAAAAATGATAGAATTCATGGAGAAAATTATCTACTTGCTCTTTAAAAACAGAATAAATTTGGAATAGATGAATTGACATCACTAAAGCCTGAGGCATAAGTTTAATTAGTTACTGGCATAGGTTTCACTACAGCTATTATGCAGTACATACCTCAGGGAATGTTTGTCTCAATGGATTTATACTGTCTTATGCTGCATGGATTTTTCTTACCAATGTTAAAAGAAATGAGTGGAAGTGTTAGGAAAACTTTTTTCATTAATTCCTGAAATCTTGTTAGAATTTTAAACATATAACAGTGTATCATTATCTTAATTTTTTTTTCTTTTTACACTTTCTGAAATGGGCTTTTGAATCTTTGCAGAGACACTAGGGATTTATTATATTTCTTGAACACAATCCTTCTCAGGTACCAGGGCAGTTGGTTTTTTTCAGAGGAAGTACCTGTCTGTGTATTAGCAGGAGTGCAACATGGGTACAAAGGAGGAATGTGGTTTTCTGTTGTTTTTAGCAGTGAACCTGTTAAATTTTTGTAATGTTTGTTTTTATGAAGTTTATCACCATTGCAAAATGGCAGCAAGCTACCCTTGCACTTTTTTGGGTCTGAATGTGTTGCAGGTCTCCAGAGGATGCCTGGGAATTTGTCCCAAACCCAGGCTTAGCAGCCTCACTCGTGGTCCTGTTGCTGATCACTGTGGGAGGTGCTGGGCACTGGGCTGTGTCTGAGAGCCTGTGTCAGCACTTTCCAGTGATCCTTCTTGTGTGGAGCCTCAGGATCTTTTCAGCACCTGCACTCTGAGGAGTCTGGCCACCAATGGTACTGGAGGAACAGATTCTCCAGTGGGCACTGCTTTATCAGGCCTGGAGAGCAGTTGCTGGCACTCAGACTTCTGACAAGATTGCATTTCCAGCCCAAAAATTCAAACTGAATTATAAAGAAAATTTGTGTGCTTGTGCACTATGGCACTGTCCTAGAACTGGAAGCTGTAGTTTCAGGTCATGCCTTTGGTGCCAACTTTAGCACCTGAGAAACCAGGCATAAATTTTTCTTTCCCTGGGACAAAGGAAGATGAGATACTGATGGAGAAGCCTGTGGATCATAATGCACTAATTAGAAGGGATCAATGAATTAGAGTATCCTCTCCCTTCTGATTTGGTAGAATGTGGAAAATTACTAGCAATTAGAGTGCAGTATTGTGGATTTACTTTTCCTTGTTTTGAAACTCCTTAAAACTGGCTGTGAAGAAAATATCTTGAAATGCACAGTTTTGGAGATTTTGTGCTACTTCTACTGTTTATGAAATTGCCCTTACTAAATGAGAAACATCACCTGGAAAGTCACTTTTTTTCCTTTTCATTCTTTTGGACTGTTGGTGTTGCACAGGTGTGGCAAACATCTGCAGGTCTTCAGCTACTCCTAAACCTTCCTTTGACAGGTGTGTCAGAGACCATGCCAAAATCTAGGTGTAAGGTGTGTAATTAACTCCTTGGGTAGACACAGCCCTTTCAGGATCTTGGACACCTCAAACAATTTTGGCACAACTTCTCCCCCAGCGTGGCTGCTTTAATCTGTGTTCAAGGAGCTCAGACAGTTACTTTGTTCGTTTGCCACTTCTTTTTTTTGACTCCCAAGCAGAGCTGAAGGAGTCAGAGTCGAACATTTCTTGTTTTTAAAATGACTGTTCTCTTGCTTATGTTCAAGCTGAAGCTCCTCTTCAGAGATCTGGTTGGAGACACGGATGAATCATCCTCCTCTCTCCCTCCCTCTGCGGTGCCTCAGAAAGTCACTGTAGCTGATGCCTGAGCTCCTGAGACTAGGGGGGAGCGATGGAAAGGCAGCTGGAGAGGCTGTTTGTAGAAATGGTCAGAGTACTGCAGCTTACCATCAATGAAAATAATTTAGAAAAAATTTATTTTCAATGAATCGTCTGTTAAAAGCCACATTTTTAAAGCATAGGAGGGCTGGGAAATAATGGTTCAACTTTAGAGATTAAGTACTAAGGAAGATAGCATCTCTTTTTGGTCTGTGAAATTGTTAGAAAATGTTTCCAGCCCTGGAAAACTAAAACTTGACATCATGTATGCAATCCTGAGGCTCTAGATAGGAGCAAGCCTGTATTTCATCAAGCTGTGTGAATGTGCACAATCACATCACTGAATGAAAGGTTGATTGTTTTAAAATAATTGTCAACAGCCCTATGACCTCATCCCTTGCTATGAAGGAAGCCAAGAGATTTCTTTGTATTATTCACTGTTTTTCTCCAAATGCAAATCCAACAAACTACAAATCTTTCAACAAGAAAGTGGATAAAGAGATACTAAAGATTCAAGCAAATAAAAACACATGAAAGATAAAAGCAGAAATCAACATAGTCTTGCCTGTTGGCTGGCTTTTAATGCCAGTTCTGTCTAAAGTCTGCCACGGTGGAAGCAAGAGGAAAGAGAATGGTAATCTGTAGGTGTCTCAAGAAGAATAGGACATCTCTAACTATTATGGAACAGTGGATGCCATAGGAGAGAGAGAGGGCAACAGCAAGTGTTTCTCACAGTGGCTTGTGAGAATTTTTAAGGAGTTGTAAAGATGTGGTAACTTGTTATGTATAAACAATCTCCAGGTGGTGTTTCTTTACTTTGTCTTTCTGTTCTTCTCAAGGACAGTGTGTGAGGAAGATGTTTTTGTTAGTTAGCCAATCAAATAAAATCTATCATGTCACTCTATAAAAACTGTGTGCTTCTCTTGAATAAAACCTTCTTTGCTCTTTCTACAATACTGCCTCCTGCCTGTTCCTGTGTTATTCTCAGTGCAAGAGTGACACAGGACCATGCTTGTGACAGCTGGTCTTGGGGTGAGATTTCCTGTAAGAAATGCCTTTGCCTGGTTTTACTACTGCTGTGCACTAACCACTTCACACACTGAAATAAACACAACAGCTTCAGCCATACAAGCATCTTTGTAAAATGATCATCCATGCTGTGTGTGCTTGGTATGAATGAGACTCCTTTGTAGCCCTTTGTAATCACTCTCATTTACAGCTAATGAACGAGGTTCCTTCCAGAGGAGCACATTTTCTCCCTGGCATGTAGGGAAATAAAATGCATTTAAGATTGATAGGATAGGGATCCAGTTGTTGTGGGGTGATTTGAAGGTCTGAGGGGTTCCAGGAAACTCAGACAGCATGTCTGGGTGTTACCACAGGAAATCAAACTTGGATTTCAGTACTTAAATGGAATGGCTTGGATCCTGCCAGCCATAGATGCTGCCTGCCTGTATCTATGTGTCCAGGGCAGTGTTCTCAAAGATGCAGTGCTGCAGCAGTGGTGGCAGGCAGAGAATAAGCGTGCCTGGAGTGTTCTTGTCCTCCTGTTGCCTTACTTGAAGTTCTGAGCCTGGCCTGCTGGGCTTTGCTCTGTGATGACCCTGGTGGGTGGTGGTGAGCACTGCCTGCCATGGTTACTTGGCCCCTCAGCACTTCTGGACACTGAAGTTTCTTCAGGTTGCTTCGGAAGTTTGTAGAAACTTTCCGAGAGCGTTATCTTAACATTTGCTACCCATGAGAGGACTTTGCCTTTGCTTCTTCCCTTTCTCACTTCCTCCTCCCTCTCCTCTCTTCTGCTCTAGAGAAACCACTCCATTGAGCAACAGCCTGCAGCCTGCTCAGGGTGGTCACCTGCAGGCAGCTCCGAACCCTGAGCAGTTTCAGTCAAACCCACAGTGAGAACATAGAAATGCAGCCTAATGTTTATCAAAGAAGAGATGGAATGGTTGAATGCTGCTTTGTGTTATAGCAAATACCTGTACAAGAGGGAAAACGCTGATTCTCACTGAATCTGAATATAATATCTTGTGATTTTTAATTTTCTCTTATTAATTTACCTACATGATACATATTTTCATAGTTTCTTAAAAAGCAGTGCAGCAGTTAAGCAGTAATGCAGACAAGGATAAATCTACAATTAGATTTGAAGCTTTCAGCTGTGTTTTAAACTGAACTGTACTTTTTAGAAAGGCATGCTTTCTATTTTTTCTAATCATAATGAAAAAAAATCACACTAATTTTATTGATGTAGGGAAGCATGTCTTAATAATAAGTTTGAGTGCACTTATTTCTCAGCATTTACTGGGGGGAAAGGGTGTTTTGTAACATTTGACAATCTGAATTCCATCTGGGTTGTTTTTTTTGTTTGGTTTTTTTTGGGGGGGTTGGGTTTTTTTAATGTGTTTTTTTAATGTGTTTTTTTAAATATTTTTGGAGGGGGTGTTTCACGCTTTTGAAGACAAGAAACTATACTAAAACCTGGGCAATGGTAGACTGCAACAGCTGGGAAATAATGATCTCAAACAAAGAAGGAGTGGGGGAAGCCAACAACCAAGGATGATTTTAGGCAGCCGTGTCTTTTGGCATAGGAATGGCTTTCAGAAAGTGAGGATAGAGAAACAGACAGTAGATGCCAACAAATTCTTGCTGGGGCATAGGACCTTGTGGTGCATTTTGAAGGATTTAGTCTCATTTGGAATGTTTGGAGGACTCTAAGCAGTCCTTTCACTGTGATGGGATATTCTTACTCAGGCTCTTCCATTGCTGTTGCTGGTTTCAGAGTGCTGATGCCAGGGGTGGAAGCTGCCCTGGACAGAGGGTGTCTGTCTGTGTGCCCTTGGCTCCTGCCTCCTCCCACTGCCAGCCTCTGTGGAAGAAGGGGCAGTGTGGTGTATGGGAAGGGTCTCGAGGCATGTGGCAATTAATATTGACTTTTGACAAAGATCTGAGTTTGGGGTGGCCTCTGTCACTGTGCCTGTGTGTGCAGGTGGGCAAAACAACTGGTCATGAGAGGGTCATGCTTTCAGGATTCTCTTAGTGGGAGAAAGAAAGGAAAAATCAGTTTTGAACAAAACCTCTGAGGTGTAGGTATGATCAGAGCTGTGGTTGCAGGACATCTGTAAATAATGTGACTTTAACAGGAAGTATTTTTTTTTACACATAAATAACAAAGTGGCTTTGTGCCTTTTTTCATTAGAAGTGTGCCCAGGCACTACTGAATGAAGCATATAATTAAACAGTTGTTTTTTGGAGTTCTCTGTTGTGGGGCCAGTGTGTCTTTTTCCTCATAGCAAAAAAGAGATGAATTTCTTGTCTTCTTGTATTCTCTCTAGATAATTTTAGGGAAGTCTAGTTGTTTTGGAACCACTTTGGTTAAGTAAAAGTGAAATGTTTTCAGTTGTGGTATATTGTATAATTTTTTCTCCTGAATGGAAAGATTAAACAATTTAACTCCTGCATTCTGTAGTTTGAGGGTAAATGTTTTGTCTGGAGTAAAATTCTGGTCTCCACTCAATACTATAATTCCTACTTAATTTAATGGAAACAGGGCTTCACCCTTAAGTCTGAGTAGATCTACTCTAAATGTGAGTGGGATGCTGATTAAATAGCAGTTAAAAACAGAACAAAGCCTTTTGTCAAGGTAGATGGTGTGTGTGTGTGTGTTACATTTGACTTGCACTGTATCCCAGAATAGATCCAGAACTGCTGTTGTTATAGTTTACAGGTCTTGCAGCAGAATACATTTCTATACTGCACAAATCATTCCTTTCATGCTGCTTTCCCTCAGCTGTGGAGGAGCTGTACACAGAGGTCAGAAAAGCATTACAGACGTTTCAGAGTCAGAGAACAGAGCTTAAAAACAAAACAAAACCAAACAAAAAGCTGTCTTTGTGTGCTGATCTCAGTAAACTGTGTTTTGCTGGCTCCCTGCTCTTGGCTGTAGCCATTGGAAATTAAGAGGCTAAAAGTGAAGCTGGCAGAGAGCAGAACCACGTGTGATTTTTGAGTGGAGCACGTTACAAGCTCTGGTGCTGTTTGGGGGGGAGAAGAAAGGCAGCCCCAGCTTAGAACCCTGTTGGGCAGAGCCTCTGTGTGATTATTCTGCTGCTCTTGCACAGCTCTGAGAGCTCATCTCATCAGCACAGCAAGTTCCACTCTGAAGGATTGAAAGGTGTTGGTGGAAGGATTTTTTTTAGAGGGAGGATTTTGGCTTGTTAGCTTGACATGGCTTTGAGGGTTTTGTGCATCTAAAAAAAGGCACATTATTTTTCTTCTTTTTAGATGTTATTGAAGATACCACTCTTATGATTAAAAAAAACAAACCCCAGCCAAGCAAAAAACAACCACCAAAAAACCCAGCTACAAATAACTTCCTCAGTTGTTTAGCATAAAATTATTCCTGGGAGATCTTAGCTCATTTATTCTCATGACTTGTATTTCTGATTAAAAAGTTCCTCCTCTTCCTGTTATTTTACTATTCCTTCCCCTCTGATGTATTTTTAGAAAATAATCACACATATTTTCAATGTATCAAAAAGGCCAAGCTCTTTTGATTTCCCCTTTCAAGTGTCCTTTACACTGATTGATCCAGCCCTTTGCTTTGCCCCATCAGTGTGGTTAGTCCCTCACTGCAGCACTGTGTGCAGCACTTCAGCAAAGCCTTGCCACTGACTTACCTACATGGTAGCAGACAATTTTCTGCAAGGCTCCTGCCTTAATTCAGCCTCTTCAGTTTTCTTTTTCAGACTCCTTATCTGGTTTCAGCTGCTTTCCCCCTTTCCTCCTGGCTCTCTCTACTCTCGATCTTCAGCCCTTCCCATATATTCCCTTCCTTGTCAGGCATGGCAGCTCCTTCCTTGCTCCCACCTCTGGGATTTCTTCAGCTTGTCTTATTTTTCCAGCCATGCCAGGCCTCCTCCTCTTTCCCCCAGCTCTGTGTCTCCTTTCCCTCTCCCCTGAGATTCTTTCATCTCAGGTTATCCCATTGAATTTGCTCCGCTTCACCCTTGTTTGCTTCCCCAACGAGGTTTTGATCCAGGTTCTTATTTCAATATAAATGCTCTTCCTCCCCCAGTGTGATCTTGTGCTCCTCCAGCTGATCTTTGGTGATTCCCTCTTGCTGTGGCACTGCTGGGAGCACAGGGCTGGGGCTTGCAGCCAATTTCTGCCCCTGGCACCACCAAGGGGATTTCTGCCCTCCTGCTCACAGCCTTCAGTGAATACACTGAGCATCCCAGCATGTGTGGCAGTAGTGAGTGACAATGAAATCCATGGAGATAGTAACAACTATTACTAAATCTGTCAGTTATGTACTTTTTTTTTTTTAATTTTGAAATCATTATTTTTTACCATATTTGTGAGATTTTATTTATGTGGATACCTCAAAGCATATTCATTGTATAAATATTAGCCATGGTAATATTTAAAGGTATGACATGTTAAAACTTGTGTTTTTCAAAAGTTTAGGATTTTAGAATAGTTAAAGCTACTTTGTCCTAAGTTTCCTGCCCCCACCCCCAGAAGCAGGTTCTTGTTAGAAATAAAAGAAGGGGATCCTGACATTGCTTTTTTTAAATATCAAATATTTTGTAATATAGTTTTTAAAAAGAATTGTCAAGATAATACCTAGATAAATACTGGTTTTATAATAGGAAGTTATTTGCAATAATGAAGAGTACTAGAGGGTTCCTGTGAAATTTGTATAGTGTAAGTTACATTTTCAAGAAAGAAAAGTAGGTTAATTTTATTGTTGAACTTGTAACTTAAAGCATAGCTTTAAGCAAATCAGAACCAAAGAAAGTATGTTTTGTACAAAATAAGCATTTCCCTATTTTTAATTTGAGCAAGCTATTAAAAAGCCATAAAATTTTAACTGCTACCTCAGCCAAATTTTATAGCCTTGTTTTCATCCAAGATGCTTGAAATAAGTATCAACAAACATTTAAAGATAAATTGGATTTTTAGCTGAAAATTTCATTTATCTGGTATAAAACTTATTAGCGAGAGGCATACTTACCTCTATGTATGATTTGTATCCATGTGCCAAAGAGCACCATGCATTTGATTAATAATTATTTGTTCTACATTTGATTAATATTATATTTGTACAGTTGGCTGATGTGAATTAAAATTTTATTTCCTGAAAATATTATACTGCTTTTCCTGTTCATAATGTAGATTTTTATCCCAAGTTTGTGCAGCATCATGTATATATTGAACTGTGAGCTCTTGAATACAAAAGCTCCAGCTTGAAATGCAAATGTTTTTAGTGCTGGGTTACTTTTTTTTTTTCCTGGAAGAAAAAAAAATCTCAAAAGAGCAGAATCTCTTTCCTAATATGTCGTAAGAAAAAAAAAAAAAGATCTCCTGAGGCAACAAATAGATACAGTATTGACTGAAATATCTAATAGCTGCTCATTGCTTGGCAGTGATAGTACTGAGCCACCCTTACAAAATCTGTACCGTTCCAGAGCCCACTCAATAGACTTAGAAGCACACAACTTATGAGGGAAGTAAGTGCATTACAAATATCCTGCTTGAATTTATTCCTTGGTGCAGACAGTTTAAAGATGTTATGAAGAGTAGAAAAAGCAATGAAAGCTAAAATTGGGAATTTTAGTGTGCTCTGGTAGCTGTTCTCTATTATGAAATGAAATAATTTTAATTTCAAATAAAACCAAAATTGTTTGTGTTAAAGGTAATCAAAAAGTAAACATGGTTGCACAGTCGAAATATTTCTTTCCACTTTTGACAGTGTTGTGAATCATTTTTGGTTTCTCATAGGTGTGCAGTCTAATATAAGGTTTCAGCTATTTGAGCACATCACGGGTGCTGTGGAAAGGGGACTTAGGGATCACTCTAAGCCTTTTCATTATGAGGGCTTCCTCTTGGGAAGTGAAGGGATATTTTTATTTTTAATACTCTTTTCCTCTCTAGCTGACATGCTGTCTGAGCTGGCAATGGCAAGGTCCTGAAGGGTGTGTCCATTCAGCCAGAATTGTCACTGCTGGATCCTTCAGTTGGACTTGGAATGGGCTCCCTCTGAAAACCTCTGCATGTTATTAGAACAGAATGGTGCAGACTGCTTGGGCTGAGGAGGTGGGAAGTGATTGCTCTTTGCTGGTGGTGATAGGATGCTTGTTTTCCCCGTGAGCTGGTGAATGGGTCTGAATCACCATAACAAAGTGTTCAGGGTTGTTTCACAGTCTGTGGTTGCTCTCTTACTGCTCATGAAAATACACATTATTGTTGTCTCCAGTTCTTACAGTTTCTCCCAAGAGCCTGGGAATGTTTGTCATCTCCTATGTTCCCCCCTCCTCCCCCATCTGGTTCTGAGACAAAAGAGGTCTAAATCCCCCATGTTTCTTTAGTCCTTTTTCAATGGCCTGTGTCACCATATTTTGCCATTTAATACAGGGTATGTAAACTTCTCCACAGAGGGCTCAGCATAGGGAATGGGGAATCTGGGTCTGGGAGGGAGAGGAGTTTCTCTTGCTATAGCCCAGCTGAGGTGTGATCTGTTGAAGCATCTTAGTAAGGAGGGAGACTTAGGAAAAATCCTTTGTATCCATGTGGAATCTTAGCTTACCACTTCAATTGGAAAAAAACCAAACAAACCCAAGCTAACTGTGTCAGCACTACATCTTTTGAGTGGAATACACTGATGCTATGACCTAGTAGGGTAATTCTACTGTCTACTACTAGGTAGAGAGACATTTACAGTGTATTTAAAAATAAAACAACTTGTAACCTTTGTAAGTTGCACAATAGCAATATCAAGTTTTGTTATGTACATGTAACTGAAAGAATTACAATGTACCCTTATTCCTCCTCATTCTATGGACTCTCTGGTGGTTCTGGATGGACCAGCTGAGGGGTTTGTTTTTCTTTTTCTTTTTTCCTTTTCTAATATGTTCAGATTCTGTTGAGGCTGTTGGAGTGCTCAGGTGTGCTAGCACGTGTGTGGTTTGTCCTGCTGGGCTTTGAGTGAAGAATTCATGGCTGTGGTTGAATGGGAGGAGTGATAGTGCAGAACATGTGGTAGGGAAGAGATACATTACTTAAGCTGCATCATTTTTCCTTATTTCTTTTGTAGTCTAGGCACATCCATATCACTTAAAAAAAAACCAACTTTTTTTATTTTGAAGAAGAGGTTGCTCTATTCCTTATTTGTAATAATGAAATGTACTTATGGATATCTTACCCAGTCTTAAGAAATCTATTTTCATAATTTTAACCTAAAATGTGAAAATTACATTTGGAGTTGTCTGTTTTCTTAACAGAGATTGATTACTCTGAAGGAAATTAATTTCCCTGTCTTTGAGAGCATGTAGAAAGAATCTGTGATTCACCTATTAGGCATACTCTATGGTATTTCTGAAAATAATTTCAAAGGAGGAGGAGAAGGAGGAGGAGGAGGCCATCCTGAGGCAGCCTAATGTTAACTGCAAAGGTCTCAGAAGTGATGTAGCTGAGCAGGATTTGTCAAAGCTGTGATGAGTTAATAGTGAAGAACATAAGTGATGAAATCCATTTTCTGTTGGTTGACCTTTTAAAATATTTGATATTTCTTCTTGTGTTATTTTTACATGAGCCTTTCTTGAAAATAGGATAATCTTACTTCACTTTAACTCCACCTTCACTCATTTTTAGTTCTAGCTCCCCCTCTCCCCTGCTTTTTTATTTTATTAAAGCATTTGTCAGATGTGCTGACAGGAGTGTGAAGAAAAGGCAGTGAGATGTCCCTTGTTGTGCCTCAGAAATTATTTGAAGTAAAGTAATTGGAGGTCTGGGGATGGAAAAACTGGAGATAATATCCTGAAATAGATCTTAAGAATTGAAAGGATGGGCCATAACTTTGATATCCTCTATGCTTGTTTTAAAGGGTTCTGGAAAGTCTATATGGTTAAGCTGCAGATGACTGTCCATATGACATTCCTCTTCTGCCACACAAGTTTTTCCTTTCTCTGTAACTAATTAACTCTGTAGCTGGTTCTTTACACAGTGGTGTTTAGAGCCTGCAGAGTTAAATCCCAGCTAGTGACCCTGGCAGCTCCCAGTGATCCCAGCTGTCTGGCAGCCTTTCACCAATTCAGCACATTTTTAAGCTGCAGGATTGGGTTCCTGGATCTGTGTTAGCAGTTTGATTGTCTCTGCAGCTCCACTCCCAGTGCAGTAGGAAAGCTTAGAGTGCATTTCCTAGTGGATTTCGAATTTTTTTGCTATGTGGAATCTAAACCTCCATACCTAGTAATAAAGACTTTTTAAAAACTTTCCAAAAACTCCTGAGTGGACAAGGCCTAGCCTACTTATGCAAACTTGCATGAGTAGTTGGGTCTTACCTTGAAGACCAGCAGAAGAGCTTTTGGAGTATTTCTTCCTCATGCTACAGCCAATAAAGTACAGAGATTGCTGCTTCAGACACATGGCTCTGTTTGGGCATAGGGGAACATTCCAATTGTGGAAGAGAGAAGGGCAGGGCTCTCCCATTGACTTCTACATGTAAGCTTTAAGAGCTTTGGCATGATGGAATAAGAAATTAGTCTGCAGATTTTGAAAGAAAGCTTAAAAATGTAAGTCCTGGTTTATGGCTTGCATGTCATCTGTTGTGTTGCTTAAGCAGCTGGAAAAGGTATCAGCTATTTAAATCTAAATTCAAAACTTTTGATTAAAAATACATGTTTGTTTTCCTTTCTTGTGCCAATTGAAGTTCCTTTCTATGTGTAACAGAAGGTATTGTATCTCTTCCATATAGCATTTTTGGTGATTTTGGTTCTCACTTCTTTCAAGCTCACTTTGCAAAGCAGAGTGTTTTTCCAGCTTTTAAAGGACTGTGGCAAAAGAACTGAAAATACTCAGACAATCACTGCCTTTTTGCTTAAGGGTTGCATTAGGAAGGTGATGTAATAGGGCTGCAAGGCTTGGTCTTCTGCAGGTAAGCAAAGGAAGCACAGGCTGCTTGCCTGGAGTCAGTGCACGTTGGTGGGATTGCATCCTCCCTGCATGGAGACAGAGGTCACACCTTGAAATGAAGGAGCTGCTGTAGTCCTGGTGTGCCCTGTCCATGCCCTTTACCCAGCAGTAATCGACAGCTGAGAAGGACAGGCTCTTCTGAATTAATCCTTCAGTGTTGTGTTTCTTGTTACTTCTCAAAATGGGAGCATAAAATTGCCATTAAACCATTTTTGTTTTCTGTTTTGGTGCTGCATATAACCTGCCAGCTCTGGGCTTGATGCTTTGAATATTGAAATACTTTGAGTATCTACTTCCAGTGCCCATCTTGGTCTTGATTATAGCCTGTAATTGCATTTTTTGAGGGGATAAATGTCATTTCTTCCATTTATTTGTATGAAAATTGGCTTGTTATCTAATGTTGGTGACTCCTAACTTGATCTCTTTCACTCAGGAAAAATCACTGTGAATTTTTGAGAAAAGAAAGTCCAACCTCCTCTGCCTTATTCAAATTGCCTGTTTTCTTTCTTAATTTAGGTCTTCCAACTAAGCTGTCACTTATAATTTAAATGTGACAGAGGAGGTGGCTGAGTTGCATTTAGTTTTTTACCTTGAAAAACTGTAGGTCAAACCAAAACTATAGCAATGGTTACACTCCATACAGTGCAGGAGAAGGACAGGGTAACATAATTTCCAAGGCAGGTAACCAGTTGTGGCTAGGTATGCAATATATATGGTGAGAGAAGAATTGCACACATAAAAGTAAAAAAAGGTAAAAACTTACTGAATAGGTGACTTGGTACTTGGTCTGCTAGGAAGTAACCTATGCAGTTCACTGTACTTAACTCCCTGTACCTTTGTTTTCTCAAGTAATATCTTACAGAAATTATCCAGACATCATAGTGAGAACATTCTGTGTGTAACCCTAGGAGTGAAATGTTGTGAATATGCCACTTCTGCTCATTGCAGTACTGTGCTGTAATGGAGTTAAGCTTTCATGTATTTATCACTCCTAATCCATATGTACAAAGTTGCAGATAATAACCATTTTTTACAGGAAAATTTAGGTGCTAACTTTACCTTGCTGCTGTCCTGCAGTGCTGTCAGTGCTGTCTTTGATGAGCAGGGATCTCAGGAAAGTGACTAGGCAGATGTAGATGTGGAACAGTTTATAGTTTGTCCTGACTATGCAATTTGTCTCTTATATATTTGTGGGGGGTTTTTTTTTGTTGTTGTTGTTTTGTTTTGTTTTGTTTTAAATTTACCTATCTATGTTAGGGAAAAAGCAATTTGCAAATCCCTCCCTTCCCCTTTGAGTTTTGTAAACAGTAGACTGGGTTTTAGACTACCAGTGCCTGCTGATTTATGTGTTCCTGCTGTTCCAGACCCAGTGCCTGGTTTGCCAGGCTTCTGGCTCTGTTAGGGCATGTTTTGTATTTAGTAGCTTAATCCATGGACTGACTTCATTTCAAGGGAGAGAATTTTGCTTTCCACAGCCAGATCTTTGACTGGAGCTGATGCCCTACCTGCTGGATTATTAATACCCAGTTCAAAGTGTCCAGTTCATTTTTCATTTCTTGACTTCCCCATTTCCCCTCCTCTCTTAAGTCTTGGTTGTTATAGAAATACTGAGTTTTGGTGACAAACTCGATTTCTTCTCAATTACCACATAAAATAAGGTGAAACTTGTTAGCAGGAACTGTTACTATATTATTATAGACATCTGTAATTGTAGAATTTGTATTTTTTTCCCCTTTCAACAGCTCAGCCTCCTATTATTTTAATGCATACTTCCAGGCTGTAAAGGAGCTGTTATAATAAAGGGTGTTTACAGGACTCTGCTGTAGTCTCAGGAAATTCAGAGAGGCTTTTTTGCAGCCTGTCCCAATCCCCAGCCTCTCTGGAAGCTTTCTTGCATAGCTACTCTAGCTGTGAATTTACAACAGTAGCTCAACACACCAGGGAAAAAAACTGACTGGCTTCATTGGATAAAAGATGAATACTACTTTGTACAAATGTTGTGGTGTTTAGAGTATTTCTCCCAGTATTTCTCAGACATTTTCAGTAGGTCTTGGTTCTAATTCAGCATATGTGCTTGCTTTTGAAAACAAACAGGGTTGGTTTTATGTTCTTTCTGAGAACCCTCTCCAGTTTCTGAGGGTGGGAGGCAGAGTGCTGTGTGGGAAGGCAAGAATACATTGAAGCTGAAGGACTCTTTACCTGCACTACATGTTGCTAAGTTTCCCTTTCCCCCTCATTTATCTTCATTCCTGTGTTATCCCATCCCCATTTTGAGGATTTCTTGGCCTTTTTTTGCATGTTAACTAAAATCTTGCAGGCTTTGATGGCTGTTCAGTTAGCAGAGCTGATTTCACTCCCTTTAGGGTATCTAGCACTAAGAGTTGCACAGTTGGCTTTTCCTCTGTCCCCAAGCAAATGGGATAGACAGAAGATAAAATTTGATTGTATTTCAAGCTTTGGGGCTGGTTCTAATATCTTTCAGTTTTAATTTCCAGCTGTTTGTAATAAAAAAAAAAAATCTGCTTTAGAAATGATCATCAGCTTGATACAGTTCTATGGTGAATAAAATGTGCATCTTCAAACCTGTATATCAGTTTTTGAGGCTTATTTTTTTTGACAGTCTGTAGTGGTACAGTATCTTATGGTGGTTTTTGTGCTTGCCCTCCTGAGATTCAGTGTTTAAGCAGGATACACATGCAGCATAAAAGGTTATGAAGATAATGAGTTCAGATTATTACAGTGGTGATATCACTGCAACAGGCAAAGAGACATCTGGCTGTGGTCAGATACAGGTGCTCTTGGGTTTTGTATTTTTGTTTCCTCTGACATCTGAATAGTGCAACTCTGAGTTTTCTTCTTCTGAGAAACAAAAAGTTATGTCTAATACACATTTCTGCTATGAAAGTCCTTACAAATGTATAAGGCTGGCTTTTCAGGTGTGAAGTGACAGGATGAGAGCCACAAGCAGTTTTTCTTGTACTGTTAAACCCTGTTGAATCCTTGCTCTCTGCCCTACAGATCAAGGCTTCTCAACTCCTGCAGCTCAGGCTGTTGTCACTGCCTGAGCAGAGTTACAGGTGATGCTCATGGTGTCAGTGCTGCTACTTCTGCTTCAGACTGGATCACACAAGCATGTAATTGAGTTAAACATGTTAAAATCCAGATAAACACTTCCATGTTTAGTACCATTTAAATGGGATAGCTTTTTCAAGAAGATGTGAAAAAATCTGGACACCTTCCACAAGTGTCATGAATCATCTAGATTTGCTAGCTTTCTCTTGCAATCCATTTGGGCAGAATTTCTCCTGGTGATGATGATAATTTTCTAATGTATCCAGCAGACACCTATTCAAGCAGTGACTGGGGAATAGAATCAAAACAATCAGAGTGTTCTTTTTTAAATAATTGCATTAAGTGTCCACTTAACTGGATAATATTAGATTTATGAAATAAAGCTTACAAAATTAAACAGAGTATAAATGAGTGTCAATTGACTACACTCTTGCCTTCTACATTATCAAAAGGATTTTGCACATACTATGGCAATTTAGATTTTTGTTATTGTTAAATACACTGAACCGTTTTGGTATTCATTTACACAAAATAATGTCCTAAAACACTATTCACTGTAGAACAGCAGAGTGGGGAAAATATTTTGGTTCAAAATAGTCTTCAGGGCATCTTTTCTTTTGGACATCTCATATTGTTAAAATGAGGAAAGAAGTTCAAAAACATGATGTGAGAAGACAGTGGAAGTACAATTTAGCTGTGTCCTCCAGAGTGTACTTTAAAAATTAAGCATTTTTAGAAATAAGCTGAGGAGATTGATTCTAATTTTCTCTGGATTTTTTTCTGTTGACCTCATTGTGTATGTGTGTGTGTGAATTAAGAATGTAAGTAGAAATGATAATTCTTGTTAATAGATTTTTTTCCCCTTGTTTTAAGAATACTATAAATTTTGAACAGCTGGTAAGAGTATTTGGCCAAAGATTCTTACTGAATTCAGGGTTAGCAATGTTTTTACAATACTTAGTTGAAAAATGTAGTTTGTGGCTAACTGCCCCAGATTTTGAGTGAATGAAAATAAATATCCAAAGACAAGGTCTGAGTTGTGACTTTGTGAAAAGGGAATAGTATGCTTTTCCAGTCTTCCTTGTGCACTTCAGAAATTTGGGTAAATATTTTGACATGACCAGGAAACCTGAGCAACCAAATGAAAGAGTCTCATTTTCTGACCTTACAAGCATCTTTGTATAGAAAATTACTTTTGAAAGTTGAGCTCTGAGTAAGAAGAACTTAATAGATAAACTAAGACAAATAAGAAAATACATAGGATTTCCCTTAGAACTGCATGTATGTGTCTTGTGAATAGATTTTAATAAAAAAAATGGAAGTATGAGAGAGAATTTCATGTTACTGAAAACCAAACTGCTTTATTTTTTGTCTGTGATCTGTGAGACTGTCATACTGAAGGCAGTGTTATGAGGTAAAGGAGAACCTGTGAGAACAAATATTGTATTGTGGGATAAAGAGGGAGAAAGGAAGCTGAAATACTTGTTTTGATTACCTGTGTCTCCAACCTTTGTTTTCTAAATGACAAATAAATTACTTCCTATTAAACTGTCAATGGTGTTAATGTTAAGGTGTGGTTGGTTCTGTTTAAAGATTTGTGTAGCTGTGTAAATAAATGGAGACCAGACCATTTATTTTGATCTATGTGTATATTTAATAAATATTTAAAATACAGGAAGTACGGAATTCACCAGTACTTGGCTAGCATGGTACTTATTATACTCAAGCTTCCTTTTTGCCTTTTTAAATGACTTTTCCCAGTTATTGAATGTTTATTTGTGTGGGCTTGGCAACAGTGAATGTGAGATAAAGCCTATTTAGATGAGGAAGCAAGTGATTTTTTAAAAAAAGACATATTAAGTAAGAAAGATAAACATGATTCTTCGGGATTCAGAACATTTAAGTTGTTGGTTTAGGAACTTCTTGTAGCTGCTAAAATACCTGGCCTTAGCAGATTAACTAATGATTATCAAATATGTTTGACCAGACTAGTTACTCCACCTTTATAGGTGGAGGTTCTTTCCCCAGCACTTCAGCTGCTCAGTGGGCTCATGTGACTCTTGTCATTGCTCACACCCTGTACAGTACTTCAGAAAAAATTCAGTCCAAAGCAAACAAGCTCTTTCCTCGTGCCTTCTAGTCTGTGCCAACTTAAATTTTGTGTTAGTATTGATGGTAGATAATGAAATATGTCTTGAAAATACCTAGGTCTGAAAATACCTGTAAATACTCAAAAATTCAATGCAGTAGTCACTGACTGTGCAGCACTTACCTGACAGAGGGATAGAAGATGGATGAAAAGTGATCAATTGGCCCATTCTCTTTAAATGAATGGGGGCTGAATGGAGACACTCTTATAGGAATGTATGAAATTCATTTCCCTAAATGTGTATTTGCTCCAGCTACCTGCTCTCATCACTAGCAGGTGCCCTGATGCAGACACTGCTCACCTTTCGTGCCTGCATTTCCCCCTGCCTGTAGCAGTGAGGACCCCTCTGCCCCTGAGCCCTTGTGTGTTGTGTGCAGCAGAGCAGACACATCCAAACCAGTTTGGAGCTGTGCTGCACCTCCCCAGCCCTGTGTGGGGTTTCCATTGTGGGTTTCAAGCTGCTTCCCAGATCCTTGGATCTAATGTTTGCTGCTTGCTTGCTCTGTATTTGTCTCCCTTCTAGGAGAACACCCTCAATGGGCCTTGTTTCTTCCCAGTTTTATATTGGGATTAAAAGTGGTATCTTTGTCTTTTATACTTTTCAGTGTAGTATGATGTGTGTTCAGCTCTGTTTCCTTTTCAGAGCCATCTGTTCCCAGGCCACCACTCCCATGAATTCTGGGACATGTCCACCACAGCCCTTGTCTAGAGTGGTTAATGACTTTCCTGAAGGAGTCTGTTAAAAGATTTGGGATTAAACCTAAACTGTTTACAAAGTAGAACACACCTATGCTTTGGGTGTTTCTTTAAACCACTGCTGTGTGGGTGTTCCTAGATAACTTTTGTTTTTTCAATATTCCCCCATGGAGTGGATCACAGAGGGGAGGAGCAGTGTATGCACAGTGTAAGAAGTGCTGACAGATATGGGGTCTTGTTTTTCTTGGGGAGTGGGCCTAAAAACTTGATTTCTTGATGAGACCTGTTAGAATCAGTAGAACTACCTGAGTGTGAATGTACTCCTTGACCTGAAGTAAACGTGCCAAGGATGGCTCCCAATGAAAACAAAGGAAGCAAGGGGCTTATGTTCTGTGCTGTCAAAATTAATATTGTAAAGGTAAAATACCTACAGCTGAACTTAAAGCATTTTGCAGTAAAGGCAGTTAAATCTAAATGCATCTTGAATATCCTGTAATTTCTAGAAGATATTGGAGTATCTAGAAGAAGGAGTGTTATTTTTTGCCTTCCCAGTAAGAAATACAGCTTAGGGAAGGCTGGCTAGAGAGTACTCTTGTGAACTGCCTGGCAAATTACTCTGCTTTGCCTGCAACTTCCTAAATTCAATATTTCCCAAAAATTGAAGGGTACTCCCTTCTGCTAAGTGAGATTTCTCCCCATTCTTTTCAAGAGATATTTGTATTTGTATTAATTATCCTATGATTGGCTTAATTTTCTAGGATTTTTATTGTGCATTCACATTTATCTTCTGGAGCAGGCAGCTACTTTCAAGGTAGGCTGCTCTTGGGGAACAAAAGCTAAGTCATATATTGTCATTTTTCCTGTCATCCTGAGAACTGTGCAAGTCAATATTTAGAATTTCAAGGCATAGATCTGGATATATATAATTGGAGCCATGGCAGTTTAATAATTAAAGTTGCAGTAAAGTCTACCTGAAATGTAGGTGAGTTCCTCTTCAACACAGAGGAATAACACTCAGTGTCTTCCCTCAGCCTTCAACACTCAGACCAGGAATGTTTCAAATGTTCAAAATGAATTTATCTTTTCTTGATAAATTGGTGAGTAAAAAGAATTGCTAATGCTTAGATCAAAAAAATAGGTCTTTCTTCTATGTATGGCATATGCAATTTTTCCCTCTTGATTCTTATTTAAAGGTAAAAATGAAAAGTAAGTATTAAGTTTTTAAATTGAAAAATATTTAAAGGCAATTTCCCTGGGTGTTTGTAGCTGGTGAAATCTTGTTCCTGCTTGCTGAATCAATCTGGATCATCTGCATCATCTGCATCATCATTCAGTGATGCTCAGCAAGGCAAACAAGTTCAGAGGACTCAGTCCTGCAGTTCCAATATACCTTTATATATGGTCAGACCACCATTTCATCATCTTTGATGACTCCTATGCACCTGCTGTCTGTTTGCTTTCTTTAACTGTCATCTTTAAACTTTCATTTCCCCTCAGCAGAACTGCATAATCAGTACTTTTATTTTACCTCTATCTTATTTACAATAACAGTGAGCCTCAAGCATTCTGGTACCACATGGTACATTGGGAGAAACCATAAAATAGCTGTCTCTGCTTGGAAGGAGGCTTATCCAAACAAAGATTATACTTTCTCATGCAACTCATCTGTGAACAGGAAACCTGCTGAGTGTGCTAAGCAGATACACATATTTTTTTCTTATGTGGACTTGACCATAATATGTCCTATACTGTTTAGGGTTTTTTTGTAATACAAGCCAATGAGTCTGTGTGTCTCTGATAGCCATGAAGGTTTGTCCAAAGTTTCATGCTGGCTGAATAAACACTAGGTTGAGAAACTCCAAAGGTAGTTTCAGTATGATGCATTACTTCAAAGGTAGCATGCCAATCTCTTTTGCAAACATTGAGTAATTATGGGATTGAGTAATTTGAGGTGAGGATTGTGGTCACCAAATCTTCTCCCATCTGTGATGCTAGGCTACACCTCTCCTGCAAATACCAATGGTATATCAAGCTCTCTCAGGCAGTTTTAGCAACCATCACACATTTTTTAGTCTTGAGCAACGCTCTTTGCTGTTCTGGATAAGTGTTGAGCATGGTTATTTCTTCTATTTGCATTCTTTATACCTCTTTTCCCTTGGATAATACCAAGATACAGAAGGTTGTTTTGCTAGAATAGATTGACCAATACATCCCCTTTTCCCTGCTTCTTCCTTTTTCACAGCTGTAAAAGAGCAGACAGAACATATGAAGAGCCTAGAAAATTCTACCATGGAAAGTTTTGTCCAGAGACCTTAATTCTACCAAGAGAAAGCAGTCTCAAGTGTAGAGGACAGCTGCTGCATTTCTAGGGACTTTTTGAGACCCATTGTTTAAGGATTGGGTCAATTTTCCCAGCTATTAAGACTTTATGAATAGGGCTATCTTTTCTAAATATCAAATCTCTAGAATTAAGTCTAATACTACCAAAGAAACATGTGACCTACATTTTATTAAGGGATTTCCATGGTTCCAGGACATCTTTTCATAGGGATTATTAAATTTGTTGTTCTCAATCTTTTTGGTTTCATACCATTTTTTCCCCTCTACCAAGAAATTACCTCTGGGTTTGAGCAAATCAGCAACATGCTGGAGCTCAGAAGGCTGTACCAGACAAAAAGGAACCCATAAGATATATGGCCCCTTCCAAACTCACATGAATTAACCTGTACCTGCTGTAATGTTTGCAAGAAGATAGGTCAGATTAAGATGGAAAATAACCAAACAACAAATTTTGCTTAACACCTACAAGAGTTGTAAGCCTTGAGGAACACGACTGTCAGAAGTGCTGAGGAACTGCTTCTGCCATTGGCTACCTCTTGAAATTGCTGGTGCTTAGCTCCAGGAATAACTGGAATCATAATATATTGTCTTGTGAACAGTGGCAGGTGGATGCCAGCAATATTTATAAAGAGACCTCTAGTCCTAAACTGTCAGACTACAGAAGGAAGAGTGTTAAATTCTAATCTCTGATTTACAAGTCTGGCAGCACACACTATTCACATGGTGTGTGATTTGAATAATGATGCATCTACTCCTGATCTCATTAACCCTGATCTAATCCAGGATCTTATTTCATTAATTCCTGCAAGCTTTCATACAACTGGTTACACAAACAAACAAAGCCCTAAAAGTCCTGTAACACTGTAATTATCTTTCCCTCTAAATATTTGCATGATCCTTTATTTTTGTCTTGCAAAAAGTCTCAACTTGTCTTTTAAAACAGTGATGCATCTTCAAGAATCTCAGTTTTAATTTTACATGCAGTGGAACTCTCTGACACTTGCCCTCCCCAGGGTTCAGTGGAATTCTCTGCATAACCTTAATAACTGAATGCTGCAGAGGGCTGAGCAATTGTGTTAGTTCAATAGAGTATTTGATGAGAGGTCTATCAAAAACAATAGGAGTGTCTGTAATTTGCCCTTACCTTCTTGTGGCACAGTTCTTCTTTCTATAATGCAGAATGATGTGTTTGAAGACATCTGTAGAAATTTGTACAATTTTTCATTACTTGCTAATTGGATAGAAAAATGGCTGTTTGGATCATCACCAAGGGTTTTTAAAGTGGGGTTGAAATGAAAATTTTGAAGTTATGTGCAGCTGTATTTTATGTATTTTGCATGTTTTTGTGTACTACAGTGACTTCCTTTCAGTTTGTGTGGTTTATTTTTAGTTGGGTTTTTTTTCACTGTACAACATAATTTAGAAAAGATAAATCCTTTCTTAAAAAAACCTTCCATATGATTTTAAACAGAGAATACAAGATACTGGGTGAGTCAGTTAATGTTCTCATTAGAAAATCCTGCTGTTAAGGATCATCTGGTTTGTGATAGGATTTTGCATAAAGGATTTATGTTACTTTGTCTCTCTCTAAACCTGTCTGTGTCACAGAGATAGCTTAGCTGTTTATCTAACATGTTACAATTTGTGATAATGTCTCCCAGCACTTTTTTTCCCTAAGACTGTATGTTGTTGCTTTTTTTCTGCATTGGTCATCTTTTCAAATTGGTATGGTTGTGAGAAGGAACATAAATACAAAAGTTTCATATTTATATATATATATCTATGGTAATATGCACAAGGGTTTTTTATACAGACAGCAGAAATATTTCTACTACATGAAATATCCATTTTTGAATGTCTAAAACTGTAGTCTGTTACATTTTTTAATAAGGCCAGGTGTCTATGGGAAGAAACTCTTAGCAAGCTAAATTCTGGCATATCCCACTCTCTACTCAAAGAAATGAGAAATGACATTGCACTTTCAAGCAAAGTTAACAATGCTTCTAATAGCTGGGTGAAAATGGACCTTTGTGAGAAGAAATTTATGTTTGTTTGAAACTGCTTGAGTAATTTAATTCTGCTGGAGCTGAATTTAAGCTCTGGGGAGAGGATGGCTGAGAAGCACCTTTAGTGCCTCCCCAGTGTACCTCCCTGCAGAATCCAAGAATGCAGGGAGGGCACATGTGTGTTTCTGAGCACCTGCAGAGGTGTGTGTGTGTGTGCTGAGGGCACTGGGCAGCTGCAATGCACACAGATGTACTGTGCTATTGGCAGACACAGGTGAAAGGCAGGAGTTCCAGCTGATAACATCCATTGTCATGAAGGGTATAGAGCTGGGGGAAGAAAAGGCCAGTTAGAGATTCTGGTTGTGGAGCATCTTCCCCATGGCAGTCCCTGCTAAATAGGTAAAACAAAACAAATTCCCAGCCCCAGATGAAAACTGGGAAGGAGTGTGTGCTGCAGGGGTTCATGGGCAGACAACTCCACAGCAGTATGAAATCAGGAAGTTGCTTCCAGTTCATCTGCAGGTTGAAAGACCTGCTGCAGTTGTACACTGTGATTCTCTGGGAAGTTCCTGAAATTCAAAGTCTGTGTCAACTCTGCAACTTGCCCACTCTAAATCTTAAAGTCTTTGGGTCATCATCTCTCAAGTGTCTCATACATGGATGGTGTGTCCCTCTATTCTGGTGACAAGGTGACAGGTTTGGTTTTCCTCACTCTTTTAATAAATTTTAAACAAACTTCTGCTTTTGTATTTCTCACCTACTTTGGGTAACCTGCACACAAAGATCAACAAATGTACTTGCTGGTTTTCAAAGCCTTCCTTAGAGGTGTCTTGTCACAGTGTGTACAAAATGCTAAGTGCTCATGCAGCCGGCCTGTGCCAATCACTTCTGCTTCTTCGTGCTTCCTGCCATCTGCTGTGTCTGCTCATCAGTTATGCTTTGCTCACACCTACGTTGGGAGGCCTCAGAGAGAGGTGCTGTCATGTGAAAAAAGTAGGTCAGGATGAATTGAGTGGCTTGGAGTGGCATCCAGCACCCAGCACACCATGGTTTTCCTATTTCCCTTTTTATATTGCTCTAATTATAATTTTCAGTCTTGGTCTGTTAAGAGCATTAAGATGTAGTGAATTGCTTCTTCTGGTGGTAGTGAAGCTGATCACTGATGTAGCCAAGCATGTCTCCAGAACCCAAACCACAATGTGCAGAGGGTGTACTCTTTTTTCTTCCTGGCTTTCTCTGAGACAGGTGGTGTTTTGTGACTCTTTGTTTTAAAATGTGCTCCCTACATTTCTTACTGTTGTATTCCTTGCTGTTTCTCGTAGTCTCCATCTCCCTTCCCCCTCCACCCCCTCCATGTTTCTTTAATCATGTTTCTTTAATCTTTTCTTTTCTAGTAATTAAAAAACCCCCACAGTAAACTAATTGGTACAGGTGAATATGAGCTGTCTCCTTTTGAACTGAAGTACAAAGTGTGAGGCTAAGGGATTTAACAAGATTTTCTGGAGCTGACTGAATGCAGAAATACACACTTATGTTCATAGACAAGCAGAGCTCAAAGATTGCACAAGACTCAACAAATTTGAGAATTTTCTTAATTTTATTATAAAGTAGGCACGAATCTCTCTAGAAGTACAAGGCTTTCTACATATGTAAGAGTGTAAATCCAGTCCAGAAGATCTTCACTTATCAGAAGGATGTAAAAAAGATGTAACAAATAACATAACAAATCTGTATCAAAAAAGGAAAAATGTGGAGATTCTTTAAAAGAGGAGTTTGAGTTTACTGTAGAGTACTGGTCACTGAGGTGTAGAAGAGGAACAGAGGATTTAGGAGTGGCACAGTGTGACCTCCTGTGTCATGGAGGGCTTTGTAGCTTGGGCATCTCTAGCTGGGATAAGCAGGAGAGTTCAGACACAGATATCACAGAGAAGTACCAGCAGTTTAAGCAGGAGCAGGCTGCACTGTGCCTTCAGTGCACAGTGCTTTCATGGTTAATGTAGAATACACTGGATGTAGGAGTTAATTTTCTTTTCATAATAACTGCTGGTTTGCCACTTCGTAGTAAATTTGTTCGTTGCCAGTTGTTTGCATTAAATCTGACCTATTAATTTTTTTACATTGGTATTTTCTATTTTCCCACCATTATCTCAAATGTCTGAGGGATGACCTTTGTTATAAGTAAAGTTTATAAATAAAATTAGTACCAAAATGAGTATTTAAATGTTCAAAGAACAATGTGCATGACAGATGGGCCGTAGAAGCCTTTACCTATGGCAGTGTAATGAATTTGTGATTGTGCAGGCTGGTTCTATGTGAACAGTAGGCAGGCAGCAGAGTCCTGACAGGAAGCTTTGCAGTGCTCATAAGGCCTTTCAGTCTGAGGAGCAAGGGTGGCACTATGGGCTTACCTGAGCAGCCATGAAAGCAGCACTTCTGGCTGTGCTCAAGGCTTTATCTGTGCTGGGAGGGAGCAAATCAGTGCATCTGTTTTATGTAACACAACAAGAAACACAAAGGGAGGGTAAAGCAGGTCAGAGTCCTCATCCTTAAGGTACCTGTTCTGCTAGAGTAGATATGCTGTTCAGTATGTAAAACTTGGTGAACAAATAGCACTTTTCTCTGTCGAGCTGTAAATCAGATAGCAGTCATGTGAGCCACAGAAATAGACCTGATTTTAAAGGCCAGATACAGAAATGAAAGAGAGCTTTAGGAGGCTGTGGTGGCACAAACCACAAACTAGGCAGTACTGGCACAAACCAGGAGGCTCCTGAACTGTAACTCGTGGGGGTTTTTGTGGGTTTGTTTTTTTTTCTCTGTCACATGCCTGACAGCTGGGAACATGTTTCCTATAAACTTGGGATAAGCTGATAGTGAAAAAAGGAGAGAGGATGTGGAATCCTGCAGCAGTGAAACAAGAGCACAGCTTTTGTCATGAGCTCAGAGGATGTGTGCAGAGGCACTTTGGGATCTGTGCCTCTGTTAGAAACTGAGGGTCCCTGCTGCAAAGCACAATCTCCAAACCATCCTTCCCCCTCTGCTTGGTGACAGATCCACTGCTGAGTATCTCCTGTCACAACCAGCTGATGGGGAGGTCTCAGGCTTGATCACAGTGCTTGATGGTCCCATGTCCTCCCTCTGTGTCTTGGACCTGGCATTGCCCTAGAAAGGAGAAACTAAAAGCTAGTCATGCAGAAGCCTGGAAAATAAAAGCTAGATGGTTTCTTATTTCTCCCTGAAATGTTGTCATTTTATTTTTAACAGAATGTAAAGCTCATGCTATGAAAGTATACTGGATTTTAGTGCAGGCAACATCTTTCTGGTTGAAAATAATTTTAATCTTGATTGCAGTTCAGTTGCTGGGAACGTTTGTTCCAGTCTTGCTTCAGAATACATTGTTTATTTATATTAGAACTACAAGATTCTTGAAAATCAGAGTCACATTTCTAACTAAGGACATTTGTAATTGTTCAATAACTCTTAACTAGTTTTAGTGAAAATGTCACAGGAAATTATTTAGGAGGACTAAATATTAAATTGATCTACTGTGCAGCAGAGTTCTATTTTGAGGCATTTAATAGTTGAATGATTGAACTCATATATTGTTTGAAGTTACAGACACTGTCTGCAGGAAATCAAGGTGGCATTTGTCTCTTGGAATGTAAAGTATGGTTTTTGAGAAAAGGGATTGAAGGAAAAGCATTCTGTGTCTCAGGGGGCTCAAAGTTCTCCTGACATTTCCTTTGTCATCTTTTGATAATTCAAATATATTGCATTGATTCCTCTTTGCTGTGTATGATTCCAGGCTCTTATTTCTGCTCCCATATTTGGCTTCAAGCAGGGCACATGATAGAGATTTTAGAATTGTGAAAGACTCATTCTTTCTCAGCTTTCAACTCTTTCATTATGCACGTGTCTTGTTTTCAAAAGCTTTGATTTTTATTAAACCTCTTGCTCCCAGGATGCTGGAACTGTTGTTCCCTTCATATGGAAGGCACAGATAAATCACCTTATAGTCTGATAGTTATTCTTCTCATAATTTTTCATGGCTCCCAACAGTTTTGAGGACTTAAGAGTTGGCTTTAGGATTTTGTACCTGCAGCAGTACAAAAAATCATTTTGTTGCATTTAGAGTCATGGAAAACGTTGCAACAATTTCCTCAAATGTTTTCAGCTGAGTTTCCTGTAAAGGTCAGAACTGTTATAGTAAAAAACTTGAAACTTTGGTGTAGTGAAAATGGCAGAAGTTCTTGTACTTTCCTAACTGTAACTTTTATGGCTGACCTAATTCAAGCATTTGCTCTAACTTCAAGGAAGCTTTTTGATAGAGGGGCGGAAACTTCATCATGTAAAGGCACATAAATGGAGGAAACTTGTTCCTTGAAATGTAATAAATGATTCAATTCTGAGAAAAAAAGCTAGGTCTTGCAAACAGCAGTAGAAAAACTATGTTTTCACTTTGAAAGCTGTTAACTGTTCTTTTTGCCTCTCTTCAGAATGACAAAGCATGTGTCATTCCAATGAGTAACAGTTTTTTACTTATAAAAGATAAGGTGCTTAATTTATAAATTTTAATTGTGTTTAATTTATACATTTTATATGTTGGAATAGCCATTTAATAGGGTACAGGTATACTTGAATATACTGTATTTTCCTATGTGGTGGACTTTCATCACACTATGTAATTTGTTGTTATTTGAAGTTTTGTCACGTTGTAAAGCTGATGAGCTTAGGGATAACATCTTTCAAATTTCCTGTGACTTATACTGATGTAGGATAGGATTAGAGAAGATCCACATAAAAACAGCTCAGGTATTGTTTAGGGTTTTGTGTTTCTTTGGAGAAAATATATTTCAAAGTTTGCTAGAAGAAAAGAATCTTTTCACAGTGATTTGGCTATTGATATCTATGCAATATGGTTGAATCCTAGTTACAAAAAAATAGAATTTTTCTATGTATTAAAAGGAAGTACAAATTTTAAGGGCCTTTATGCCCTCATAACATCTTTGAAATCATAATATTTCATGGAATGAAGTCTAGTTTATTTTTAAAGTTCACAATTACTTTTTTTCAGTATTTCTCAGACTGAGGATGCTTCTTCCCAGTAAGAACTGCTTATCATATTGGAATCACACTGAAACCCACGTAGATGGGAGGTGGGAGTTGTCTTAAAATTTCTGACATCAAGAGAGCATCTTTTAGATTTAGTGGTTGAAATGCAAAGTTACTTACTTAAGGGTTGGGTTCCTGAGGCATAGCCTGTTGAAAATGATCTGCTGTTAACCTGAACCTGCAGTTATCTCTGTGTGGGCTAGGAAAGAAGTGCATCATTTAGATCCATGAAATTTATACTGGGCAGTGCTCCAAAACCAAGAACCAAAGAGTCCCAAAGATTAGGCTTAGAGATATTTTTGAAGCTGTTAGCACTGTGAAAGCCTACTTCTTTGCAAATGGGTTGTGTGAGTGAGACAGCTGCTCATTCTGCAGAAACATCTCACAGGAACTGAGAGGTAAAGAGCCAAGCACTGCACTCAGGATCCCTTTGAGCTCCTTCTCCTGAGGCTCTTTGTGGGGTTTCCATTGACTTTATTCTGGGAGGGGCTCTCAAGTTTGCCAAGCCTGTTCCAGATATTGTCAGCACAGGGGTTGCTGGTGAAGGTTCTCACACCGTGTCCCTTGGAGGAGACCCAGCGTGGCGCAGATGTCCGGCTGTACCAGTCCACCCACCCCGCTCCACCCAAGGGCAGATTGTATCTGGTTGTATCTGATCAGGGTGTGAATATATCTGCTCTAGTCAAAATAAAAACCAGAAACCAGTGCAAAAGTCTTGGTCAGGAGGTGCACTGAAGTCCTTGCTGGACAGGCAGCAGGTTGATCTTTTCCCAGTATTTTTGGGTTGATCTTTTCCCAGTATTTCTTGATATTTTCCCAGTATAGTGCAGTCCAATATCTTACCTGTCTAGGTTCTCCTCTCCTTTATTACACAACCTTCTTTTTCAAGACACAGCAGTTCCTGAACTTGAAACTGGACTATTAGTTTCTGTTCATCCTCCTTTAGCATTTAAATTCAGCTGTTCTTGACCCACTCATGGCAGATTGAGGACTTCTATCCTAACTGGAAGTTTGTTTTCTACTAATTTGTGTACATGGAATTTCTCCTGTAAAAAAATAATATCTGCAAACTTCAAATCAGAACTGGAATTAGATTTTGTCATACACTGGGGAAAGCTCTCACAAGCCACCTCTGATATGCATGGGTTTGCAAGCTCATTTGCCTACTCTTTCCTCATGTGGTAGGCTTCAACTCCTTGCAGATCTGGAAGGACGGGGTTACATAGAGAGATTTCTATAACTATTACTGATAAAGCACCAAGCTTTTAGGGCCATTGTAGTTCATTTACCAAATATGCCAGGTAGGCATATTCAGTATAATTTTTTGCAGTAAAATAAAGTGAGATTAAAATAAAAATAAAGTCAATTGGTATATTTATTTCACCAGAGTTGTTTGTGTTTGTTTTCACTTCATTTTTTCAAGAATAAATGCAATTTTGAGTAAGGCATTATATATTTTAGAGTAATAATCTATTTTTTTACAGCAGATTAGAGTGGGGATAGATGTAAAAGGTTATGTCAATATTTCTGAATTTAATAGCACCAAGGGTCCCTTTGGCCTGAGGATAAGTGTGCCTGGCTGTGTTTGAGCCATAGCTGAAGAAAAGTTGGAAAATCCTGAATTCCCCCAAGGTGAACACTACAGAAGAGAAGAGAGCAAGGAGGCAGGAGAACACATACTAGAGAGAGGAGAGGGGCTGGAATATTGGCATGAGTGTTTGCTGCAGGCTACAGGGGTGAGGCTGCTGGAGGCTGGGGCATTTGTTAGGTTTTGTTTATAGGTTTTTAGTCTTATGCTGTAGACTAAGACCAGGAATTGGAAAGATGTGCAAAGGTCCTAAAGCTGGCATTTCTTACTGCAGAATGCATCCTAAGCCACTTAGATATGGGCTTCCCATAGGGTATTGCTAAGTATGAATGTGTTTCTGATAAGATTTTAGCTTAGTAAGGCTGGATTGATCTTTACTTGATTTCTGTTTCATTATTTAGACAATTCTCCTCTTTTCCTTTCAACTCCCTCCAGAGTGTGTAATTTCAGGTTGCTGGGGCTGATCATGTCATGTTACTCTGGGCAGTAGCTATGAAAGATTATGGCCCTTCTCATGAGCATCAAAGGCAATAGTAATGAAAAGTAGCTCAAACAAATGTTAGAAAGGCACACAAAAAAGAAGTCCTTGGACAATTTTGATGACTTCAAGGTGCCAAACCTTCTGTATGAATTTTGGCTTAGTGGACACTCAGCATGTGTGCCTTTCTTCTTTCCACAAATAGTGGATGAGAAGGAAGTGCAAGACTCCCCACCCTGCAAACAAATGCCAGTGTTTGGGAGTTGTCTTGTATTCCTTTGCTTTTTTCAGGAGCCAAACAAGGCTTTCTCAAAAAGCTGTCAGCAGCAGCAGCAAAGGCACCAGTGTCATTCAGCTGGAGACTAAAGGGTACAGCATTGTTTTCTGTTATAGCAGACAATTTTCTCTGTCAGTTTTGAAGCTGCAAAAGGATTTTTACAGTTAAAAATATAGTACTACTGTTTCAGAATTTGTGAGTTGAGGATTTAATTACATTCTGACATAAAGAATGAAAAATAACACAGTAATGGCACACAGGAAGTAAGTTCTGGCAAGACGGGGTCTTCCGTAGGATGTTATCTTGTGGTCTTGTTCACATGAGAATGCTGTTTGACTCACAAATTCTGTTCAAACGGCAGATAATTTTTAATAGAGTTTGTCACCTAGCTGCAAAATAGATGTAAAGCTCTGGGTGAAGTAATTTATTTACATTTTCATTTTTAAAGCTGTGAAAAAGAAGCTTGTGGAATAATGTACGTGTTAAGTCTAGTCCACTTCTTTTAGAAAGTGATATATTCTTCTAAATGCATAAAGTGTTCCTAAATTCTCACATGGTTCACTTTTTACCAGAACTATGAACAATATTTCTTCTAACAACAGCAGCATCTATCACACAGATATCACACACCTCTCATCCACATATTCACATTTGTTATTTCAGTTATTATGGTTACTCTGAGGAGTTGTCTCTTAGATACTATTTTACCAGTGTGATGGCAGTAGATAAAGGATTTATTCTACCTGCCATAGGCAGTAATTTATAAAAGTTTTATCTCTGCTAATGTACTGATACACAGAAAATACTTTGGGCAGATGTAGAAGACTGTATTAATGTTGTATATCTTTTAAGTCAGCTTTGAAATAATAATTGCTTTGGGGAAATAAAAGGTAAAAAAAATTATGAGATTCAGGTTTAAAGTGCATCTTACAGAGAATAACTTAAAAATTCTTGCTTTGCTCGATGCTGTTCACAGATGACAACTTCAGAAACTTCAAATAGAAATGTGCTTTCTATGCTTTAGTGCTCATATCTGATATGCTGAAAATCTAAATAAGATCTGCAGTATTTCCTGTGTATGTACAGTGCTGGGGTGATGGAAGTTGATCCTGCACTGGTTTGTAGAAGAGGGCGGTGAATGTGAGAGGTGGAGAGGTAATGGTTTTTGTAAAGGAAAGAGCTCATCCAAAGCCATCACCTGTCTCTGATGCCTGTTTAATGTAGATCTCATCAAATTTGCAAATGATATCAAACTGGGGGAGCAGCTGACATGCTTAAAGGCAGGGCTGCTCTTCAGAGGGCCCCAGACAGGAACATTATGGAATCCAGCAAGACAAAAACCAATTCTTGCCCTGGGAAGGAGGAATGTTGGCAGCTCTGCAGAGTGGGACCTGATAAATTTGGGAGCAACTCTGCTGAAAAGGACCTGTGGGTCCTGGTGGGCAGCAACATAAACACGTGCCAGTCTTGTACCCTGGCACCAACAGAGTGAACAGCATCCTGGGCTGCATTAATAGCCTGCAGATTGAGGGAAGTGGACATCCTCCTTTACCTGGCACTCCTAAGTCCATATCCAGAGTACAGCATCCCATTTTGTGGATGGGATGAGAATTTTGCATAAAGGGAAGATATTGATGAGTTGAAGCAAGTTCTGTGCCTCTGGAAGCTGCTCCCTAAGGAGATGCTAAGGGAGGTGTGGGCTTGTTCAGCCTGAAAACAGGGTTTTGGGGGAACTTCTGCTACATAAAAATTGTTATCCAAGAGATAGTGACACACCCTTCACAGTGATGCCTGGTGGGCAGGACAGGAGAGAGCAGATGGGACTTGAGAAGAAAGTTCTAGGCAAGATATAAGGAAAATCTTTGTCACTGTAAGTCAGTCAAGCAGTGGGCTTCTGCAGCCTCTGTCCTTTGAGGTTTTCAAAACCCAGCTGCTCAAATAGCCCTTAACAGCCTGGTCACCTCCACTCAAGGTGACCCTGCTTTGAACTGAGTTGGAGGAGGGACCTTCTGAGTTCTCTCTCAGCCTGAGTGGCTCTGTAGGACAAAGCTTGGAGCCAAAACTCTTTTTTTCCCTTATATTTTGGGAATTGGTTATAAGCAAATGGTTCAGCCTCTGTAGTGTGTCAGTTATCTGTCTAGAAAGTGGAGGTAATGCTATTTGTTTTCTGCAGTGGCATTTCCAGATAAGATACATGGAAGGTGATGATATTTTGGGTGCTTTGTCACAGTGGGTATGGACAGCAACACAGTTAGGCTTTTAAAGTCTGCCTAAGAAGCTGATAGAGAGGATCTGTGCATCTCTAGCAGTAACTGTGAAGCTGTTTTCTGTGGATTTACTTTCATGAAACTCCACCATATAAATTTTTGATATATATTGTAAATCCCCTTAAAAGGTAGCGAGCAGCAAAATGTGTCGGTGTTAGCAACAGCTCTGACAGCAGTCTTGCTATATGCTTCTGCCAATTATGGTAACATTTGTCATATTTTCCTAGTTAATAGTTTTTTTCCTGCTATGGTGGTTGTTTCTGTGGTCTTCTCATTGGAGGGGAAGCAGACATAGCTGCCTTTACATCAGGAGCACTGTGCTGGTTCTGCCCTGTGTATCAAATGTACAGCTCACTGCTTGATAAACTGAGACATTTATTTCTTCCCCTCCTCACACTTTTCAGCTTTGGTGATCTTTATTAAGAGATTTTTAAAGCCATCCTACAATTTTCATGCATAGATAAGGAGTTATTTGAAAAAAAACAAAAAACCACAATAGTGCCCATTGGAAAAGGTTACTGAAAATTGCTTTCTTTTTGTGGCATTTCAACTTTGTAAGGGTCTTTGAGGTAACATTAGAGCAGGCAGAGGTATGTATATAGAACTTTTAAGAAATCTTGGGAGCTTGAGATTTATAATATTCTGTAATACCTTTTTTTAAAACTTGTTCTTTTTTTTTTCTTTTCCCTCTCTACCTGTCTTCTGCAGGAAATAAAGAAAGATATGAAGAAAGAAAATACTGCCAACAAACCACCAGAGAAGCCTATAAATGAAGTTTCCAATGGAAGCCCTTTACTGTTGTCTGAGACAATTATTAGAACCAACAAAAAAGGTATAGTATATGGACATTAAATGCAGATTAAATTCAGGCCCTCCAAAGAACAAAATGTAAACCTTCCTTCTTTCTAGAAATAAAGCTAGAGTCTATTTAACTGAAAAGGCATGGCAGGAATAATAAAAATCTTTGTCCTCTTGGACTGGCATATATGGATGCACGTCTAATATTTCCACTTTAATTTGCACAGACATCCCTTTCTTTTTAAGGAAATCCCTCCTCCATAAATTTAATTAAAGAAAGTTGTATGAGGAGATTGCTAAAGCTTATTAAAGTAAGGAAGTGGCAGCTTGCATGTATGGAGGGTTTTGCACAGGGATGTCAGTCTACATTCACATATTCATGCTTTATCTGGGACAGAGAGCTCTAAAAAAGGAAAAAAGAAGTGGAAAACATACAACTTAATGTATTAGTTTCTTGGGAAGTGTCTTTCACTGTCTTTCATTTGAGACTGGAATGTGTGCTCTTCATGTCTGGCTTGACTCCCAATGCAGATTCCTATGTAGGGTCTTGGGTAGCTAAAATGAAAGCCCCAAATCCTCTGTGTCATTCCCTAGCTCCCTGCCCTGCTTTCAGAACTATCAGAACAAAACAAAAATTTGGAAATATAAAACCTGTATTTTTCTTCAGGTTATGTTTATGCTCCTGTTTGTTTGTAGGAGGACACTTGGGTCTGTGCAAGAGATGTGCTGTAATTTTTTCTTGACAGTTCACTTGACAGTTCCTTGCTTGCTGTCTTATACAGAATATCTGCTGTCATTAGTCATTGCTGTAATGTAATGTCCATTTTAGTGTGCCTTCTGTATTTTTAGGACTGTTATGGACATTTCCTGTTATGTATTATCAGCTAGCATTTTATTTGAGCTGCAGTTTCAGTAGAGGTCTCATACTTAAGGTTTACAGCTGCAAGTGAAGAAGAATTAATTATTTTTTGCAAAATGTATTACTTCCTTTAAAATGTGAAGCAGACTAATCTCTACCTCTTGTGCAAGGATTGATATCCTCTGAAAGAAAAGATTGGAAATAAATCTCAGAAACCTTTGTCTTTTGAGCTTGCAATGTTGTCTTGAATCTAGAGACACGTCCAAAATTTCTGCTTTGGGTCATAAGTTTTTCAAGCAACAGCAGAATTAAATTACTAAGAATTATTATTTTTCATGGCTGCTATACAGAACCATATGAATAGTTGGGAAATTATCTAGGGACCAAGTTTGTTCCATATTGCTTCTGCTGCTATTTGGAGAAGGCTAATAGCTGTGGCAGAAACAGAGATTTGTTTCAGTCACAAGGGGATATCACTCCAAATATGGATCTTAGAGCACTTTCTCCTCCTTTTTCTTCCCTCTGGCTAGAAGCTTTAAAGGATTCAGGAGAGAAAGATTTTTCTGTCCCTAGCTGAAGAATACAAAACCTCATATTTACTGAGATGAGAAAAGCAAAGTCTGACATGAGGATTTGTTAGCTGAGGCAGGGGTTAGGTTTGGAAGTAGCAGATTTCATATGAGGATGTTGTTTCATTGGACTTGGCTGGTGGGGATTGCACTTCTTGTGGCCACCTGTACATCGTGTCAGGGTTGGTGCACTGTTCATGTTGGCTGCTTCTCCACAGCCATTTCTGCTGCTGCAGAAAAAGCAGGTGCAGGAGGCCATGGTCTGGCACCACAGCCAAGGATGCACGGGGCACAAGGCAAGAGAGCTTCCCCCCGTTTTTCCTGGGATCAGTTTGATCATGGTGCCACAGTAGCCTTGTTTAAGTGTGGAGAGTTGAGAAACCCAATTGCTGCTGGGTTCAAAAAGAGTTTTTTAAGATCTGTGTGGCCAGTCTCCTTGTGGAAAGTGTTGCCATATTGAAAAGGGAGCCCTAAGTGCTATGGGTGTTACTTTCTTTAAGGATTCTTGTCCCGGGATTTTTATTAAATCCTAACTCAATCTGTTTACTTATCACAGAATATGACCTGAAAGACATGAAAAAGGGGACAGGATGTTTGTGTTTGGTTCATTGGTTGGTTTGTTTTCTTTTGTTCTCTTTGTTACTAGGAAGTGAGGAGGACAGGGGTGCATCTAGAGGTCTTTAGCCACTGTTCAGCAGTGAAAGTGATAGGCAGTATTATTTTTTTGCTTGGGCAATGTAATCCTGCTGCTTGTAACTTCAGAGCAGGTCCAGTGATGTGGGAGTGAAGCATTCTGTGCTGCTGCATTGTTTTTATTACCAAGATGATGAAAATAAGTGCTATTCTGCTGCTGTGGTGTTATATTGTGTAGTTTTACTACTTAACTTGGTTGGCCTAATTTAAGTGTCAGCACTTTAGCAAGCATTTACATTTTGAGGAGAGGAATCTTGGCCTCCTGGGCTTCTGGCTTGTAGAGAGTTTTTCCTTGAGTAATATTGACAAGTGTCCAACAGTGGTATTCAAGGAAAATAGCTAAGTTATTTGTAAGAAACATCTAAGTAACTAAGAGGAAAATAATGAATTTCTCAACTAAAAAGGTATTTAGGATCCAACTTTATATACTGTTTTTTTCATGCTAATTATTTCTAAGTACTGTATTGAAATTAGGGGTTCTAATAATAAAATCAGTGTAAATTTAAATAAGTGGCTGCATAATATTTATTTGCTGACTGGGATTAAACCACAACAGTAATGGGTGTTGGATTACACGTGTAGTGTAGCATAGGAACAAATTAAAGTTGGTGTAACTCCACCAGCAGGAACCTACCTGGGTTATTACTTCCATTACATAGTGAGGGTTACAACTGGTTGTACGTCACCATTTGTGAATCACTCAGGTTTTTGTTACAAAGGCCAAGAGGAGATGGAAGGATTTGATTTTTTCTGCTTTTCATTGTGGGCAGTAAAACCAGAATATGTCTCATCCTTTAATGTTTCTTGTTGACCACAGATATTTGTGACCTAATGGAAAAAACAGTAGTGACCACTGCTGTGGTGGACATAATTTAGTTTAGGAAATGCTATGGAACTCTTGCTAAATCACTAACTGTTGGCCAAATTACCACACTTATCTTCCTGGGTCAGGTATTTTAATAGGTATTGCTTTTTCAGATAGGCAAGGCTTTATTTTTTCTGATTTATTGCAGTGACTTATCCAGATTTATGAGTAACTTCCATGTATTCTGGGTGGCTCTGCCTGAGGCTGCCTATTGGCAAAACCTGGTTTATACCTGCCTCATTAAGATGTTGAGATCTGCTCCAGCATGGTAGTGATGGCAATTAACATCCAGGAAACGGAGCATTATAATTTACCACTGCAGTGTGTTAATTCTTCACCTCTGAAAGGCTCAGGAAAGGACCATGTGCTGGAGTGTAGGGATGGGGTTTGGGAAGCATGATGGCCCCATGCTTTCCCTGGCTGCTCCCAGGGCTGCAGCAGCTCTGGGCTGGTTTGATGGATGCTTCAGGTGCTGCAGTGTTGGCCCTGTCTATTCCCTTTTCTTTCAGGTGCTGCAGTGTTGGCCCTGTCTATTCCCTTTTCTTTCAGGTGCTGCAGTGCCAGCCCTGTCTATTCCCTTTTCTTTCAGGTGCTGCAGTGTCAGCCCTGTCTATTCCCTTTTCTAGGGACAAAGGCTGTGGCACTGAGGCACCTGTCTGAAGCTGGAGGAATGTCAGATGTTGGTTGGCTTGCATATTCATTGCCAGAAACTGGGAGGGATCGTTATAGTTCGTTAGATAGATTGTTATAATATAGATATTATGAACTATCCTATAGTTCATAAGTCAAGAAAATCCTTTCCTGACCAAGAGTGGGTCTTTGAGTATAACTTTTCCCTGCTTCAGATTTTTTTGTTGGCATATAGTACTATTGTTCTAAAACTTTTATAAAGCTGACATTAAAAAAAAATATTAAAAAATAGTTTTTATTCTATTTAGAATTGGCATTGTTGCACTTTGGTAATAGCAGGATGGGAAAGTCTTTTATTCTCCGAGAACATTTTCAGATTGTTTGAAAAAAGCAAAATTATTGCTATTGTTGCAATTATTTAATAACATAAGAAAATTACAACCAGGTCCTGGAACAGAAAAACACTGAAAGATATCTTTTATTTTCCTTAAATGCTTTTCCAACATGGTGAAATTCCATTTCTTCTAAGTTAACTTTCAAAATCTAAAACAAGATCCAAAGTTGTGCAACTGTTTCAGATCTCTCATAAATTCAGTATGATCTTCATTCAGGTATAAAGGGACATAATGGAAACCTGCCTTCGATAAGCTTTAAGTGTTAAATGGCTATAACTTATTTTAGACTAGTTTTGCTCTGATTTTTGAGTATCCTATTTTTAAGTATCTTATTCATTGTGCTGTTTTGTGTGTCTGGGAGCAAGAGCCCACTTGCTTAGGTCAAGTTGCAAAACTGGAACTGATAGACTGTATTTTGTAAGTAAACTCACAACAATTGTTATATGAGTAAACATATTTGAGGCAGAGCTATATTTCCTTGTCAGATATATTTGTTTTCTATAAACTGTAATTGCAGGCTGCACTGAGCCAGCAAATCTGGAACAGTTTATCACGTGTTACATGCTCTTAATCAAAGCCAAATACTGAGAGCAAGGAAAGTTTTTTCTAGTTCTCTTGAGAATTATTTAATTTACCTTCCAGCCTACATTTAAATAATAGAGAGTATTTGCATGCAATGCTAAAAGGGAAGTTTTGTGTAAATAGGTTTGCTGATATAATAGGTTTAATTTAGGAATAAATAACAAGTCTGTTATATGCAGAACTGAGATTTAAGTCTATTTTTGTAAATTAGGGAAACGGGGAAAGTATTTTGCAAGAAAAATGCTTCATCATTTTGTTTGATAGTTTTTTTATTATTTGGATATAAAAAGGCACCCCATTTATTAGAAACCCAGGCTGTTGGCTTCTCAGCATATGAGTGTGTTGACTCAATCTTTTATTAAATAATTTATGTAAGCTATGATTCTGGTAATATTTTTCAACAGAAAGGCAAACTTCAAAATCTTTTTCATAAAATATTTTATTACCAAGAAGTGGAAGTGGCTGCCTTCATCATGCTTGATGAGGTGTCTGACCCTCAGAATGCTCAGCTTTGGTTTTCCTTTCTAACACAGTAAGTTTGAAGGCATTGATCTTTTGTTGGATTATTCTTCTGCTGTTTACACATTCAGGCCCTCTCCACAGACAGGCTTTGGTGTTCCCTTGCAATACTGCCAGCTTCAGACAAATTATTGCTAGCAGGGAAAAAAAATCCCTTTCATTTTTAAGATCAGCTAATTGGTGTATAATCAGTATACAGTTTACACAAATTGCACAAGAACATACTGCTCAGCCTATTAAGGTTAAAATATGCATGCAACATATGACACCAACCCAAAATGGGACATAAAAAATTAATGGCACAGGAAACTTGAATGTGCAAAATATTTATTCTTTGAGTTTAAATACCATATCTGGATATGCATATGTAGTGTCTCAGATGATACACATTTCCTTTAAAAGTACTGTTTTTTTGAAAATAAGGGTGAAAATTATCCCAGTATTTAGCTAAGCTACACTGTCCTGGAAGTTGGTGCTTTCAGTTCAGAGAGGTAGGAAAGGACACCAGCCTGTGCTGGACATGTGGGTGTGACATTGACATGATTTTTTTTGTGGCTGGAAGAAACATCTCAGTGCTGTCTTCTTGGCAGGAGTGGAATGGGTGCTCACTCATTCTTTTCAAGCACATCTTGTTTATGAGTTCAGTTTAAATAATGACTTGAGATACATAAAATCTAAATTTCTTTTCCTGTGTTGTGGTCATTTGCTACCCTGGTTTTCAGTTAAGGTATCATAATCTATCCAGATTCCAGTATCTTTTTCCAGGAGATCATTTATTTTCCTGTTATTTACTGTGCAGTGCCCCCCATCTTTTTTTAATCCTAATTGCTTACCCTTTCTTTTCAATTACTCCTTTCTTGTAGTCTTTCTTCTAGTGCAGGAACAGCCTATAGAAACAAGAAGTCATTCTGGGTTTGAAGTGAAATCCCAGGTTAATTCTATCCTCTGGGCATCTGTTTGCCTCAGTGGCTCCCTTGTGTGTCATGTATTCAGCTCTAGGAATCCCATCTATGGACCATGCTGGGAAACACTAAACAAAAACACAGTCATTGCATCAAGGAGCTGACTATATGTACATCTCTGTGTGTATCTATTATGTATTAAACAAGGTAACAGATAACTAAAAAAAAAAAAGAGTAATGCAAGAGAAGGTGCCATATTTGGGCAATTGCTAGCTGTCTGTTTTCAGGTTTCTTGCAGACAGAGCACATTTGTTTTAATAAAATACTTAGATCTGGATCTGCATTTGGAAACTGGGAGGTTGGTATGGGGAAAACTGGGACAATGGTTTAGAATTTAATTTTTCCTGTTGGGTACTGGACAGGACAGAGAGGAGGCAGAAGATGACCTTTTCATAAGGAGCCTAAAGAGATGTGGGAGAGCAGTCCCTGCTGAGCATTCTCAGCAGCTTCCAGATGAAACAGAGGGAGGGAGTTATGGAAACAGATGTGGGCATCATTTGGCTTGTTGGTTATTTTTATTTAAACTAGACCCAGAATTATATTTGTATCAATGAAAAAGCAGAGGCAAGTGAATTTTTAGGAAGAAGTGAGAGGGAAAAAGAGAAGTGGTGGAAGAGGGCTACGGGGAGTGTTGAAAGAATGAGAAGAAAGTATTTTCGCAAGTAATTTATGTTTATGCACGTACTCAAAAATGCTGTTGAGGAACAGTTTAGAGTGGCAGCTTCTTTTTCATGAACACTGAAAAACTTTTGTCTAATCAGTTAAAGGATTTTTTTCATTTCTAAAAGCTTTGCAATACATTTTACATGCCTGAAGTATAAAACTGTCAGGTATATAATTTATCATTTCTATGAGCCATTTGCAAGCTCACTTTATCACAATATGTGATAACTGTCCACAAGGTGCTAGTCAAAAGCAAACGTTGTCAAACCCAGGTGCAAAATGTTTTTCTAGTCAAATTTATACTGAAATCTCCTTTAAAGAATGCAAAAAACAACAAAATATGCTGGTTGTTGAAGTAACAACAGCAATGAAACCTCCTCTTGTCTCAAAACTACCTTTGCCCACCACAAAAGTGGCTGTTGATTTTTCCACGAGGTTCTGCAGATAAATGTCTCCCTGCAGCCAGCAGTTCTGTCCCTCAGTGCTGCTGGATAAGTCACCAAGGCCTTGCTGCCCTTGAGGTCTGTCCCTGACCTTTCTCCTCTAGACTGAGCTGTCTGTATCTGTCTCCTTTAGCCTTTCATCTGGGTGCTGTGAGATTTTTGAGAAAAACCTGGCTAACTTGATTTGAAAATTAGCAGATCAACCTTTCTCCCCTGTCCCTTCTCACCTGTAATTAAGGAATAACAAACATGAGCAGGGTGGTTCACCAGATGCTGAGCCTTGGAGCAAGACTTTGGGATCCCTGTATATTTCCCAGTGCCAAGAAAAATTGGCATTTGTGATAGGAGAGAGTTGGACTTCTTATTCTGTGGTAGAGACAATGAAGGCAGAGGAGACATGCAGGGATACTGTTGTGGAATATAGAACACAACCCTATCTGGACTGAATTTTGGGGCCAAGAGAATATACTCTGACTGTGCAAGTTAATATATTTTCCACAAGCTCTGAAGCTTTGCAGGTGTACTTTAAACTGGGTCAGTAACACTTTTTTTTTGTTGTTCCTTCAGTTATCTTGATGAATTTGTAACTGCTAAGTTAAATATGCCCCTGTAAATGTGCAAGCACACTGAGAGGCAGATCTTAAGTTCAGAGTTCCTTCCCCTTTGCTTGATGAGGTGGTAGCTGGGATGGTGCTGTGTTGATTTTGAGGAGACAGGGAGCTGGTGTTGGCCTTTCCTGTGGGCTGGAGCTGGGGCTGTGCAGCTGTTTACATCCTTCCCCCATGGCTTGTAGATAAGAGTAAGCTGTGCTATGTAAGTTACAGCACTAATCAGCATCCTGAGGTAGCTGAAGGTCTCTGGCTCCTGGACAACCATAAAATCCTTTGGATGATTTCTGGGGTTGTAGGTGAGAAGCAGGGCCTGTCAACAGCTTCCTTGGGTCTCCTTCAAACTGCAGTGTCATGCAACATGGATTGAAGGCCTAAATAATTTGGATAAATGATTGATATTAGAATTTCTTTTTTAACCCATTAAGCCCCACCCCAGTAAAAAAGATTTTTGGATGTAGGTGAAAGTTTAATGCAAACATATGCCTTTGTACTTTTTTAAAAAAAGCTCCATACTTCTGCTGTCTGCATTGCATCAAGTGACTTATTCTGCTGCTGTTGAGTCACTTCAGTGTAGGAAACCTATTGATTTCTGTCTACTTGGACCAGCAGGAAACTACAATTATTATTCAATAAGACCTTCCTCTTCTGATGGAATGGTGTTTTCAAACCCAGGTTGGAACAAACTTCTGCATAAAGTGGCTAGAATGTACATAGCAAAAAGGACCTGTGGCTGCTGGTGGGAAGGAGCATCACTGTTTGGGTGGTTTAGGAGAGCTGGGCAGAGTTCTGCTCAGAAGTGTGCTGTCCTAGGAACCTCTGAGCCAGCTTCTTGTGGGGCTTTGGACAGCAGTGTGTGTCTGGGGAGGGGCTTGAACTCTGAATGCATTTTGCAGAGGCATTTTTCACCTCTGCTTTTGCCCTACTCCCTTTCCTACATGCATACATGCAATCTCTAGAGTGGTTTAAGCAAAGCTTTGCTGTTCTCTGCAAGTGGCAATAAACTGTATGAAAGCAATGCCCATAAGGCACATTGTTCAGGCTCTTTTATGATGTGTGATAGATTCTATGAAACATTTTACTTTCAGGAATTGATACATGCTTTAAAACCAGTCTTCTGATAAAGCACCATGCCGGAATAAACTTGTTACTGCATTAATTTTAATTATTTTTCACACACTATGTGAAATACTTTGATTCATAGGGTTAAAAGCCCCTAAAATTAGGGAAATCTGCTTTGCTATAACTAGATTTGAAAAACACATGTAGGTATCAGACAGTGCTAAACAATGCATGACCTGGATTATCCTGAGTAAATGGCATTTTTAGCTATTTAGGTGTTCAGTTGTTGAATTCCTGTATTATGTAAGTGCAGTAACTCCAATAACAAGATAGTTTGCTTGCAAAGGTATATTTCTAGTTTCTGCTGGTTTCAAGTTTCCCAAATTTTATTCATTGAGTACTTCATACACGTTTTATCTTATTTCAGAATTTTCTTGTTTACAGTCTACCCTACCATTATCAAGGTGCATACAGCATGGGACCTTGTGCTGTTATTAGTTATGTGTTGTGATGTATAGGACCATTAACCCTGTTTTTTTATGGTTATGTCACTGTTTTCTAATGTTATTTCACAGTTAAGATACACCAGTCATTTGCATTAGCTCCTATTCTATATCTTTTTGCATTCCCCTTTAATTATAAATACATGTTTGTGCCTCTTCCTTTCTTGCAGTTAATTTGTAGAATCATCCTCTCTAAAAATTCAAAGCATGTTGCTGATGATGGTTAGTTTCCAAGCTCAGTGGTAGGGTGGTTGTGCTTGACAAGGGAGTGAAATGTGGAAGTGCTGACAAGTGGCTGATGGCTGATTCTTGGCCCCAGCACAGGACTGTGATAGGAAAGATTATTGCTGTTATTATTATCTGTCACACAGCAAGAGCCGCTCTTTCCTAACTTCGGCGCCGACTTTATTTAGAAACAGAAGTGGAGGCTGGGCAGAGTTCCTCGTGGTGAGAAGCAGCTCCCTGCAGATGCCCAAATTAGCTGGGAATGGTTGTTGAAGTCAGCAGGGTGTTTGCCACTGGCATGGTCCTCTGTCTGAGCTGCATCGCTCTGGTGAAGGCCCTCACGACCCCAGCTTTTACTGCAGCATCTTCTGTGGCTGTGAATTTGTGAATCTGCCACTCTGTTCCACAGACTTCCAGAGAGCACTGGCACCACTGTGACAGCCCAGGATATATCTACTTTCCCCCAAGAAATACTTGGCTGCATCAGAATCTGTTTCTGATATTGTTTTGTCTAGGGACCAGATTTTACCAGCTCTCTACCCAGAGAGTGCTTAGCCTAGCTCTGAAAATACTCTACTGTGGCAATTGACAGATTAACACCACATTATTTTGACTTTCCATGAACTCTGTTCATCATAATACTGTGGCTTAAAACAAAGTTGTTAATTTCCTTTTTCATTACAGTATGATAATATTTTTATTAATGATGTGTCCAAGCCTGATGCCATTGTTAAGACCTCTTTAAGGATTTCAGGTATTTACTTTGTATATCCAAGCTGATTGTCCTGTCTTGTACTAACATGTTTCATTACTATACATTTAGTACCAGATGTACTTTGTGCTGGCTTCTGTTAGACTCCTGTTAGATTCCAGATGTCCCTGATCTATAGAGTCTGGTATCTAGCTCTGCAAAAGCTGCAAGATGCAGTGTCAGCCATTTTTGCTTCATTTTGCAACTGCAGTCATAAGACTTGGTGTTTTTTAGACCTAGGAATTCTCTGCTAGACTACTGACTCAGCATAGTGTTATCCTAAATTATACGGGTCACAGTCACTTCTGGGAATTCATAAGAGGTCAGGAAGTCTCCAGGAAATTATTTAATAAAAAAGGACCAGTGACCTAAAGAAAACCAAAAGATTTAGTCACATGTGTGGCGGTTATCGAGCAAACAGAGTAGTGGAAAACAGAAGTAACAAATGTAAATATTAGCCTGAGGCTGTAGTTTCATGAAGATGTTAATCTTTCATTGCCACCAAAAAAAGAGCCATTTTTCCTTTTTTTGTTCCTCCTGTGTTCTGGTATACAAATATTTGGCTACATTGTGGGCCAGATGAGGAGAATGATCAAGGTTAGCATTAAACTAGCAAGAGAAAAGCTTGTTTTTAATAGCTGATCTGTTCCTTGCCTACCTCCTCATACTGCTTCACAAGCACTTCATCTGACAGGGTGGCAAGGAGTGTTGCAGGACCTGCAGGAGCAGAAGGATCACTAGTATTGCATTTTATTTGGAGGTGAAATAGTTCCAAAAGTCCTATGAGAGAGTGATGGTTTGTCAAACTTTTTGAAAGCTGGTTCAAAGTCATTCAATTAAATCAACTGCTAAAGAAAATTGCTCTCCTGTTAGATTCCATTGTGAATATTGCTTTTCACTTTTCTCTTGTGTTGGGAAGGTATAAGCATTGGTCATTGTCCAGAAAAACCATCATTGCAGTTGCATACTGAATTCTTTTTATGCAGATGCCTTCTCACCTGCCAATTCTATGACTTTTAATCACAGAACTGTTTTGGAGATGGATTTTGTTGCTGACACAGCTGACTGGAGCCAGAGGCCTATTTATTCACAGCTTTTAAGTTTGAGGAAGTAACTTTTCATTCATGTAGCAGGAGTAATGGAAAAGACAAGAGGAACTCAACAGTTATTTTTAGGAAAAGATAGTGTTTATCCCAGCAAAACTAAAAATGTTGTTGAGACATTACACACTTGAAACCTAGACAGTTGTGGTTTTGTTCTTCCATAATTATTTTAATGTGAAGGAATTTCTCTTAATGCATACTCTACAACCCTGACAGCCCCAGTAGTCCTCCACATACATTTTTATATCTGTTCAAATTGGTATTTTCCTATGTGGTGTATGAAAAATCCACTGAAAAGCTGGAAATCAATAATGGCAGAAAAATAGATAATGTGCTTTCAAATGCACAAAGAACACTTTGCCCACTTTCACAAATAAAAGTAATATTATTGATCAAATGTATCAGCATAAGAGCTGACAATAGTTTTGAAGCAGACTGTATGATTCAGAAGGAGATAGGGAAGGGTGTACTGATGCCATTAAAAAGGCAACTAAGTTGGTAAGATATGAAACCAGCCTGCCTGCCTTGTCCAGCGTCTGGAAAGTGTGGAAATCTCCTGTCTAAGGAAAACAGAACAAAAAATGAAAGGGACAGTAAACTGGAAGTAATTGCTCTGTTCAACATGGAGAGCTCCAGCACTCTGGTTAACATGATGCTAAGGAATCTTAGACAGAGGTCTGGGGCAAGTTTTGGGTGGTGGCCAAGTGCTTTGACCTGGGGAGAGAAGTACTTTGTGTAATGCTGCTGAGGAGGGAGAAAAGACAAAGATTAAGGAAAGTTTTGGTGGCAGGGTCAGAAGGGGATCTTGCGTGCCATTGCACCCTTGGAAAGAATTAGCAGATCTGTGCAGCTGGATTGCAGGAGTTGGTTAATTTGGCAGGAAGTTTCATCCTTGCACAGATCAGAACTGACATGAAGTCATCCCTGCTCACAGCACGTTGGCAGAAGTGGAAATGGTTGTGGCCCTAGAGGCAGAACCAAAGGGGATTGAGGTGAGGAGTCATGCAAGTATGACATGCCCAGATGTATCGTGGAGTGGGGAAATCTGGGTGAGCTACTGCATGAGGGACTTGCAGCAAGCAAAGCAGCAGAGGTTTTTGTCATAAAGTTCAGTACAGCTTAGGAGTTGGCATTTGGAACAGTGTTTTAAGACAGGGTTACTTCTGTACAGAAGCCTTTCAATGTCTAATTTAAAATCCATGAAAAGTAGCAAAAAGCTGAAAATACAGGGTAAGTAAACATCACTAGAAAGGTGGTTGGCAATAGATCCCTTGAATAGGAGACAGAATATTTAGTTTGTTCATCATGTGCTATTTTGAGAATTATGGAAATTAAAGGGCTTAATAATAAGGGCTTAATAAAGCTTTTATTATGAAGACTGCAAACCCAACCAGCACATGCTCTGCAGTCAGGTTGTAGGAAGTTCTGTGCCAAAACCTGGGTAAACAAGTGTGAGCTGACCATTTCCAGAGAATGGCAGAGTGGTTAAAATCCAGCACATGGGTTTGTTTGAACTATGCTTTTGCTGTGTTTTGGGGCTTCCCCACCATTTGTGTTGTGAAATTCAATGCTTGATGCAAGAGTGAGACACTGCTCAAGTGGTTATGTGAAGTTAATGTTTAGAAACATAATGCAAGCTACATTATCTTTGGGACCAAAAAAATTTATTGTGGAAATGGACCACTTTCTGGCAGTCTGCAGTGTAAAGGAGATGGATCTTTAGTAGCTATTTCATTATGTAAGGTATTAAAGGTTTTATTAGATTTTCAGCTTTTCGCTGTAAACACCGGATCTAACACTGAGAAACTACTGCCATACTGAAGGGTATTGTATTGCATAAGCAGACAACTGATTAGTATACAATATAGAAAATTATGAGGATTTTATTTTCTTCCTCGCTCTTCTTGTTTTTCAAATCCAAAAATGTAGTGTGAAAGACAGAACTGCTTTTGAAATAAAAATTTAACTATGTCCTTGAAGAGGAAAAGACAAATTTGTCATTAAGAGATTCTTCAATAATGGTGTATATCTTCATGAAAACATAATTGTTAAGGTCCCGTAGGAAACTTATTATAAACCTCATTTCACGATATGAAGGCTCTGATGTTGTTTTCTGAATACACAAATAGTGATTTGCATATGAGAGAAGAGTCCTTGAAATCATAACAGCAAAGACACTGTTGTCCTGTGACATTCTGGAGGTCTTTGCTACTAGAAATTTTATTCTAATTTCCTAATGGAACAAATACTTTTTTAAGAGCATCTGTTTATTCGCCCTATTCGCCTTGATTTTTTTGAACTCTCTGCATGCCACCAGCTACAGTTGGCAAAAGAGTAGAGGAACATAATTATTCCATAATTATAACAACACAATATTTCTTTTAAATTGAAAGCAGAATAGGGGAATTAGTGCTTCCAACTGAATGAAAACCTCAGTTCAGAGTGGCAACAGGCAGTGGCCAAGCCACACAGGTGTGCTGGCCAGTCAGTCAGTGCCTGTGCAGCTCTGAAGCAGTCCCAGCATCTACTATCACCTTCCCAGCTGTGCAGGTGTAGGATACAAGTGGAAGCTGGGGCAAGATGAGGTGGGAGCAGGTTGAGGTGATTAGAAGGCATTGGGTGCTATGGGAGGATGGGTTGTAGAACAGAGACAATACTGAAGGCAATCTCACCCCTGAGGAGTTGCAGCTGTACTGATTGCCAGAGTAGGAACAGCCCTGCCCTTAATAGGGCACAGCTACGTCCAATAAGGATGGGTGCTAATAAAGAGTGGCTTAGCTGGTTGAGAGGAGAGTTGGAAGTTGTGCTGTGAGGAGGAAGGGTCAGGCAATTGGGCAAGGGACAAGGAAGGCGTCAGCTGGCCATGCAGAAGAAAGAGAAAAGGAGTCTATGTTGTGAGGAGCTGCTCGTGGGAACTCACAGAGAGAAGGTATGAAAGTTTTACGGTAAGATAATAAACTGGTGCCAAGCACCAGTGCCAACAATTGGTGCCCTGTATGGGGAGGAGTCCTGACAGGGTGCAAATCCATGGCTCTCCAAGCTTCACTAGTTCTGCTGCTCATGAAAGAATTATTGGATGCCTTTGGATGTCATGTTCTTTGTACAAAGATGAAATAATTTAACAACCTGGAGGTGTGCATGGCAGTTTCACGTATTTCTAGGCAGATGAAAAAATTCTTTTTTTCACTCACCTTATATCATCTTTGTCAAAATAAAATGAAGAGCAAAAATGAGGAAGTTTATCTTCCTGATTTCTCTTTGATGATAAAAATAATTGTTTGTTCTGGAGTATTTTTATTACAATGATGAAGGTTTCATTTCACCTTGTATTTCAGCTACCTTAGTGGAAGTCTTACCAGTTAAGAAGAAAGAGACGAATGAAAAGTGCTAAAGAAAGGTTGTCTGCAGCTCCCTAGTGAAATGCCAATCCTCATAGTTACAGCTCTAGTATTTGCTTTCTTATCCCAAGTGGCATTTGCTGCAGATAAGATCGTAAAGGAGTTTGGTTCAGCTTGGCAAGCTGAAGGATGGGTTACACTAGCATGTGGTTTGTAAACAAGGAAAGGCATCAAATATATGAAATTGGATTTCTGTGGGTTTGCTGACAGCTCACACCTGGTTGCAGTAATAAACTCTGCTCTTGGTATCTTAACCTGTCAAAGGCTGGCTCAGAGGAAGGAGAATGCCTTTGAGAAGCTTGGGAGGCTTGGTTGCATTTCAGCAGTCAAGCTGTAGACGAGGAAGATTAATGACAGAGAAACAATACAGAGTCATGGGGCATAAGGATTTTAAAGAATAGCCTTAAAATAGGGTGACAGCATAGCTCAGATTGGAAGGCACCTCTGGAAAAGTTCTGGGTCAGTCCTCTGCTCAATCAGGGACAGCTAGAGCCAGTTGCCCAGGATCATGTTCAGCTGGGTTTGAGTATCTCCAAGGACAGAGACTCCACAAACTCTCTGAGCAACCTGTGCCAGGGTTTGATCATCCACACAGTAAGGAAACCTAAACAAAACCAGCAACAACAACAAAAATTAAGGAAAATATTGGCTGTATTTCATTAACCAGAGATCTTGGTCCAGCCCATCAAAATCACTACTTTCCTACTTTTCCGGCTGCTGACCAAATAGAAATATACTGTGCAGACAGAAGCTTGTAGTCTTGAATGCTCAGGGCACGAGTTGTAAGTTATTGCAGATTGAAGCCACACTGTTTCCCAGGCTAGTATCTTGAAATTAAAACTTACTACTCTATGTTTACTAAAAATGTTGTTGTGCCTGGAAAAAAGAGACAGGATAAGAGGACATCAGGAAAGGCTGAGGGGAATATGTTGTGAATGGGGTTACAGCACAGGTGAAAAGGTTGCCAGGAGTAAATGTTTCCCATAGAGTCCATTAGCCTCTGCCAGAAGACTTGAAGGTCCAAGCCATGTTGCTGTATTGTAGTGTTGGGCACTGCTGCAGTGCCTTCCTCTCTTGCCAGTGCTCTCCTTTTAGAGGAGCATCTCAAGCACAGGTAGGAAACTTTACAGCAGCACAAGTGCAGGAAACTGCCCTGGGCTGGCCTCAGGAATTCATTGCATCCTTTAACTGGTGACTTCAAACACAGAGCCTTTTAGCATTTCATGTGTATTTCTTTTAACACCACTCAGCTCCATGCTGGACAGCACTGAAACAATTTAATTTTCAGTTGCCTGTCTTGAAAAATTTACTTGGGTGATTGTGCTATCAGTCCTTTATTTCTCACTTTCATAGCACAGTAGTCATTTAAAACAGAGGATGCATATATATAGACCAAAGAATAAAGTGATGAGAAATCTGAATATGTGCAGGGTAACTAAGAGGTAAATCCAGCCCTGGAAATAAGGGCAGGTAGCATGAGTAGAAGAGAAAAATTTAACATAGGCAAAATTGGAAGATAACAGTGATGCCTTTTATAAAGGAGCTGTTGCTGTATCATTTGAAATCAGCAGAGAATCAGTCAGAGGAGAGAAGGCAGATGATAAATGATTCATTTGCTTTCCTCCTCCTTGAGATCCCTTTCTTTGCTAGCTTGAGTTAACAGATGTTTTAAAGATTATGAATTCACAGGAAAAATAATACAAGACAATGGGCAGCCAAGACAGTATTCTGATAGTCTAAATATTTTGTTCTTCATATGTTATCAGCTATTGAATCTCAAAATCTAGAAAAGCTCTTGTATCAAGGAAGGAATTTGCCCACAAACACTTTGGTTCAATGAGGCTTTCAATGAGAAATGGTTCTTCTGTATTTGAACTATAATCTCTTTTGTTCATTGTGATCCAGGCTTAGGTTACAGGCAAATCAACAGGTTCTGGGGAAAAGAGAAGACTGATTTTCTGTTGTGCTATACATCAGATAAAGTCTTATTGCAGAACTTTGTGATCTTTGGTGAGGATTAATTTCAAAGGACACTTATCTTCAATGGTATGAAATCTTTCAAGGTTAGTTCAGTGCAGTCTGTTTTCACCTTCAGTATGGGACCATTTCTCTGCAGTCACTATTCACTAGGTGGGATTCTTGCATTAATATGCTAATCCCTTCAGGGATGGGGAAGTTCCACCCCCCAGGTTTCTGCTGAAGATGCCTAAGAATACTGAGACTTGTTACAACAACAATTTTGCAACCCAAAATGAACATGGCAGTGTATTCCTTGAGGATTTCTACATTGAAAACACATTTCATTTACATTATCAGAAGCAGAATAAGATGTGAAGTAATTATTCTGACTCAAAAGGGATTATTGATATACTTGCTCTTTAAGAGAAAGGCTAGACACATTGGTGAATATCTTGTCATTTATGTGTATCTCTGTGCTAACTGAAGTGAAAACTGAGGAACTGAGGGCTCTGAAGTGGCTGCCAGTACTGTGCATGGTGAAATTACCAAGGGGCTGTGTTTGCAGAGCCACTCTGTGCTTGTCTGCAAGCAAATGTTTGTCATGAAGTGCTAAGTTCTGTACTGCAGTGCTGGTCTGCAGTTAGATGGACCCTCTGTCTCTGTCTTCCTCTGTTTCCACACACAAATTTGGCTTTGTTCATGAAGCTGTGTGGAGTTCAGAGGTCCTTTACATGCATACATATCCACTGCAAATTGATTTACAAGAGCATGTTTACACTCAGAGTGAAGGCCAAATGGTCATCAGATTTGCTGTCATTCCAGCTCTGGGTTAAACTTCATCTGGTGGAAAAGGATATAAAACATTGCTGTGTTTGCTTTAGCCTGTTGCTACAGAGTCATGATCCTACCTTGGTGCACTCTTTTTAAAGTATAAATGCTTTCTTTGTCTTTACAAAAGCTTTAAATTGCAATTTTAGTGCAGGCTTCATTTCTCTTACTGGGTTCTAAGATACTGAACATCTGTGAACACCACAGCATGACAAAACTAGGTAAGTGGTCTAAGAGCACTTTTTACTCTAAGAAGAAAAAGTTAAGTAGTAAGTTACTTAAAGGGCTATTTCTGTAAATACAAAAGCATGAATCATCTCAGATGCAACTATGTTATCAGATATTTTTCTTGATTGATATCTGTCTTGCAAGGCAAAAAATATTGAATTACACAAAGGCTTAAAAATATTTATATCAATCTTTCCTTGCAGCATAATGATATCAAGTATCTTTTGTGAGGTGCTTGATTTGAAATTTTTGTCTGAGATATGGAGTCATAGACTTGCTTTGGTAATTTTTTCCTCTTAGGTGTTGCTAGATGCTTAAATAAAGGTTTCTATATTACTGGATTTCATTGCTCAATAATGTAAGCAGCACACACTGAATGAGAACAGCCAGTATTCATATTAGTTCTCAGGTGTTGGCTTTTGTAGAGATATTTAGACTGATATTAGTAGATGACTTAATATTTACAAATGACTGTATCAGGATATGGTGTGGCTCATAGTAACTCTGTAAGCAAACATGCTGCTGCTATTCACAACATAGAAAATAATTCTAGCCCTGAGGACAAATATGAGCATTAGCCTGGAAGTGGAAGTTGGCTGTGGCTGCAGCTGTGCTGCGGGAATGCAGCTGAATGCAAGGCATGACTGGGAGGGGGCTGGGAAAAGTCATTTGAAATTCCTTGATCATTCAAAGGCTGTCAATGGAATCTACATACTTCACCTGTTCCCCTTCTCCAAACAGCACCACAGCACCAATCAGAAAAAGCTGATTAATCTTTGATCCTTTTAAAGCAAGGTTTTAGTGGATATTTGTACCTGCAGTAGTGATGAGCAGCACGTGATAAAAGGGCTGTAAAAAGTGTTGATCCCATGGTACAGTGGGGATCACTGCTGCTGTCTTACCTGTCAGCATGTCATTTTTCAGCTGCCTTTCTGGTCAGGGGCTCTCCTGTTTCCCTTCATGCCAAGAAGCTTTCTGAGTAAGGCTGTTTCTTGTATTGTTTTGTAGCTTCACCATCTGAAGAGGGGAGTGTTGACACCAGGGTGTGTATTGGGGCCTGTAGACAAGTGTGAACACCATACTGAGACATGACAGTGCTTCCAGTGACTAATGGAGCAATTATAAAGCTTGACTATTGCTTTTCATGTAACAAATATAAAAGTTTTTAAAGTAATGAATGATCAGTGGGCTGAGATTGCAGCAAGGTTTTTAGAAAAGCTTATGTGTTAATAATGCCTAAATGGAAAGCATTCTTAAATGTTCTTTCAAATTGATGGAATAGAATTGTAGGCTGATTATGCATATCTCTGGCTCTATAAACAGGTGGAAAATAAGGTTAAACCTATGACTGTTGTTATCCTACAGTCTTAATCTGTATATTGAATGATATTCATGCAGAAGAGGAAATATGTTACTGGAAAAGTATGTAGTAGTTGTAAATCTTGTGGGTAGTAAAGCACTAGGAGTATATTACAAAAATTTGTGTGCATTAATTTTTTCATACCTTAGTAGTGGTTGCTTTTAGTTATGGAGAAGTTGTTATGGGAGAACATTTTCTTGTACTGACATTTTTAAGCACTGTGATTGATACATGTATTGCTCAAACTCACTCCCATCATTTTCTGCCCTCATAAATAGACTGTATCTCTATCATCCAAGTGTCCTTGTTATTCTAAATTGGTACATTTCATTATGGTAAAGACAAAAATGCATCTTTGCAGGATTTAAGGGGCTTTTTTATTCAGGCAGGAAAACAGAATAGTTAAGGAAGCAGTGAGAAAAGAACTGGGCAAATAGGGTGTTGTATAGTTGTGAAAAAGTGTCTGAGTTGAGTGCATTGGGCCTGTTATTGGGCCACTTTGGACCAGTATCTTTTCTTGAGGTTGTGAGATGCTCTGTGGTTTTGGTTTTCCATTTATGCTGGATTCATGTTGTTGGTTTAGGTTAATTATTGCAGTCAAGGAAATCCCTTACACTCTGGGCACTCTCAATGTGCTTAGGAGCAGAGGATTTTGAGGAATAAAGCCTGCTTTCTGTGAGAACTAAAGCTACAAGGCAGTGATGGCAGAATTGAATGTTATACCCTTTGGCATTTTTGATTCAACACCCTCTTGATAAATTACAGTTTTTTGAATGTGTTAAAATCTTTTGAAAAAAGTAACAGGATGAAGACCAAAAAACTTGATTTGTTTGTGGCATCTTTTGAAAATGACACTATATTAAAGAACTAAATTGCTGGCAGCCTTCTTACCATGAGACATGACTCTTAATATTTCATTAGTTTAGTAAAAATTAATGCTTATAAATGCCACAGAGGCTTGTTTAACTGATGAGAACAAGTAAAAATATATGGGGAAATTTCTATGGCATTCAGAGCTTCTTATGACCAAAAAACTGAAAAATGCTGCAGAGCTGGCTAGATGCAGGTATTGCAAAACTCTGCCTCCTCTTTTTCTCCAACCTTGCCTGAGGTGGCTTTTCTCCCCCTGCACTGTATACATAGGCTGACTTGCCAAAACAGCCTTTTGTTTCCTTTTTTGCATTTGTTGCTCAGTTTTGGAGGATAATGATGCACATCTGATCTGATTGATACAGAAATATTTCTCCTCCACTTATGGAGGGAACTATCCTGTGTGGATCCTGTGCCAATGTTAATTTTTGAAGTTGTGGGAAAAGAATGTTAATTTTCACTTTCATTACTCAGATGCCTTTCAGGAAACCTACCTTCTGCTCAGCCATACCAGAGCTAATGGTGCCTGGGGTGGTAGAGGGCCAGCAGCAGCAAGAATAATTGATTTTTTTCAATTTATCATATTTGTTTATTGCTGTTCTGGACATGTATTCCTGCGTTCTTGTGCAGCCCTCAAATACTAAAGTATAGCATAAGATGCCCTTTAAGACAGCAGGCTATTTTGGATTATAGCATTTTCATGATGGTAGCTGAGAAATAATAACAAATCTGAACCCGAGGAGTGCAATTGAGGGCTCCTCCTGGGGCTCTCTCTCTCAGCAGAGCTGAAGGACAGGTGGTTGTATAACCCTGCACGCTGAGCTGCAGCGTGCCAGCAGCCCAGGGAGGAGTCCTGCCAAACCCTGCTCTCCACGAGGTTTGAAATGTCATGGCTTAATTGCCATGGGAGCCACATGCCTGAGTGCTCCTGCCCAAGTGACTGCTCAGGGTCTCAGTGTCTGTGCTGCAGAATGAGACCCTCGGTCCCACCCTGGCTGAGTCATTTTCCCAGTTTACCAGGGCATCTCTTGGCTTCCTATGATAGCTTTCTAGAGTTTAGGATTTGTCTGCGCTTCTGTTTCAAGGCAAATTTAATGTAGTTTCCTAGGCTTTAGGAGCACTGCTGAACTGGAAAGTGAAGTGTTTGCTGTTTGTGGATGTGTTACTAATTTAGTTTAATTTTATTGCCTTTAATGGCAAAATGAACAGATTGTACAGATAGTCTAGAGGAAAATAAAATTCTAGATTACAAATCTGACTGATGTCCTAGATGCCAAATATGAAAAAATGTTTTGGTTTTCGTTAAGGATTGTTGATTTATTGCATGTGTTCATTTTGTAATAGCTCTCATGACTGCAACAAGCAGAAAAATTATTGCTGTATTTTTTGCATATTTTCAGCATTTGTTTAATGCACTTTGTTACCTCTTGGAATAAAAATAAAATGGTGACAATGGTGGGTTTCTTCCCCTCCTAAGAGAGGCTTATTTGAAACTGATCTAACAGAGGTCAGAGTAAGACCTGCAATGTAATGTCATTACAGAGAGATTGAAAACCTGTTGAAAAGCATGGATACTCTGGTATCTTAAAATGAGGTAGCACAGTTGTTAGCAGTCTTTAAGAAAAAGTCATCACTTTTTAGAGGTGTTTGTGAATTTGACTCTTTAGTTAAGTTGGCCAGAAGTCAGTTTCAAGGCAGCAAGCTGCTGGTATAAGGCTAATACTTTTGGAGAGTACTGTGTAGGAATCCACGTGGTGTAATTGCCTTTGTTATAGTGAGGAGAACATAACAAAAACTAAATATGCACAGTGGTTTTGCAATTTAGAGCTATTTTATGTCATCTACTGTATGTTTGAAGTGCTGATGTGTACAGGCAGCTTAAGCTATGTGAATTATGTGATGGAACATACGAGAAGTGGCAAAGATGCAACAGCAACTCAAGTTTGCTTTTGGTTTATTCAAATGTTTTCTCTAGAGATCAATACAAAATAACAGCAAAGACCCAAGTAGTTGGCCACTATCTCAGAATTTAGGTAAGGGGATAAAATTTTTGAGATTGCCCCATGATAACATGATGTATATACAATGAGAATGGCAAGAGAAAATACCTGTTTGGGCCATTTGCAAATCTTGTGTTTCTGTACTTGCATTTTTAAGAAACAATATTTCAGGTTTGTTTATTCCTTCTTGTTCTTTAGAAAAGCTAATTTATTGCTACAGATATCTATTGTCTGCAGTATTTCTTGAAGCTATTTAGATGATGAAGTTTAAGAGATACAGGTACTAGAATTAGTATATTTGATAAACAGTCACATTTTCAGTTCTGCATGTGGTTGAGTTTACTGTGTAGTTAGATACTGTATTTTACACTTTCTTTCCAAAATATAGATTACAAAGTATGTAGCCTGCATGCAAAGTCCTAGGGCTCTTGTTAGTTTGGAGTTACTTCGTCTAATTTGCTGGTGATGATTTAACTGCATTCTTAAGTTTCTATTCCATTTATGTGCATTTTAAAACTTTCAGATTAAGAAAGAAAAAATGTTGGCAGTGTACGGTTAAACTCTGGAAGTGTCTTTTGTGTTTATTAACAGTTATTTATCTAATGTTTCCTTCTGCTTTGGGTTAGGCCTAAGTGATGATCTCAGCCTCACCAGTATTGTGGTTCTGCCTGTCACACGCACAAGCCTGGCTCCAGCTGTGCATATGGAATTAACTTCTTAGTTAATTTGCAATTTTCTCCTAAAAGCTTTTGACCACTAGTACTACGTTTTTGCTGTAAGTTGCTTCAGTTAATTACTGCTGTTATGCAAAAGAATTATACCCATTAAAAGGCCTGATTACTGCTGCATGTTTTTAACAAAAGAATAAATTAATTGAACAATGAGGCTTGCTGTTATTCTGACAGTACATATGTGTTAAAATGAGATGGTGTTAAAAAAAAGGTGTCCTCCAGCCTTTCAGGTTCCTCACAGACAAATCTTGGCCATAAAATCCAGAGCAGCAGCCAGATGGCTGAAAGTTGGAAGTGTTGCTGTGGAGTCTAGCAAGAGAAAACACTCCTGGGTAACAGTAGAACATTAACACACTCAGAGTAATACATTACTAGCAGTGAGGCCATACTGCATTGTGGCTTAATTGTGCTTAATGGAGTCCTGCAGTCTCTGTGATTTAGCTGCTCATGTCAAAGCAGGGCAATTCCCAGTTCATCTGCCTGTAGAAAAACACAGCAGCTTTACATAACCCATTTGAGAGAGTACTGGAAGCACCTCAGATATTCTGCCTCTCCTCACCTCCCTCAGTTTATCTTCCTCTTCTCTGGCATATCAATGTCACAAATTCAAGCAAGACCAAAAAACCCAAACTAAACAACCTCCTCCCACAAACACATCTTCACCCCCAGTATGTATTTCCCCACCCAATATTCCTTCCCATCTTAGTTCTGTTTTCTGCTAGACAATTCTGTTTTCTGCTAGACCTCAGCAGGTGTTTTTTGTCATCCATCCAAAGCCATTCACCCTTTATAACAGCATGTGGGTGATGAGAGAGTTGCAATTGACATGTCAAACCACAGGTCAGAATTACACTGCCAAAGCCCTCCAGGAAAAGGAGGAAACTGGAACTTGATCATTCTGGAGCCTTCTAAAATCAGAATGGTGTTTTTGCTAGTGGGTGGGGATAAGAGGATGGAGTTCTTGTGTTGTGGAAGATAGTGACAGAGTCCACATTAGAATTTAGTATGCCTAAGACTTCAAATAAAGTCTTATAATATCTATCTTCAATACACTTTAAAGCAATTTTAAAAAGTTAACATTTTTTATGCTGTTTGCTCCTAATTGGGTAATTTTCTTAAAAACAACTTTTTTCTTAACGTGTGCATTTTATATGCACAGTTGTCATGGATAACTCATATTTTGCTTCTGCTTATTGGTGGAAAGGAACTGGCTGAATCAAAGGGGGGAAAACTCATTTTAGAGTGTTCCCCTTTAAACTGTCTTAAGCCAAGACAAAAATTTAGTTATTAAAAAAAAAGTGATACAGTAAGCACTAAGGCTGGCTGTGCAAAGCAGCTGTATACAGGTGTATAGATAAAAATCTATACACACATATGTGTACAAGTCATTTTTAGTTATGCAATAGTTACCTTTTGTCTTTTTACACGTTAGATTTAGAACTAGTTTCTATCTGAATCATATCAAAGCTCAGCTTGTCTAGCCAGGAGACACTGAACTGATCCAGTTCCCCCCAGTTACGGATGCAGCTTTAAAGGTGGAAGAATTGAAAGTCAAACTGAGACTGATGGGCAGATAATGCCATGTGCAGGAAAATCTGAAATAGAAGACAGGAAATTTCTTCATCTTGTCATTTTGTCCTAATAGAGCCACAAGATAGGCTACCAAGACATTGGCATCAGGGAAGATTAGACTCTACAGAAACCACCATATAACCCACTCACACATGCACATGTCTATATAAACATCTGTTTCATGACAGAGGGTTTAAGTTAAAAAAAGGTAGTTTGGATTTGAGAATTTCAGTTAACTTTGAAATAGTTCACTTCCTATCTACAATGCTACTGCTGCTGCTGTGCTTTCCAGCTAATCATGAGCTGTCAGTTTGTGCCCTTTTCTGGGTCTGATGGCAGCAAGTAAGTGCCAGTGAGGATTTTTTTAGTGTAGCATTGCCTTGCCCCTTACAAAGGTAAGCATTGAATGCCAATGTGCTGTCATTGCCCTTTCTTTGCTGCTAATGCCAGAGGAGTATTTAAATTATGGCAATGATGCCCTCTCTTGCATGTTTACAGCTGGAGGAAGCCCCTTTGTGGTCTCCTGCTGTCAGAGGCAAAACCACAATTTTAAGGGTCTGATCAAACACCACTTAGGTTTCACCACAAATTAGATTTGTGCCCTCAAAGATTTGTTTGCTTCTTTGTTTCAAACTTCTAAATATAAGTTAATAATTCCTTTTTCCATTTGACCTAACTTTAGACCTTTTAAAGTTAGTCTGTTCTAGCCACACCAGTAGAAAATGGGCTGTAGAGCTCTCCGCCTCATGCTCTTCTCAAGTGTACCAAGGATTAGCGTGCACAAAGGGACCCTCAGCACCTTCTCCTTAAAACCAAAGGTATTCTCTGCTGGGTCTGTTGTCTTGCATTAGATCAGAGAGAACAACTAATTGGTACATAGAATCAACTAATTGGTACATAGAATCTGTGTCTCTTGCTGGCTAGCTACCCCTCACTTAGGTATTCCTTTTGAGAAAGACTTGGAAGGAGAGGGGGGAGCAGTGACACAACCATGAGACTAATAAAGATAAATGCAGACTTTCACTAGATTTTGTATACAGTAATAAAATAACTTTATGGATTGGGAGGGGGAAGGATTCATACAGCTGTATTATTAACATCCAGAAATGTGTTTATTTCTTACTCTCAAAAATATTCTCCAAAGAGTCACACAATATTTATTATTAAATAGCATGACAACTGCCATCTGTCACATCAGAAACATCAGCATATCAGTTGCTATTTGATGTTAGAAATCATAGTGGGAATGCTATTTTTGGGGCAAATAGCCAGCCTCTCTTGCACAATGAAAGAAGCCCTCAATATAGAAGGTATTTATTATATTTAAGTTATTTGGGATGCATCTGTGTAAAGTTGTCAGTTTAGGACCATTTTAGTTTAGATGGTGAAGCATGAGAAGGCATTTTAGGTGGAAAAAGAGCCAATTTGACTGAGTTTAGTTACACTGCATTAAGGTATCAATTTTAACATTCAAAAAGCTGCCACTCATGCAGGATTGATAGCTTTTAGCTTTCTGATACTATTTTTCATGCAGAAAAATAGTATCAGAAAGCTAAAATCAGTGGATTCCTTTCTACCTTCTTTCTTTAGTTTCAATGACTAGATTAGGAAAAAGGTCTGTAAGTTTTTTATCACTATTCACTCTAGAGCAGGATTATCAAGAGATCTTGCAGAACATCTACAACAAAAAGTGGACTCACCATAAAATCTATTTCTGTAATTTAATTTCACATGAAGACCATGCTTGGAATGTGTTTACACTTTCAACTTTGGTGTACATTGAACAGGTTTAACAGTTAAGAGAAATAGCATAAGAGAAAGTACATTTACTTGTGTAGAGTGCCTTTATATATTTGTGTGGATACATGTATGTCAATTATATGAAATAACATGGTTTATAATGCACAACTTCTAGGGAAGAGAGAATAGTCAGGGAATTCTGTGTTTTGAATAAATTCTCTCTTCTTACCTTCTGCTCCTCCACCACATTCCACCACAGTCATGATTTGTATCAGCAAGTTGTACTTCAGCTAACAGAGGCTAAGCAGCCAGCCTAGCAACTTAATTTAGGGAAGCTCTCTCATCTCATACAACTATAATTACACATAAGCCAGCAGATCTGGCAAATGAACTTCTGGAACAGAGTATTTTCACTAATCTCTCTTGAAACTCTGATGGCAGAAGTGTCAAGTTAGGGGTCTTACTCAAAGCTATGGATTCACAGCCTGGACACCCAAGCTAGAAGAGAAAGATTTGCTGTTAACATAATTTCCAGTGTCTGACTGATTATCAAAATTAGCCTGTCTTAACCTTACTAACTCAATTGCAATGGTTTTCCTTCTATTTTCTTTAACCTAGCATTAGTGCACCTTACAAATACATGTGTGCCCAGACATACACACACACATGTATTGGCATGGGTACATACATGAGTTCCTGCCTGGTGCAGCAGGAATATCTCTGTGAGTGCCCCACCTCCCTGGTGCCTTGGCATAACAAGTATGAGGCTCTGCAAGTGGAACTGGACAATGGTGACAATGGTGCATCTGCCTTGGAAATGTCATCAAGGTGATGCCAGCCTAGTCCTTTGTTCAAGTTGCTACCATAAAAAAGAAAAAAGGCAGGCAGATCACCATTGTGGAAGACTGTCTTCTGAAGGAAACAAAGAGGCTGATAAGCCAACAGGACCCACTTCTTTGGGAACTCTGCAGTCTCCCTGGGGCCAGGGTTGAAGGTGTGGATGGAAAGGTTCCTACCCTAGTACAGCCCTCAGATTATTGTCCATTACTGATTTCTCAGGTAGGCAGTGATACAGTTGTGATACAGCTTAGCTAGCAGACTAAGGACAATCTGGGGGTTGATTATTCAGGGCCATGGGACACCTGCTTAAGGGATCAGGAGCACAAGCAGTATTCTTCTCTGTCCTTCCAGTCACAGGGAATGAGGATGCAAGGAGACACGTGAGCCAGCTGATCAATACCTTGCTCTGAGCCCTTCTCTACAAGAAAGACACTGAGGTGCTGGAGTGTGTCCAGAGAAGGGAACAGAGCTGGGGAAGGGTCTGGAGCATGAGACCAAAGAGGAACAGCTGAGGGACCTGGGATTGATTAGCCTGGAGAAAAGGAGTCTGAGGAGGGACTTGACCACTCTATAATTATCTGAAAGGTGTTTGCAGTGGGGTAGGAGTTGGGCTCTTCTCCCCGGTGACAAGAGACAGGATGAGAGAAAATGGCCTCAAGTTGTGCCAAGGGAAATTTAGATTGGATATCAGGAAAATTTCCTCCACAGAAAGTGTTGTCAATCATTGGAGCAGGTTGCCCAGGGAAGTGGTGTAGTCACCATTCCTGGAGGTATTTAGATGATATGTAGGTGTGGAGTTTAGGAATGTGGTCTAGTGGTGGACTTGGGAGTGCTGTGTTAACATTTGAACTAAACAGTCTTAAAGGTCTTTCCCAACCTAACCAATTCTACGATTCTGTGAAAAAAATATAAAGAATGGTTAATGAGTTATTTGTACACCTGTGAAAGAGTTGTGGACAAAAAGATACAGCTGAGACCTTATTTCCTTATAAGCTTTGGATCCCTTCCCCATCCCTCTGGTTTCTGGATTTGCCTACACCATGAGTACAGAGCATTAGCCTAGAAGAGAAATTTTAGTGAATACACCTGGAAAGATCTACTGGGTGAAGTTTGCCCATCCTATCATTAGGAAGCACAATTATTTAAATTTTGGCTCTTTTTGTAAGGTAAATCTAGGCAGATAGACTAAGTATCACATTCACATTCTGATAACAATGCTCAAAGAATAATTTTTCATCTTTAGTAATTTCCCCTGGCTTGTCTTTGGCATGGAATTTTATTTTCATTTTGTGATTTCCCTATTTCCTTCATTTCCCTCAGGAGAGAGAAGCAGAAGAAGGAGATGTCAGGTGGCTTTCAGTTACATGCCTCAAAATGAAGATGAATTGGAATTAAAAGTTGGTGACATCATTGAAGTTGTGGGAGAGGTGAGCACATCTTTAATTGAATATATATACATGCATTTCTGACATGTCTTTTGTATGCTAAGCTCCTCAGTGTATAACTTAAACCAGACATTTTTCTTCTCTGCTATACTGACCTGTCTGGTTTGGGTTACTGTTGGGGATTAGGGGGTGTTGGGTATTTTCTTATGGATTTTGTGACCTTTTTTATTCCCCTGTAGCATTTCTACTGGTTTTACATCAGTTGATGTCTCAGAGTTCTGTTTAGGGAAAGTCTGTTCTGTTCAAGTTTGTGTTACAGAAGAGAACCAAAGATTAAAGCAGAAGAAACTTTCCACAGTTTGAGTAAGCCAGCCCTGGGAAAAATTACCTTTGCAAAGTTAAACAAATTTAAGAAATTCACTTGAATCTCTGCTGGAGTTCACCTTTTGTCATCTTTGGCAGCAAATTTTAAGAATTTCATTTTGGTCTTAACCAGTTTAAAAAAAAAAGACCTAAAACCAAATAAAAACCCCCAATAAAATATTTAGAGACACAAGAGCCACTTATTTTGGTTAGAACTGGATGTGAAAAATTAATTACACGAGCTAGGAACAAATTATGCAAGCTAGCATAGAGGTACAGAGATTTTCCTTGCATGGGTGACTCTGGCTGCAGGGTCAAGAAATGGTGTTTGCTCCCAATACCTTCAGTGTTCCATTAGAGATTTTACAAATAGCTTATTGATAGCATGAGGACCAAAGTCAAAATGATAACGTGTATCCTTTAAGTAGAATACATTTAAACTCATTTATATTTATTTACTTAGCTTTAAAAAGAAGACCTTAGTCTGCTCAGGCAGCCAACATAATGTGTGTTGCAGTTTGAATCATTTACTTGTAAGACTTTTTTTCTCTACCATAACTCAGCAGTTAGTAATTCAACATTCATTTTCTTGTCTAGGATATATAGTTAATTTACTTTTTCCTGCATCTGTCACTTAAGCAGTCAATTTGAAAAGAATATAAATTCTACTGTAATCTATTTGGTATCCAGCATTTTCTTATAAGAGATTAAATTCTCACATCTGAGTGTAAGAAGCTTAGTGATCACTGGTTTTGCTCTAACCTAGCTGTGCACACCAGCTCTGCACAGCATTCTTCCCCTGGAATCAGACATGCTGTGTCACTTAACCGACCTTATTCTGTCTGTGAGCAGTTTTGTAATGGGGGAATTCAAGGTTATGAGAGCAATGTATTGTGAACATATTGTAAACTCCATATTATAATGAGTTTTGTGACATCACATGAACTGTTTTCATTGGGCAGTTTGAAGTATATTTCACCTCACATGGCCACGCAAATACTACTTAAACATTTTAAGTTGGTGTCTTTTAAGAGTATATTGATGGAATAAAACCTTTTCCTAGTATCCAGCCAACAAATTAACTCTACTGAATGAATTATATGATTAAATAATTTAGATGACACACTAAGCATCTCTTATGGAATGTATCTCATCTCTTTTTAAATTTGAAAAACTTAATTATACATACCTGATTTATTTATAGCCAAAAGAGACTGAAAATATCAGCATTGAAATTGAAAAATGTAGAACTATAGTAGTGAAACATTCCATGTACTTGCATGTGTGTGCTTATAGTTAAAGGTATGTTTTTTGAAACCCACATAGGTTTCTCTTTTGGGTGAAAGTAGATTAGCTGGCAGAATAGGGAAAATAGGATATTAAATAGAAATTCTCAGTGCTTCAGGAAGTATTGTTGTGGGACCTTTATTTTCCATTATGGTTGATACCAAGCAGTTGATGCTGAACACTTGTTGTAACTTCCTCTTCTGCTGTTATCATAACAGTATGAATTCCTCGAAAAAGTAGAGCAGAATGTGTTTTTTGAAACAGGAACTTTTATTTGATGCAGGAAGTTGCACCAATGAACGTGCTGATTTAATTGTTTACCCTTCTGCTTTTAAGTAATGCTGCATAAAGAGTCATTGCATTGGAATAGAATTCATAGTGGTTTTGTCATTATACAATCCTTCTTATTTCAAATGATAAATATTTGAGGTGATTGACTTTTTGTTTAAAAAATATGTCTTCCTCAGTTGTGAAAGTTGAGGGGTTTTTTGCAAGGGAAGAAATCATGCTCTGTTATTGTAGAAAACTCCCCCAAAGAACCAGAAAAAGCCTTTCCACATAGGCAACAATTAGAGAGAATTATTGTAAAATACAGGTTTTGTTTATAATTACTTAGGATTAAAAACTGGATGATATCTTCCACATTATTTAGAGCACTTCTGTGTAATTGGAACATTAATGGTAATTCACTTTCCATTTCAAGTTGCTCTTTTCTCTCATCCCATCTTTTTATTCATGAATAGGTCTCAGATTCCCACAGATGATAGTATTTTTTGAATCTTCCTAAGAAAGTTGTATCAGTTGAATTCATTGGTTTAATTGACTTGGATTAATCTTTTAAAATCTCCATGGATTTCTGTTTAGTTGAAAATAAATGGATTCCTAACTGAGTTACAGCAAATAAAACCGGTATTATTTAAGGCAAAAAACCATCTATGTATCTTCATGTAATTATTGAGGAAAAAAAAAGTTAAAATTTTGCTTCTGGTTGAACAACTCATTAAGCTTTTCCTGTTGCAAAGAAAAGCTAAATTGGACTTCATTATTAGAGAAATGTGCTCTGCTCCTCCTCAAGATCACTGCCTGCAGCACAGGGTTGACAGAAGGGAACACGAGTCTCAGATGCCTCCGACAATGTCCAAGTGTGTTTTCCCAGATTCACTGGGAAAATAGGTTACACTGGCATCACATGGGGACATGCAGAGGGTGAGGATGTCTTCCCTTCTCCCACCTCTCCATATGTAATAGCATCCAAAGCTACCCAGATTCTTCTTCCTGCTGCCAACAGATGGGATAAGATGTTTTGAAAGGGTTTTTGTGCCTGTAGTAGTGGTAGGTTAAATGGAAATTCCTGTTGTGGCAGAAATGATTTGGGTTGTAGGGTGGATGGAAACAACAGCAAGTTGAATTTTGAACTTGTCACAGATGGATATCCTTAGAGGTTGTGTGTGTTCAGAATTCACATTTCCTTCCTATTTGTCTTAAGCAGTTAGAAATTAATTGTAATAAGATCAAACAGTCAACACAATAGATAAAATGCTTGTCATTAAAATAGGTTTCCATAACTACAGAGACACTGATACCCATGAGACATTAATTAACAGACTTAAATTAAAAGTACATTTAAAACTAACAAGAGAAGAATTTCCATCATTGTTTATGTTCATGTTTATTGTGTGATTGATAGCTTTTTGCTTGTCATTTTCCTACCTCATTAGCTGTAACTCTAATTACAGTTGTTCCAAAATACAACTGTAACTAATTGTCTTATTAAATGCAGATATCTGAATTCCAATCATGTTTCACCCTTACACTTTCAGGGGATGCCAGATAATTAACCTGCAGCATGAGAGTGAGGACATTTGGCATGTCACTCAGGAGTTCAAAGGCTGCTTGTGTTTGGGATTACTCTGTCACTGTGCTGCTATGTACCTTTTGGCCTCCTCCTCCTCCTAAGACAGATTTTTGGCAATGTGTAGTGCATGAAGTGAAGCCCACAAGTCTTTGACTGAGACCTTCTGTAATGCCACTGAGCTTATTCTTTGACTTTTAGGTAACATTGCCATATATTACATGATCAAATCCTATCAGTAACTATTTTTAAGTTATAAAAATGCAAACTGAATTTTGACAAATCTGTTGCCTCTTATTTGCACGATTAGTGGATGGGTGTTTTTTGGTCTTGTTATCAGATAAAGTGATGCAACCCATGTCCAAGAACAAGATAAACTGGGGATTGAGCTGGACTTTTCTTACAGTGACATTTTTTGGCATCTGTAGAGTTGAAAGGGGAATGAATATTTAACTGTAGTGAGGGGATGGTCTGTGCTACAAATATAGAGCTGTATAAATTGCAAGAAAACAGCTGGGAATGAATGCTGGGGTTTCACATCCCTCAGTTACTTTTCTGTGGAATGTGCCAGTTATTCCAGATTCTCTTCTAACAGATTGTTCACAAGGATTTCTATGCCTACTTCTTATTTGGTTAGTTCATGTGGTAGGGGACTTTTTTGGGGAAATATGGGTGCAAGTACTGCTGAGTCCATATAAGGTCATCCAAGTTCTACATGATTGCTTTCACAGTCCCTTAGTTTCTTATTTAGAAGAGATATTGAAAAACCCAAACAAAACCCCAAACCACAAAATCAAACACTCAAAAATTCCCAAAGCACATTTTGACACTTTAAAATAAAGAACCCTGAAGCTGAAAAGATTCCCTACTATAAAGTACTTGTTCATTTTTATTTTTTTCTTTTCTGCACCTGAGTTATCAAACAATTTCCAGCTATATTCTGCTGTACCAGAATCCCAAGGGATGGCTGACACCTTAGGGGCATGGCTCTCTCTGAATGCACTCCCAGAATAAGCCATCAAGTGGCACTGTAGGCACCATCTTCTCTTGAGGTCTTGCTTCCAAAATTTATTTTCCCATTGGCAGTGGATGTGATTTGTTTATTTTGCCTCTTGGGAATCTATGTTTTTAATTTCCTTTCAACATGTGATTGCTTTTGTCCTTTGAGCTCAATGTTTTCCATTAGAATTTATAAACTAAAGGAGCTTTTTTCCTCTGCTTTCTGTGCTCTAGTTCTCTCAAAGCAAAAGAAAATCTGTTGACCTTGAGCTTCTCTCTCTCTCCTTTTGCCTGCTTCTGGCATTGCTTTTATTCCTGGGACTCTGTTTTAGTTTCAACAGCTCAGAAAGACTCTGTTATGATCTAGGGAGACTTTCTTCCTTTTGAAACCTTTTCTGACTCTGTGAATAATCTGTCAGCCTAACAGGCAAAGCTGCAGCTTGTAGAACATCTTGTGGAACAGGCCAATAGAGGAATTTATTGGAAATACACTTTAGGTCAGTGATTCCAAAGAGCTAAACATTTTAATCATTTAACAACTTTAGCCTATTAATTCTATAGCAAGGTGTAAGCAAGCAGCTGTGGCAGTCCTAGATTTCCTGGCAAGCAGCTGCTGGTAGAACTTCTTTTCCAGCATAGGGACATGGACTGCCAAAAGAAGCCCTCCTCTTTTTACATTGTTTGGTTCAGCCTATGAACACTGGGCATAAATCAGGACATAAATGTATAAATTCTGAAAGCACTTTGTTTTAATAGCATGGTAACAAATTTTATTGAGTTTGTGCCTCCAGATGGTTTACCCCCCATGAATAATGGATTTTCATTTGTAAGATTTTATTGGCTGTGAATTATTGCAACTTTTCAAACCATATGGTAATGGAATGTCCCAGTTTGGGATAACTTAATCCTGGAGGTATTTTAGTGTCTTGTATTGTATGGATTCATCTCTAGCTGGTGTGTTTTAAGGCTTAAGGATATGTAGCAGATAGCTTTAATGTTTAAAATACTGAAAGCCTTTGATACTTTTGATGAAAATTTCCTAATAAACCTTTGGGAGGCCCAGTTTGACCTCAATCTCTAATGTCTTGCTGACATGATTCTGCATTTCTCTTGTGGAAGAAACCCCTTGATTTTGCTTTAGATTTTTTTCTGAATTTATAGAATTATTGCATACAACATGGTATTTTCAGACAATTAATTTTTCAGTCAGCTGAAAAGCTTAAAATATGCTAATGAATGATCTGAGCATATTCATGTGCAGTTTAGATTTAGCTGTCTAAATATCTTTATATATATTTCTATACATATAGATAGAGATCCATAGATCAACACATCACATAAAGTGCTAATTTTAACTGTAAGAAAACTCTGAAGAGAAGTAAGCAAGTAATAGTAAGAAAGTAGAAGTAAGAAAACTCTGGAAGTAAACAAGTGAAAATTACTTGAGGAAAAGATGGAACTGAATGAGATCAGTCACATTTTTTGTTAAGTAATCTCAGCATCTTGCAAAGCAGGGATCTTGGCAACTGTGTAAATCCTCTCATTAATCTTCTGGTCAATCAGCTAATGCAGTTATGGTTTAATATTTAGCTCTAATCAATATAGCCACGTGGGAAAAATTGAAATATTTTATGGCTCAAAGAGTCTTGGCCATTTTGTGTATTTTCTATATAACAATGATATTTTATATGGAATACAACATTTATATCAGATGGTCTTTAGAGATATAATTTGTAGAGTCTGAGTGCTGTGTATCATGCAGTTTCAGGTTTCCATATTGCTTTTTATTAGTCTGGAGAGAAGAAGACAAATATTCCCTTTTAGAGGCTGATACTGAGATGTGAAGAACCTCCACCTCACTGAAGTGATTGAGTGATATGTGTGCATTCTATCTCCTCAAGTAGCAGCAGGACAGTAAGAAGAACAAGATAATTCCCAGAGATGTGTTGGAGCTCACCAGTGTTACTGAGGCATTGAAGGAGGGAAGTTTTGTCAGGGACAGATACTGAGATTAAATGAAAGTCTGGTCTGAACCACTTTCAAATTAAAAAAAAAAAATTCAACTCGTGAGATCAAGAAATGTGGGTTTTTTTACTAAAATGTCTCATGTAGCTAAATTGAAAAAATGCACACATTCTTCTATATTTTAAGGAAATATTTGGTTGTATTATTATGAGATTTCTTTCCTAAGGACTCAAGTTTTTCACAGATAAGTGAAAAGACTTTTTACAGACTTTTTTTCTGTGATAATTAGCTAGGTTAATTTAAAGTGTGGGGTTGTTTTTTTAACAATAAAGTTAACTTTCTCTTTTCATAACTGAGGAGAAGATAGGCAGGAAAGATATGAGTCAACCATTATTGGAGACTGACGTGTCACAGACCTACACTGTCCTCTCCTGTCATATTTTTAGTGAAGGGACAGTGTCTGACAGATGAAAAACATTTATCTATCAAGAATGTGTTTAGCTGATGCATATAATCAGTCATTTCTTGCGGTGCCATTATAACCTAAAGGCATTTCTATGGGCTGTCATTTCACTGCCTGACACCACCATTCAATCCTCAATGGATTATAGAGGAGAGAGTTTGCAATTTTAAAGTGATATTTCCTCTTGGGTTTTGGCTAGGTAGTGTCCTTCCTCCTCCTGACACTATCATTATTATTATTCTGTATTTCAGTACCTCTTCGTAAATCTCAAGTCAAATGTGCATTAGTACTGTTCTTTGTTCTCCACAGGTTTCTTGCATTTTCACATGAATGATGTAGCAGCATTCTCAATTTCTAAAATACAAAATTTCTGATTTTGATGGGGAAGGCAAGAATGTTTTAATTATATTAAGATAATGAAATTAGATTCTCTGAGTAGCCCTTTTTAGGTGTTTCTCTTTCACGATTAATTACTTAGGGAATTCAAACAGAATCTGCAAATCACATCCACTAAGGTGATCCTGAATAGCCATACACTGTGCACTGCAAATTTACTGATTGAATGGATATCCATAAAAGTTGAAATTGTAGAGACAACATGTGCTTTCTCCTTGCTCATTTATCCTTTTATTTAATGCTCATCCGTGCTTCTGACTGCTGTCAGCACTGCTGACATTTACAGATGGGTTCATGCATCTCTCTTGTTTTCACTTACAAAGAATAAAAGAGAGGTGTTCTGGCTTGGAGCCCATGCCATGTGCTCCTTATACCTGAAATTAATTAATATAAACTATTCATGACTATTGCTGTCATTTATTGAATGTATATAATGATACTCAGTAAAGTGTTGCTTATGTAAAACCCCATTTTTTTGTCTCTGTGTAGGTGGAAGAGGGCTGGTGGGAAGGTATACTTAATGGAAAGACTGGCATGTTTCCTTCCAACTTCATAAAGGAGCTCTCTGATTCTGATGATGTTGGAATAGCACAGGAGGAGCAAGTAAAGTCAAGTAAGGAAAAATTTATTATTGATGTACTGTATGTATGTTTGTGTCTTTAGCTCGTAACACATTGATAGGATAGCACATTCTTATCTCTTGCTTGGAAGTGTTTTTGAATGTCATGTTCTTAATCTATGCTGAAAGGGTCAGATGATGATGATTTATGTATACCTGCAGTGCTACCTGAGTTGCAACATTGTCAGTGCTCTCTGAGCTGTGTAAGACTTGCTGAGCCACAACAGACCAAGAGAAGAGAGAAGGCAATGATGATGACTGCATTTGTGTTCCAGAATTAGTTACAAGGCAATTTTTGTCTTTAGAGGTGGAAAGTACCAAGTGGCTTATTTAAAGTGGAGGAATTCAAGTGCCATGCTTTCTATAACAACTCCAATAGATGAAGGATTGATAATTACTGGTGTGGGACATGCAGCACTTTTTCCCTCCAGGTGCTGAGCATGTTTCTATCACCTCCGACACCCACTGCCCCAGCAGCCAAAGGGAAAAGGGCCAGAAGTGGGACATGGACTTTGTTCTCTCATTTACAGTGGGCCAGTACTGCTGCAGGTGAAAAGCATGTTTGGTAACTAAGTTTGCAATAGTATAAGCATGGGAGTGGGTTGTCCTATTTATAACTTCTTGTGGAGAATAACCTGAACCAAAAGTGTGCTGTTACATTAAATGGAAAGCTGTTGGTCCTCATGTTTTTTATGTTCTTCAAGCAGCTATTACTTTTTTTTTTCCTAATTCAGTGATCAAATCTGACTTTTCAGAAAAAAAAAAAGTCAATTCTATTTGCGTATTTCAGGCTAATTCCACAATACTTGCTGAGGTCTTCCTATTTTTAGCACTGCAGATGTTCATTGCTATGTAGCATTCTCCTGAGATCTCTGAATAAACAGAAGTCAAAATTTACCAAAACCTTTATAGTTTACTCTGTCAATAAAAGTTAGAAAATTATAGCACTTTTTTCCGTTTTCCTTATTTTTCCACTTAAGGCAAATTTTTCACCCTTATTCCATAGCACAAAAAGAAGATCCTGAAAGCCCTAACACTTGCAATTATGGAAATATTTTATCTTTTTTTGTAATGGAGTACATTTTCATATGTGAATGTGTACTGGTGACTTACACCAGTAGGTGGTCAGTGCAGTTCAAGATATTTAAATGTAACATTCCTTCAGACTGGAATTAGCATATTTTAAACTTTAAAATTTTAATGTGATGGAGAGGGAGAAAGGTCATTAAGTGAAGGTGCATGTTTCAGTGAGATTGCAAGCCACTCTCTATAATCTGTATAAGCTCTCATGAATTATGTTAGTTAATTATAAACACAGTGAGTCTTGGAAGAGCTAATTGTGTAGAGTAGTTTCAGCTCTGGAGTCTGTAGTGTTTGGCACTATATAAGTGAACAAGGTAGGTGATAATGTTCAGAATGGAATATCCCAATTTTTTCTATATGAAGGAATGAGTATTCTTTCTTTTCAGGTAATTTGGTAATATATACTTCATAATAAGCATCCTAAAAATGGCTTTTAACAAAAACATACATTGAACTATGCAAAAGCAGCCACAAAGCATTAACTTCTGATGTCCATTATGGCCCATGCTTTGTTCAGATTTGGGTTTGTGTGCTGGTTCTGACTGTTAGTGGAACCCAAACCTGTGATACCTTTATGGACAAGGCAGCAATAACACAAATATTGTTTTTGCATCTTTAAATGTAACTGTAGGTGGGAGATGGGTTTCCTCCTTTCTTGTATTTAATTTAATGCTTTATGGCTATCTGAGGAGCTATTAGATATACCTGTAAAACAAAAGAAGACTTTAAACATCCTGAGAGAGAGAGACAGTGACTCAAGGAACGCTGAGATTGTTATGGGCATTTTAATGTTTTTTAATTTATTTTTTCTTCAAGTAAAACTATAAATTTAAGAATTGCATTCCCCTAGGAGAATTATGGGAAATGTACCAATTCAATTTTTTCTGTATGTGATTTATGTGATTGATACAGCTGTTGTTCTCCAACACATAATGCTTCATGAGGCTCTATTCAGGCACACTGAATATCTGGATTTGAAAATCTCTGCAATGAGATAGCAAAAATTTCAACAAGTTTACACAACTGACTAGGAATGATAATCTCATTCAGTCTGATAACATATTAAAAAAAATTGAACAAGTAAACCCTGGAAGATTTGGCCATCAGGCTGGTAGCACTGCTGAAATGCTCTAGGTTACATCTCAGAAAGGTGTGTATTCATGCCTCTAGGTCAGCTCCTTCCTCCATGGATGACAAGATGTGACAGCACCTTAAACCTGCAGTAATTCCTTTTTGTTCCTCTGGGAACTTTGAGTGCATCTGTATCACAGGACTTTGCAAGGTGGAATCCTTGAATATGAATTCTGGATTTTGAAGCTGGCACTTGGGTGAGGGGTTGTACCCAGGCACTGAACTCAGACCCTGGGCAGCCACTGAGGTTCTGCTCAGCATTCAGAGGAGCCTAGACAGGGCTGGGGCTTGGTTCTGCAATCTTGAGCAGCAGCCTTGAACTGTACAGCCCAACTTGTAAAATGGATAAGGTAATACTTGGCAAATTCACTGTAAGACCTGGGAAAATGGCACAAGATATGTGGAGAACTGGCACTGTGCAAATCCATGAATATTTTTAAGTTAATAATTAAATTTAACATCTTGGTTAAATTAAATTAAACTTGATTTTTAAATCACATTTTACTGACTATCTATAAAGAGAATTTTTGAAGGGCAAATGTAATTTTGGTGAACTCAAAGAAAAAGAAATACAGAAGAGAAAAATTACATAACTTGGCTTTTTAGGAATAAAGTTAATAAAAACCTATATTTCTCTGTCCGTTTATTACAATCTACACCAGCCCCAATGGACAGAAAAAAGTCTGATTTTATTGGTTTTGTTCTGTCCATGTAAATTTTATGGCAGATCAGAGTAAACAGCCAGAAGAAAATATCTTGGTTTCTTTTCATGCTCTGCCATAGACTAACCTCAGAAGCTTGTCCAGAGCAAAAATTTCCTTTTTTGAAAATGCCTGGGGCTAGTTTTAGAAGTGCCAAATATTTCTGAATCCTGACTATGGGACTTAGCTTGAACCTTATTTGGAAAGGTTTGGGAACCTGTGCCTCCTCTTGATGGTGTGTGCTCAGCAGGCTGGAAAGCAAGACTGTTGCAAGATCAAAATATCTGGGGGGTTGTTTCTTTGATTTTAAAGTATTTGTCCCAGCTGTAAGGTGATTGCCAAATTTCTTCTTTTCAAAGGCGCATTTTGGAATGTAAGTACAGACAGGACTTAGAGTACTCTTAGAGTAAACAGCAGTTCCTTGCTCTTTAAAGCATGCTCTTAAATGAAAATATTGCTTTTCTTGGGCCAGCTGTTACAACATGAACAGGTAGCATGCATTATCAATTTATTACTACATTAGATACATGGATTATAAGATTATGTCCCATATTTCTCAGAGATGCAGTATTAATTTTAAGACTATTTTCAATACCACTTCTTGTCAATATAGCCTGTTGAGAAGCAAAAAGTTGACATGTAGTCAAAAAATTCTATTTGAGATAATCACAATTTCACATTGAGGAGGTTATTTCAATAAGCATTTAGTATATTCACAGCAGTGTCATGACAGCATTGAAAGGTGGCCTTTTGTACCTTGCTGTCTCTGATGTGCATTCTCTAAGGTACAGCTGGGCCTCATGGTATCTATCAACTATTTTTGGAACCTGTTAGTGATGACCCCTGAAAAGTCCTGGCTGCTGCTGATAGACTCATCAGCTGAAGCTTCAGTCAGGCAACCTCCTCTGTTTTGAGTTCTTAAAACTTTAGGTTTCCCTTACTGTCTCTCTGGCTCTCCACAGTGTCATGAAGCTTAACTTACATTTCTCTTAGCAGTGGGTTCATGTTTGACTGTTTTAATAGCACTCTTTTAGTGGTATCCTGTAAAAAGAAAGTGTAAAGATGGATTTCTAGCATTTTTACTTCCTCATTACATAAAACATTGCATAAGGCAATGGAAACATTCTGTTTTTAATTAAACTGCAGTAACAAAACTAAGAATTAGCTTATTATAATATATAAATAAGTATAGGTTTTTATTGTCTGAAAGTCCAACAGAATGATATACAGGAGAAAAAAATCCCACACATTTTTGGTACCAAACTGGGTGTGATTCTGTGTTGTGACAATTCACGTATATTGGCTACTTTGCTATAAAATTTTACTAAAGACATAAATTTTTGTGATGGTATAACTAGGGGGGATTTGGAACAAGCTGGCATTGGTATATTCTTGGGCTTGACTGGGTTTTTAAACCTGGCACATAAACCACTTCTGCTGCTCATGCCTTTACCTTCACTTGAATTTCATGTCCTAAATATCAGAGCATGAGCTATCTCACTGGCAATGAAAAAAAAAAAGATTTTGTAATAAAAATGTTATCTTAAATATCTTAGATGAGAAGTGGGATTTGGTTTTTGTAGTTTTACTGTTTTTCCTCTTAATTTTAGAATTTTGCTTTTGTTAATGTCAATGCCAAGTCACACCTGATTAAGCTTTTAGCTGAGAAACTGATTTATTCAGGTTTTAGTGTCCTATCCTTCCTACTAAGCACAGTTTAAGACCAGTTCCCATGTCCAAAATATTTCCAATAAGTGATCTTGGAAAGAGGCAGTATTTCTGATGCCCACAGGATCCTGGTACATTAAAGAGATGTGAGTATTTCATTGCCCTGTTTGGATGTCAGCTGTGCTTGTTCAAGTGCACTACATCTGCAGCAGGAATGTTGAGCCACTGTGAGTACATCATTGCAGTAATAATATTTTTTCAGTATTCCCCTGTGCAAGGCTGCAAAAACCAGACAAATAATTTTATTTGCAAGTCTCACAACTTGATGGACAACAGACCAAACCTAAGAAGAATGCATTCTGTTGGACATTGTAAATAACAGCTTTAGCAAAATCATGAGATTCTGTTATCTAACATACATGCAATAAGAATATTTTAACTTCATGTACAATCAGATATGTTCGTTAATGTTCTCGTCATTTTGCTAATGAGGCTTTTAAATGTCAGTGACTGAAAATACAGATTAAAACCTCTTCCTTTCCCTTCTTTTTACCATCATTCGATCTCTTTACCCCCACCCTGCCCCTTCTCCTTTTTTTGTCTTTCCTTCTCTTGCCTGCTGTCAGGAAAATCTGCCTTTGAAGGGACAATTCTGTACAGAGTGGCACCGGCAAAGATTGACAGCTACAGACGTTATAACAGTGAGTGTGCTCCAAAATCATCCAGCAATAGCTTCAGTCCTCTGAACTTGTTTGGTTTATCTACACTTGTAAATTGTGCCACTGCTACCCACTGATGGCTACTCTACGTGCATTTATCTGTCTGTAAGCTGAAGTCAGTTTGCTGCTGATGAACTGCCCAGCCTTAATGCAATGAGAATGCACCTGTTCCTCCTGTGCATGTGTGTGTTCTGTGTCCATACAATGTCTGTGTGTAAGCCCATAGAAAATTGTGAATTACATTGGATGTTTTGGTCTCAGCTATGGTTGGAATCTTAAGACCATTTAGTCCCATCACTTTTGCCCCCTGAAATGAGAAGACTACTGATAATCACCACTAATCTTTGAATTAAAAGTCAATCTGCACTAAAAGTAAAGTTTCCATTGTGATTGTTGAACTCATAAAGTATGCTTTGCTTTTCTTAAAGGATATTTTGGGTTTTGATTTGTTTGAAGTTTTCTTTTTTTGGTGATTTTTAAATTTATTTTTACTGCATGCTCTTCATTTGGCATTCTGTCTTTGACAGTTATTACTCACAGCATTCTGGCTGATACATTTTTTCTGCCAAGGAGAGTAAAAGATATAAAGCTCTTTTCATTTCATGTTCAGGTTTTTGGCTTCTGCTTTTTAAAAGAAGGGCACATCCTGTTTTCATGTTCTTTTACTGCCCTGGTAATATAGAAAAGGAGAGAATGGTTATATCAGATGCAAGACAGAGGAAGCAAGGAAGACAGAAATCTGTCCTTCCACCTGTTTCCTCATGGAGAAATCTAGCTGGAAGATTCACATTTGGTGTGTCTAAGTGCAAAGTGTTCAGTTCTGTCTTCCAGTGAACAGGATGTTGTGCTAGCTTTGGCATCTGCTTTTGCCTGAGAGAGCTTTCCCTTGAGAGGATCCATGCTGTGCTGCCCTTCTTCCTCCTTAATGGGTGGGAGTGTTTGGTCTTCTACCTCTGAGGACTTCTGTCTTATTCATGTTGACAGCAAAGGATGAAGTAGTTGAAGTCACATTATTCTAGTCTGATATTTGCCCTTACACCTTTTTTTTTTCTTTTCTTAACAAATCTGATATTTTTTTAAACAAAAATCTATGTGAATGTGTGCAGCTCTGAGTATTTTCTTGTGGAAAATTATCTCCCTGTCTACCAGAATTCATTTTGCAGCTCTTTGCAAGCTCCAACCAAGCCCTTGCTCTGGCTGGAGCAAACCATGTGGTTGATAGTCTTCAAATTTTTGTGCTGCTTCTCACATTATATCTTCATGACTGCTTATCAACCACTCAAATTTCATGCTTCTTGCAGAGTTCTTAGACCATCATGTCCTCTAATCCACCCATCTGATAAGCATGATAAGGATTTATGGAGTTAATTTCCAGTACGCTTGACTTTGGACATAAAGATGAAGCTTCAAATCAGATTCGAGGTCTACCTTTGGAGCCTTTAATTTCATAATCTTACTGGGTAGTGCTGCCCTAATATTACCTTTCCAAGTTTTCCAAAAGCCTGGTCTCCATGTTCAGCCTGTTACTCATTGAGGGCCAAATCATCCTTCCCCTCTTCTCAAGTCATCTAAAGTAAGCATAACTGAAGCCAGGAAGAATTCAGTCACCTTTTGTGCCAGAGCTCTGCATTTAGTTCTTCTTGTTAATCACACTGGCCCATTGTTGTGCCATGTCAAAGAGAGGAAATTGCATCAAACTGATTTCAGAGTGCAGGATTGGATTGATTCTGGAGGAAAGCTTGGTAACCAGCTGCAAGAATACAGCTTAACCCACAGTAGATTGTCTCACATTGCTCTGGGCAAACACCCATCTAAACTTTGTTTTTAAAGCTGATGAAATATATCTATTTATGCTACCTGGAGTTGGTTTACCTGGAGGTTCAATTCTACCTCCCTTTGCATTTGGTTGAGACTTGCATGTTTTTTCATGCTGCAGAAGTGTGTTACTTTCTCCATAAAGCTGCATCTCACAAGGCCAGATATCCAGCTACACTTATGGCCTGTTTGTTGCTTTTTGGGTTGAAACTGGGGCTGAGGAATTGGTAATACACAAAATCAGGTCAAATGGAGAAGTCTTAAACAAGGGTTTCACTGCTGTTACTATCAGAGATGCTCTTGCCTAAACTAACAGACAAAAAGGAGGGTGTCTTACTCTCCCTGCTTCATCTATTTACAGCTCACTTCCTGCAAACTTACTCATCATGCTCTTCCTGAACAAGCTGACTGGTGCTGCAGCCAGCTCCTTCCATTTCATGTCTCCTCTATGGTCCATATTTTTAGGCAAATATCCATGAGCTTATGTCTCCAGTGAAAACCATTTGGAGACATTCCACAGAATTGATTTAATTTAGAGATGTCTGGTTAAAACAACTCATAGCTGCTCTAATTTCAGCTTGTTGATTTCTCTGTAAGTTAAGCTGGAGTCAGTTCATAACTTTAGATTAGTTATGCCTAGGCAGTGCTTGGATTCACCTGTATCACATTGCATGAAGTGTTGCTCAACTTTGCAATTAAGCTTAGAGCTTTTACTTCACAAACACATGCTCAGTGCTAAATACTTTTATTTTGAAAGCCATTTTCCAACTGCTGCGTTTAAAAGGCACTTTCTTACTTAACCAAGGCCTGTAATAGCTGTTGAATTGGTCGCTGCTTCTAGAGATACCTTCCACTGAAATATGCAAGATTATCTCCTGCAGAAACACCCAGCCTTGCCTTTTTATGCTGACATGGCTTTCTTGGTCATGAGGTGTGCCAGGCTCTGCTCAGCAACAGCTCCAGCTCCTTTGGCATTCTGCTCATCAACCTGCTGTCAGAAAATCTTTGCTGCTGCATATGCTGGGTGAAGAGAGAAGCAACAAAAAACTTGTCATTTTGTTGATCACAACCCTCTTTTCTCTCATCCTGCAACTTTCTTGCACCTCCACGAACAACGCTTCTTGGATTTCTAATTTTTTTATTTTTACTGATTTAGTTTCTCTTTCTTGCTTCGCTTTCTTTTTCTTCAAAGATGCAATAACTGAGGAACAGTGCAGATAAAATGCTTGATTTGACAAATATTTGCCTCTCTTTCCTTATATGTGGATCCACAATGCTGTCAGTAATAGCTATTAGATATAATGGAAGAAGATCAGGATCGTTGAAACAGAAACATTCGTGAGTAACCTCAATTGTGTTTTGTGTTTTCTATTGCTCCACCACTTTTTTTTTACCCTTTTTTTGTCTCCCTCCCCTTAATTCTTGAGGAATTATGGCTGGTCAGAGTTCTGAGAAATCAATATGGCTGATGTATTTATGATGTTCTAAACCCCCTTTAGGAGTGTCGGAATGTGAACAAAGTTCAGTGAATGAGCAAAATGTGGATTTTAACAGTTCTGAAAAGAGGACAGTTACAACTTTGTATTTCTCCTCACCTTGTTACAACTTGCTTGCAAAAGAGAGCTTGTATCAAATACACAGCTGCTACAGGTGCTGCAATGAAAATTAACATCTGAGAAAGAAAAATTATAAAATTGCGGGAGGGAAATTTTCATGATTAAAAATTAGCATCCTGTTTTCTGGAGAACAAATGTACAGATGACATGGGACTGGGGGCCGTGTGTGGAAAAATTACATTGACCGGGGTGAAATGTGAAATCCTTCTGTTGATTGGTATTCCCACTACCAAGTGGTTTTCCATGAGTTTCACAAAAGACCTGCTTGGTGAGTGGCAGGTGAAGAACCCTGCTGCCTATGGATGCTTAACTCTCCTTCCACATGTGATAATGTGCCTGTACTTGGTGAGGGTGGTGAAAAAAGTAGCTCCCAAATGAAGAGGACGATGGCTGTCTACAGTTGTAGAGCTCCTAAACAAATGATTATTCCTGTTTGCTCTTGGGGAAGTGGCTGGGGAGGTGGGGAAGCCACCAAGTTCTGTACTGATGGCTCTGTGCTCGTGCTGCAGAAGATGCTTGTGCTGCATCAGCCTCAATGCATGTTGCTACATGGGGCCAGGCACTGCTCCCCTTCCCCTTGCATGACCACTTGTGCAAGCATAGAAATCTTGGGGCATTTCTTATGTGGCAAGAACTGTTATGCAAAGGAAAATGAACGTGTTGAAAGCAAATGACAAAATATTCAGCTAACGTAGTTTCATTTTTTCAAGAAATGATGGAGAATAACAAATAATTACTAATATTGAGCTAGTTTGCCTCAGTTATTTGTACATGTATAATCACTCTTGGTAAAGAAGCATTAATTTGTGTTTTGAAAGAATGAATTTATTAATCTTTAAAATAAGCAGAATCAACATGTCTTTCTTTTGCAGTAGTATTTAGAATCCAATTTAATTTTCTGGTTTTGATTTTTTTTTTATGACACTGGAATGTTGTTGGGGATGGCTTCAACAAAATACAGGATTTTGATAGAAAGCAAGCTCAAGACTAATACCTTATAGGATGTGGGTATTTGTTCTGTGTTGACCAGTATGTGAGGAAAAGGAAGAAGGACAGTTCCTGTCTCATCTACTGCAATTACCATGTGTAATTTCAGGACCTTTGTCATTCAGATCGGTCACCCGGGCGTTCCATGCTGTCATTCTCTAAATAGAAGGAAAAGGCATATTTCCCCTTGCTTTCCTTCCCTTCCATAAAAGAAGAAAAACCCAATAAGCTTCATTTACAAATGTCTTTGTTCTATTAAACACAGTTGGCAATGTTTCTCTCTGGCTGCCATACCAGATCAGGAGATCCTTTGCATTGTCTCAGCTGTGTGCCTCTGAACAGCTGCCATTGCTTAGCAAGGCTGAGAAGTGCTTAGAGGGCCAGAACACCACTGGCCTTTACTGTGTCAGTGCTCCAGGACCATAAATTGTCAGCAGAGAGTGCAATCCAGAATAAAGAACAAAAATTAAATTGCCAAATAATAGCTCAAAATAGAAAGCTCTGTAACCTTAGAATGTATTTCCTTTTCTGCCCTGCCATTTTAAGCTATTTAGAAATAATTTGTTTCCTGCTTTGAATGGAGTTAATTTTACCACAGCTGTTTATTTTTGTTTTAACAGCTTTAGTTACACAGCCCTTTATCATCCCTAACTATCTTTCTGATTTAGAATCCTGGTTTGATGCCAGCACAGCTCTGAGAGGCTGTTTCTGAATTAAGTCTGATGTTGTGGTCTCTTTTTAATCCCTGTTTGAGCTAATCTGTTTTGGTACATTTCAGAATGTTGCTCTCAAAAGACCTGTAACTGCTATAGCAGGAGTGTGGTGTGTTTGAAATGTCTTGAGGAAGCTAATCTCTTTTATATACCCATAGAGGAAAAAATATGTGAAGTGCGAAATTCCTCCAGACAGTTTTGAGAAAATTTAATCTTCATGAATACTAAATGAGCTTGCATTTTTAAGGAGAATGAATCAATAAAGAATCAAAATTCTGAGTGTTTTTAAAAAGCTGTAGACCCATATCTTGTTCCAGCCAAAAGCTGGGAACAGTCGGCCCCTGGGAATTTTAACTCCTTGCTGGTGATGGTGCCCTTGTTCAGACTTCAAAGAACTTACTAGAAAAAATGCAACCAGTGCTTGGATTTGAGCTCTACCTTGTGGTGCTACAGATGATTCAGCAACAATAAATCTAGGTAAAAGAATAACAGTTTTGCTTATAGAGCCAGAAATTTGAAGTGACACTACCAAAAGACTTGAGAAATATTAAAGTTCTGAAAAACATTCCTTTTATTAAGACTGATGTGATAGTAATCATGTTTAGTGAGCACCTTATTGATGTTATGTTCTTAGCTTGTCAGCTCTCCAAATACTGACAGAGAGCTGACAGATTCTAGAGAAATTCTGTTTAAAAAAAAAAGGCAAAAATAGTGAGAGACTTGACTACTGTAGCTTTTATCCTATATTGGCTTTATTTGAAATACTTAATAGGCTTACAAGAAGAGAAAGATGTTCTCAGTGTTTCTGAGGAGAGCCGTTTGCTGAGCTGCTGGCCTCACCTTGAGCTCAACTCCATCTCTGTGGTAGAGCACAGCTGTCCCAGGCTGAGTGGGTGTGATGGGCAGCAGAGGGGGGACTGTGACCTCTGAAATTCTCTCCAGCTTTTAATGTTCACTTAGCAGCCTGACCTTCCTGATAGTTATAGCTCTTCATTAAGAAAATTTTGTACTTAAAATTCATAATCTGACAGTCTGTGTCACTCAGGTTCCTGCCTAGATCCCAGCTGTGTTCATGGGCTGCATTTATCTTTTGGAGAAACTATCCAGCCAGCTGTGTTCTGCCACACAGATAAGCTATTTGCATAGTGGCAAAAAATTCCATGAAAAGCTGAATGAAAAAAAACCCAAAACCACCTAAAACACACAAAAAAAAAGAGGAACATTTTTCTGGTTTTAAGAGGAAAAATCACCTGAGCTGAGTTGCAGGTGCCCCAAGACAATTGCTGATAGATACATACTGATACATATATATACACACACATGTATGTATCACACACACATATAAATGTATTAGGGAACAACCCAATGCAGAGAGTTTATCAGGCAAGGATGGGCATAGTGTTGCAAATCCTTGCTTCCAAGATTTTTATCTGTCCAAAGCAGAAGAGTGTATCTCATGTACCTGGACAGGAAGATAAGAGAGAGTCTCTTTAGCATGCCTTTAATAGTAAGAGCATGTTAGACTATTTTCTACGGGGCTGTTCTGTACTCAAGCAATTCATTATTCTTTCTAAATGTTACTGCAGATCCTCAATTTATCTGATTTGTTTTACAGTTTCCACTGCATACAGTTCTTCTCTTTTGTCCCCTTTGTCTCTAGACCCCATCATGTTGTGGTAAGAGCACAAGCAGGACTTTTACTGATTTATTTAGCGAAGTACAGGGAACTTCTCGGTTTGGGTCAGTCAAAAATAATTAGATTAGGTCATTTTCCCAGTTGATCTGGAAGAACTCTTTTTAACTTAGAAGGAGCTTTGTATCTGATCAGTCAAATGCAATTTAGTTTGGACAGGTCACACTTCAGTCCATTCTGTCCTCATTAAAATAAAAAAAAAAGAAAGAAAAAAGAAAAAAGCAATGCTGTTGTTTCCTATGTTGCTTTCATTTTGAAGACTGTATACTGAGATAGTTCTGTAGCAATATAGAGAACAAACAACTCTTGGATTATCATCAAGCACAGATGGGTGATGCTCAGGAAATCTGTTGTGGGCCTGAGTTGAGGCTTCTGATACAAAGTGTGGTGCCTCATCACAGAAGAATGGTCATAAAAGCTGAAAATGCCGTAATGAAAAACAAGTGATGACCCAGAAACAAACAAAAGCTTTATTCTTATTAGATCCCCTTGACGTTTCTGATCTTTCTTTCATGTACACTTCAAAGATCTGAAGTCCATGTGAGACCTGTTGAGTAATTCTCACAATTACTTTCATATTTTAATTCCATCCACTGTCCGAAGTCCAGATCATCTTCTTCCACAATTAGGGATGCAGAGAACCTATTTTAATAACCTATTTTAAGCATAGGTTTTATGTTCATTTCAGGGAGTGGCAGTCATGGATTTTTATCAGCTACTTCTGGAGGGAGGTGTCTTCACTGCTTTTTCCCTCCATCACAGAATAGTTTGGGATTTTGGCAAGGATGACAGTAGAAACCTTTGCCAGAGGGTAATTTTCCATATCAAGAGATTTTGTTCAGCTAAAAGACAGCGATCACTACAATCTGAGTTTTTTGAGTTGTGGAAGTTTTATAGTCAGCATAGTCAATTGCTGAGCATTGTCTTTGCAGTTAGAAGTGGTAAATAAAGTTGGTTTTACCTTCTATCTCAGCCAGAGCCCCAGTGACTTGTAATTTGCAAAGCTGGAGAAGGTCCAGCTGGTAGAACGTACAGCTTCCTCACTTACTGCTCAAGTCAGAGCAAGGGGAGGGAACGAGAAAGGGGCAGTGACTTTGCCACACTGCCCAAGGAGATTTATGCCTGTCTGGCTTAATTTACCCTTAATTTACCCTTGCCTCTCTGAGTGCCTCTGCTGGAAACACTGTGCAGTGGCTCTGTGGCACTGGGCAGATAACCACTCCTCTCCTGCCCTCCAGATCTCCAAGCACCATCACAGCCAATGCTTAAATTCCTTGGTTAATGATTTCCTGAGGTCTGGAACAGAAGTAGTGCACAGAATTTACTTTAGTGATGGTAGGCATGCTACCATAATAAATAAGATTTGAGGTTTTCTCCCAGGCCGATCTTAGAAAAATAAAACATAAAGAAATGAAGACTTTGGCATATTTAAGAAGAATAATGTAATTTAATTATTTAATATTCATTTAAATTGCAATCCTGCTCAGCTTCTGGAGCAAATAACTTGTTCAGTGTTAATTGACCTGAATACCTGATTAAATAGAAATGTTACTGATGTTCAACAATGGCTGCAGCAGCCACTCAGGAGGCTAGAGGGCCAAAGTATTTTGTTTAGTCTGTAGTCTTTCTGTTTGTTTCTAATTGGGAACTTTCTCTAATTCTGCTTTTATGCTCCTTTCATGTTAAAGATACAGAAAGTGTCAGGGCAGCATATCATGGCTTTCCTGGTTTTGGCTATAAGTCCTGATCTGATGTGATTCCATTTCCTAGTGGCAACCTGGTTTGAAACCCATTTAACAGATGAGCCTCTCGTGTCCTGGATCCTGAAGGTGTACCTGGAGGCCTCAGGACTTGCACTGGTTTCTGTGGTTCATCTGTACTGTCAGCCTTTCATGATGAAAATCAATTGCAATTGTTTTGTCAACGTTGATATAGAAGTACTTAAGAAGAAAAGCTTATTTGAAATTCTTCTTCAACATGCAAGATCCACATCTGTGACATCATGAGTGCTTGTTAGGGAAATATAAGGATTTGAGCTTCTTATTGTTAGGTAGATTTAGTGGTGTAGTAGCAGCAATTGCTGTGGTTTTCCTGGAAACAGTTCTTGCGGGGAGGCGAATTTAAATGGTCTAGGGAAGGAAACTTCAGTGGGTCACTTTTTCCTGCCTGTGGCTGTTTGACCTGATGCACCCTTCTGTAAAGTGCCTGAAACACCCTTCTGTAAAGTGCCACCTTATTGCATCTGTGGCCTCTGCAATTCAAGCAGCAGATATTTTCAGATAAATGCCGATAAATTTTCCTATTCACTGGAAGAAGTAATGCAAATCAGAATGCCAGTTTTGATCTGTTATATTCCTAGAGGAGAGTGTGCATGGGTGCTTTTCTTATGAGGCTGTCTATGCTGCAGAGAGGTTTAATTTTCAGCAGGGAACATATTATGCAGCTTATTTGATTGCAAATTTGTTTGAACAGCTTTCAGCTTTATATTTCCCAGTAAGGTAATGTAGCTTTAGATACTAATTGCATAATTGGCTTGAGTCACACAGATTTAAGGTACAGCATGCCTGATCTGACTGCTTGTTAGCTTTATGTGACTTTATACAATAGGAGCCTTACAGCTGAATTTAACTCTTTTTTTTATTGAGGTCTCTTCCAAAGAGGTTTTGCCTGAGGAATGAGGATTTTCTTGGTATTCAAGGAATCACCATCCTCATTTGTGAAGTTTTGATGCTGGAGTATGCATGTTTTATGAATTTGTGGGTTGGTGTAATTTCTAACCAGTACACCAATGTGATGATATAAAGTCATTTTTCAAAGCCAAAATGAGTGCATGGCACAGAGAGCATCTTCTCTACCTGTTTCTTGTGGTTTCCTTTTCCTCTAGAGGATGGTGGGAGGGATGTTTTCCACTCACAATCTGATCTTAAAAGAGTGAGTTTCACACCTTTCATCCCTCCTTTTCACAGGCCTAAAAGATGCTACAGGCTCTGAGAGTGACGGTGGTGACTCTTGCAGTACAAAATCAGAAGGAGCCAATGGAGGCACGACAATCCAACCCAAAAAGGTCAAAGGTGTTGGCTTTGGAGATATCTTCAAAGACAAACCCATAAAGCTACGACCAAGGTCAATAGAAGTTGAAAATGACTTCCTCCCAGTAGATAAGGTATGTGTTCTTCATTAATTGTCTCTTGGGTTTAAAGAAGTTTTCATCTTAGAGTTTTAAGTTCTGTCACTGGCCAAAACTTGGAGCTTTATGGTCATCATTTCCTAATCTTTCTGTAGACAAGGTTCTGCTTTTTCTTATTTTTGCCTCAGACCAGAAAATGGATTCCAGTGAGGTTAGCTGCATGATAAAATATTTTTAAAAAATAAAAAATTAATTGCTCTCAAATATGTTATTTAGGGAAACAAACAAAGAAGTCCATGGTTTCCAATGAAGTCACGACTTAAAAAAAATCTGTGAAATCCTTCCTTTAAATGAACACTCAGATTTGCATAGAGTTACTGATGTGCTGAGAAGTGTTAGGAGGCTTCCACAGCCTCAAGTTCTGCTATGGGCATAGTTACATGATGCATTTTATTTCACCCCCAGTCCCCCCCAGTGGTGATTTTAGGAAGCTCCTGGGCTCTTGATACCTGGTGTGGCAACTTCTCACCTTTGGATTCATGCTTGTCCACTTGTCTGTAGAAACAGGCACTACAACAATTACCTTTTTTGGCCTGCAAGATTTTTTTTTCAACCTAGATAATTTCAGTGATCTGATTTATAGCACAGCACCTACTCCCACATCCACCCTGAGTTACAGTAGTACAGGAGAAGAGGAGGTCTTGCAGAGAGAGATGGAAACTTCTGAGCTAAATTATGCTGAGGGACATTTGGTTGATATTTTGCAGGTGACCATTTTTCATTTAGTGTAAAGAGGGTAGGGAAGAGCTGGAATAATCTAAATAAAGGAAAAACCTAGACTGGATTACTGCTTGACCATTACTGACTTCTTCAAAACCTGCTTGCCTTCTGTTTCTGGGTGGACTTCCTAACTCACACGTAGGGCTTTGCAGAAGCATTTCTTTTCATTTGAAGTAGTTCAAAAGTCCTTATGTAGTGGCCTTCATTTCTTGAAGGAAAATCTTACTCCACTTTATAATTATGTGAAGTCTTACCTTTGTTTTGCACAAACAACTAACACGTTTTTTACCCAGCCAAAAATGGAATATACAATTTTCAGGAAACTTGTAACACAGACATTCCTTCCCATGTCTTCAGATTCTCCTAAAATGGCCATAGTTAGTAGAAAATAATGGCTTCATTTTGTAAACACAATCCATCATTTTTGTTTGCAATGTGTAGATAACTAAAGGCAACACTTCTTTCCTGTTGATGCTTTTTTCCTGTCTAGGATTAGGTTAACCTTTGAGAGGTGCCATTCAGAGGCTTCAGCACTGTGATCTTTGCCTGCTCCCAGCACCAAAACATGGGGCAGAGACATGACATCTGTCAGGACTGCAGACAACCAACCTCCCTAAATGCTTTTTTCCCTGCTGCAAGAAATTTCTCCCTTATCATTGCCATGTTCTTTACCATTCAATGCTGAGTGTAAGAGAATCCTGCATTAAGTTGGCCATCACTATAGCAAGGTCCAATTTAGCCTGAAAGCTCTGCATACTGGTTCAAGTGGAGCAATGCATGAAGAATTCCAAACTGTGCATATTTTTCTTAAACAATGTAGTTTTTAAGGGGAACTTTGCCCTGTTATATGTATTTATCATTTACAAGTAGCCTTGGTTTTTCAATAACTTGTAAACTTCTGAAGGAGTAAAAATGCTTTCCTCCATTCCCCCTTTTAAATTTTTTTTAACCTTTCTGAAGTTTGGAGACCCTAAAACTCTTTCTGTTGCTTCTTTATACAGATATTGATGAAACATTATTGATGTAATGATAATTTTAACTTTTTTGATTTAAAATATTTCCTAACAACAGTTGTTTTTTAAAACACATCAGTAAGCTACTGTGAGGATTTTATAAAGTGGGATTATTTATAACATGATATTTCTCGTGTAAAATGTCAGTCCCATTTACAGAAGAATCAGCAGGGTCTTATTTTGTTGGTGTTATCACTTTGTGTTCTAATATGTTTTCAATTTTATGAATCATAAGCTTAGAATCATATTTCACACAGAATTACTGGGGTGTTAAAAAGGCTTTTACACAAATATTGGCAGGAACACGAAGGCAGAAAGGTTTGCTGCCATCTGAGCAGAAGCAGATGCCATTAGGGTCTCCTGTAAATCACCAGGCAGTTTAATGTGCTTCAAGTGTTTGCTCAATGGCAACAATGTGGGATACAATCACCCTTGCCTTCTAAGGTGATCAATAAACTCTCAATAAAAAGCAAAACTGAGGAATTGAGTGAAACCCCATTGGTTTTATTGGTGTGGAGAATTCATTGCTTAGCTGTTATTTGTTCTGAAATCACAGAGGCAGATTATCCTAGGGAAGTTAATGATGCAGTTGTGGGAGATTTGTTTGAACAGAACTATCAGAGCTCTGCTCTTTTAGAGAAATAGAAGAATCAAATACTTATTATGCTTTGTAGTCCATTTCATTGCCTGTTGGTGCTGACAAGTCGACCACTGGCAGTGTGTAAGCAGAATGAGGTTCCTGAGGCTTGGCTGTGACAAATTTCCATTACTGATAAATGTAACTGAACTGATTTACAATGCTGCACATGCCTGAAGTCATGGACATGTGCAGTCATAGTCAAACTCACCAACAGATGAAAAAATTTTAGAAGAAATTTTTAGAAGAAATATTGCATGCATGCAGACAGGCTGTGTGTCCTGAGAAAATTCAGGGTAATGCTCTTGAAGCAGCACAATATTTATGGTCAAATAGAAATGCCTGTCTTACATGTCTCACCTCAGCTCTGCAGCTTCAACACATTTAAACAGGTGCTTGTGCTTACTTCTTTTTTTCCTTTTTCATTTTGCAGTAGCATATCTAAAGCTTCTGTTGCTAGGTTGGACTTCCTTCCAATATAATCTGTATGTGCTTCCATTGTTCTAACAAGCTATCATTTTTTCCTCTCCTGTATCTAAGAATAAACCTCTACAAGTACAGGAAAATAACCAATTCATTTGGTTATTTCATAACCAATACATTTCTTAGTCTGAGTTAGCTGTATTGGGTTGATTTGTGAGTTGAGGATTCAGCTTGGAAATGCTAAGACCATGATAGATAAATATGAACTGTCTTTAAAAGCTATTTTTATCTTTCTGAAAACTGTCCTTACTTCAGAAGGCACTATTACGAGTATTTTTTACATTTTCCACTTGAGATGTATTTGTAACTTTCTTCAGGCAAAACTTTTATTGTTGGCTAACCATGGTGGATTAGATTAGAGCTAGATTTCATGAACATCCTTTGATGAGATCACAGTACTGTTTGCCACAACTTAGTGTAAATTATATACTCAGCCATCAGCCCAGGGAGTATTGCAGACTGTAATGATTTAATATAAAGGGGGAGGTTTTCATGACTCTAGAGTCAGCAACTTGTAAGATCTAGTTAACTGCTGTTTAGGGATCCTTACTGCAAAGCACTGAATTCCTACAGAAATTTTTATTTTTTTATTTATTCAGTATGCTTTGGATAGGAGAAATGGAGAAGAACTAATGGAAGTAGACACAAGGGCTAGAAGGGCTAGAAGCTCTTGTCAATTATTAAGTCTACCTATCCTTTGTAATAAGATAAAAATTTGTAAACTCTGAGACTGAATGCCTGCAAGGTCTGAGTTCCTATTTTGAGCCGGCAAGCAGGGAACCCAGAAACTGTGCTGAGAGTGTCTTTGCACACCTGTTCTGACAGTTCCTGCCTGCCTGCTTGCAGAAAACATTTTTACCCCTAATTTTCAGTTGTCATTTAAAGAGAAGTCTTTGAGATACACAAGTTGGAGGCTCCTCCTGTGTTTCTGAGCCAGCTGAGGATGTGCCTGAGCTCTGCCAGCCCTGCCCTGTGGCACCCGTGGTGCATGGCCAGCCCTGGCTGTGTGTGCCACGTGTGTCTGCAGCTCACAGCCACTTGCTTTGCCTCTCCCATGCCTTTGGAAATGCTTCTCCCCTAATAGAAATGTTGGAGTCAGTGCTCAAAATGCTGAGATTAAAAACAGATGCAAGCAAAACCACCTGGTACTGACTAGCAGCACTATGAAAAACTCCTGCTGAGGCAGAGAGCACACAGTGGGAGCACCAAGTGTGTGTGCAGCACTTTGCACTTGAAAGCACAGGTTTCTCTGGCATTCCTTTCTTCAGAGACAGCCACCAGCAGTGGCAGCAGCAGACGTGGCAAGCATCAGCAGTTTGTCAAATTCCATGTAGGAACAGAGGAGGCACTCATCTGTTCAAGCTACATCCATGTTCTGCTTTGAAGCTTCTGTCTGCCACAGTCTGGCATCCCTGTCCTAACCATTTATTCTAGTGCCATCTTGTGAGGAAAGCTGCAGGGGAGGAAGGACCCTGACCCCTTCTGCAGCTGTCATGAGAGCAGGGCTGCCTGCAGCAGGGTCCCTCACCTTTGCTGGTGTAATTTCCCATTCCTTGTGGAAAGAGGATTTATGTGTTTCTTTCATTATGTGAAAAAATAGTACAGGTTTGCAAATGGTGGCTGATGTCATGAGGCAGCATGGACATTATAAATAAATACTTTATAATATTTACTACCCTATTCTGGAGGAATAAGAAGGAGGGGTAGGGGAATTAAGATTGACAGGGAGAGTTGAAAAGCAGCTTGCCCTATTTTGGGGAGGCAGACTCAAAGCAGGATCTAGCACTAAGGGAATAGAATGGGAAATGCAAAATTAGGTTTAAAGAGAGGTATAAATTTGCTAACTTCAGCTGGCAGTGACTTTCTGCTGAGTCACTGAACTGTGCAATGTGAGTGAAGAGTGACTTCTGATCTTCTGTATGCTTCCTTCCCTTCCATGCTATCCCATCTGTGCTTTCAAGTTCTGTCATTTTGGTTTCTAAAATGTTCAGGCTGTCTGAACAGAGTTGTCCAGGTATCAATGACATGGTTCAGCTTACACATCAGCCTCCACTACTGGTTTTTGGCAAAGGATTGCCAGAAAGGTCTGTAACACATAAAGGATGTGTGTTACTCACACACTGGTTTGTGCTGCCCATGATGTTTTACTTGTTTTAAGTTTTTTGTTTGTTTGGTTGGTTGGTTTTTTTAAGCAGCTATTTGACTCTAAATAATTCCAAGTTAGTTGTCCATGCCACAAGCCTTTACATGTATACAGTTGGACTTTATTCAGGAAAAATTTGTCAGTGTGAAAGAAACACACCAACCATATGCATGAAAATATTTTCAACTGTTTCTGACTCAAGCTGCTTGAAGAACATTTTAAAATAGAAGCAGAGTAGTGTAGAAATACTGATAGTACAAGTTATTCCTAAAAGCAACGTGGAAGGTCTGATCTGTCCTCCTGGGGCACAGCACTGGGCTTCTGCCAGACTGAGTTCTCCTGGAGGAATGCTCTGTGGAAAGGAAAACTCCTGTTATTTCAGTCATGGTTTTGATTAGGAAATCTTAGGATGCTCCAGTCAGAAAAACAGGATGTGTAGGTTTAAGCTAATGCAATTTTATTTCATAATAGGATGGCAATAAAAGTCTATATGTTTTAAGTTGCTCTGGATCCAGCTGGTGATCATTAGCTTGCAAGTCACTGTAAATCTCTGAATTTCAGTTGTACCATTACCAGGCCTTTTGCCCCAACAGGCATCCTAAAAGAAGAATTGCTAAAAACCCCAAAATGCTTTGCTTACATAGCTTACAATAAAGCTGATTTCCTGAGTTCCACAGATACTTGATGGAGCCATAAACTGAATTTCTAGGAACTTTTGTCTCATGTTTCAACAGTACAGAGAAAATGCTTCAGAAGGTGACATACTGACATGCAAGCTAGCTTAGTTACTGTCTGATGAGTTTAAGAGGACTGGTTCCTGTCCACTTGTTTATTAATAGCAATAAAATCTACCTAAGCAAAATTAATTTATGTACATCGATATGAAAAGGTTTTAATTAGTGTAATCAAGACTTTAGGGATAAACAGTTTTATAAACCATCCTAGTGTTTCTCAGTAAAGTGTATTTTTCTTTCTTGCTCCATTTGGATTTTGTTGGATAGTATTTCTGATTTTTAATTACTACATCTGACTTGTTACATTTAATAACTTTGACAAGATTATAAAGCAATTATAATGAAATAACTTCTGATAATCTTAGAACACATTATCTTTGAAAATTGAAGAAATAGTTATACCAAAAAAAATTACCTGCCTTGAAATTTACTTACACCACTTGGAAAATTACATAAATAAAAAGGCTGATAAATATAAACCAAACTGAATATAACCTTTAAAATGAAATCTATGCCCTTATCTTTTGTTGTCTATTTAGCTTTATTAGCTTGTGGAATTTTTCTGAATTTTTTTCTTTCTTTATATTTTTCCTAGCTGAGGATTATTTTTTAATAGTCAAATGGAAATGAGAGTATATAGTATCTTGTGGCTTGCTTAAATATAAATCTTTAATTTCTTCCAAATCATCTGTGTCTTTCCCTGCCCTGACCTTATTCAGATATTTTAAAGTTGAATGTTTTCAGGGAGGCAGCATTAAGAATTTATAAGATTTTAATGGAACAGAGCATCATGTTAATGATATTTCAGTTTCTTGAACATTTTTCTTTAAAAACAAAAGACAAAACAAAGACATAAGTTACATGAAATTTCAACCTTTTTTTCCCCCCACCAGAAAGACCAATACATTCTGAATTTGTCATAAGCTCATTTGCCAATAGAGTTATTTGCAAAATTTACTGCCCGGGCTGTTCACAAAAGTTCTGTAAATTGTCACTCACATCCTTGCTTTTCTTAGCTGGTGGTCTCAAGAAGCCAGGAAAGTCTAAGCTGGAAAGGAGAGGAAACTTCTTGAGTGAGCAGAGGTAGGAAAAGGTCCAGATTTCCTGTGACATAAACAAGAGGAACTTTTGTTTCCTGGGGATGGCCCTGCCCGTGAGTCAGTGTCAGGGCTGGGCTCTGGCTGAGCTGAGCTCATGCAGGGCAGGGCCAGGACTCCAGGACTCCTCTTGGACACCTCCAGCTGCTGAAAGGCAGCTTGGCTTCACAATGGGAGAGGAGGTATTTATTTTACAATTAGTTGGGGTTTTCTCTCTGTGGCTGTTTGAAAATGTTTGGTAAAATATACTCTGCATAGCACAGGTTTCATCTGCGTGCTTGTCTGGTTCTTCTGCACATTTTGGAGATGCTGGCTAGGTAAAATAAAAGAAGGAAAAAGAGTGCTGAGGATCCTGAAATCCATTCCTGCTATGGAGGTCCATATTAGAATAGGGGGTTACTTTTGTGTGAAAACCATATTCTCTCCTGGCTCTATTTAGCTTGCATTTTTTCCTTTCTGCCTGTTTGGCCATTAAACTCGCACACGTGTTTTCTATTTCTATATGATGTGGTTTCAATTTTCTTATTCTAAAGAATAATGCAAGTTTAGAGTTAAGCAAGACAAGTTTTAAAGTCTTTAGGATGCGTTGCTCTTTCAAATGTTTGCTTAGTAAGTGAAAATTCACCACCCCCCACCCTGTGTTTTTTCCTTCCTAAATACACCAACAAAACTGTACTTCTTGTCAGAAAAAAGAGGAAGAGCTTTACTAATTCCTCTTCTGTGTGAGGTGCCATTTGTCCAAGTGAGGAAAATGGATATGAATGAGTGTTTTAGAAAATTATATTGTGGTAATAAAACCTACATGGAAATTATCCTTTTTTCTCTCCAAGAAAAAAAAGAACTAGAATCAACTGTTGCTTGTAACATTTTATAGAAAGCTGAATGGAGAGATACCAAGTCATCTGTTTAATTATTTGCAGATACTTTGGGAGCTCTTAGTACAAAAATATAAATTTCCCTCAACTTTGGCTTTTCACAGCAAAAGTCAGTAAGCTGTGTGCAGAAATGAAGCAACAAGTTTTTTGAGTTGCCTTTTCTCCTAAAATGTGCCATGTGTCTTTCTTGTTTTCTGCCTTAAATATAGAAAAGAGGAAGGAGGAAAGTAGTGTGAAAGGATCATAGATGAGCCAGGCACTTGGTAAGATAAAAACTCTGTAGGCCAGTTTCTAAGAAGCCTTTTTAATGCTTTGTGTGTGTTTCTATAGGAGATTTTTGGCGTTCTGTGTTTCTAAAATAGTCCTTCAATACTAGAGATGTGAGCTCATATTATTACAGTTAGCTGGCTAAGGGCTTTATAAAAGCTTCCCAATAAAAGCCAAGGAGAGGGAGGGAGGGCAGATCCTGGGGAGGTCCTGCTGCAGCAGTGACCAGCGCCAGGCAGGGGCTGCTGGGCTCTTTGCCATGCACTGGCCACACAACGAGCAGAGCCCTCCACCTGCACAGCTGACACTTCCCTCTGCAGCAGCCTCGGTACCTAAAGCACTGCTGGAAAGAAAAGCTGAAACACATGGTGAAGGTCATTTTCCATTTGTCTTTTGAGTCACTTGTTGCTCTGCAGTCTTCCTTGTAAGTCTTTAAAATAAAAATATCTCCCTATTCTTCCTCAGTAACTTTTGATTTAGGTGATGTAAGGTGAGGGGAAAAACCTCAAATCTAAAAAAGAGGAGAAAAGAAGAAGTATTATTCCAAAATGGAATAAATGTTTGTTTTCAGCACTAAATCTGGGATAATCTGCATGACACTATGGGCTTGTTCTTTTGTTTATGAGAATTGAATTTGAAAAATGTCATTTAACAGCTACTTGTCAGTTTGTTGACAACATCATAACTTTCACAAAAGAGCTAAGAAATATTGTTGCCACTTTGAAGAGGATGATATTAAAGAAGAGACATTCCCTACTTGCTGTTTTCATAGGTTTTGCTATTCTTCTCAGAGATGGAAGTAGCTGCACTGCTTCCCTTACTGCTGCAAAAGGAAGTGGAGATTCATGTAGCAGTTGTAAGGTTCAATAATTGTTGTAAAAGAGGGAGGTTTTATAACCATTTTCTAGGCTGGGTGGTGCAATCTGGATCATGCAGGTTACCAGCTGCAATCTAGACAGGCATGGTTCTCTTGGGAGAGTAGGAAGGAATTTCATTCACTCAGTGCAGACTGACTAAAGTATTTTTCCTAGAAGAGATAGAAATTAATTGTGAATGGCAACCTGCAAATTGTAAAATTCATTACAAAGAGAGCAAGGGGATATGTTTCCTTTACATTTATTTGAAGGAAAGTAAAAAAGGAGAATGAAAAATAAAGCAGGGAAGAAAGAAGGCTTTTTGCTTAAAAAAATACTTTTGATACAAAAGCACCTTCTAGCATTACAAATCTGCAGCTTGAGGAAAAAAGGAAATGAGCTTGTTCATTGTGCTCATTGTGATGTGCATGCTTCCAGAGCTTTGAGATCAGGCAGCTGGGAGCATGCTGTGTGGGTTTCATTCTGTGCTTGCCTTTTATTTCATTTACTTAAGTGGTTTTACTCATCAGTGGTTCTAATATGTCTCGCTCCAATTGTTTCAGCAGCATCTATCTAATCTAAACTCTTCTGTTCACTTTCTCACCATTAACCTTTTAGCAAGGCAGATTTTTAGTTCATTAATGGTTTGAAACTGACAGCCTGACAGCATCAAATGCCAGGAGTCCAAATTTTACAGAAATACTGATGATCTAATGCATGCAAGTTAAGGTATATAGGTTTCTCTCCTGTCCAACACATCAATCATGTTGGGAGGAAAAAAGCCTCTCCAGTCCCCTCCCTGCCCATAATTTCAAATTTTAAGAACTTGTCAAAATATGAAGTTACAACAGTTTTAGAGTCTGAACTTACCTGCTGGTAGAATAGGTTTAACTGTGGACTACACTGCAAAAAGCAAAATGTGCACTCCAAGCTATCCAGAGTTTTACTGGGAGTGATGTTTCACCGTTCATGGTTTTGTTTCTGCTCCCTTTTCCACCCAAGAGGTTAAACCAAAAACTTTGCATTGCATGGTTTACCTACCTATTTCTTTGAATGTTATTTCATATAGCACAGATTTCTCTGGTGAGTTGCATAATGCTAATGAAGATATTCTTCATCTGTGGTTTGAAGACTGATGGCTTCCTAAATACCTGATAGTTTTAGTGCTTGGATGAGACATTTGGTGCTGGCTCAGGTAATTTCTAAATGGAGCTCAACAGCTGGAAACAGGAACAGAAGCTATTGCTGAAGAGAAGTTTTGTCATTGCAAATGGGAAGTTAGGAGGCTGTGCAGCAGCCTCTCTAATTAGAAGTCTTCCCCACTATGAAGGTTTGAGACTCCCCTAAATGCAGAAATATAAATTACATGAATGTGGACAATACAGTTACAGTTCAGCATAAACATCAATTTCATCACTGAGAGAACAGTTTGTATTCATACTCTGAAATATTGTGCATCTCAAGATGTCTTAAATTTCTAGTGGTTTCTCAGCAAAAGCTGGTAACAGTCAAAGCCCTTCCAGACAGCTTGACTGGAAATAAATCAGAGTTTATTCAGGAGGTTGGTAAGTTGTACAAGGTTTCATTTTGTAGTGTTGTGATGAACATAATCTACCTTACAGGTCATAACATGTTTGAGGTGGCTAAACAGGAACTGTAAATATACATTTCTGTACTGTGGATTTGTCTTTTTCATTGCAATATCTGATTGGCAATGCAGTATTTGATTTTTATAATCTTTTAGATTCATAGTGGGTTTTTCACTTCTGTGGCAGCTACAAATGATGGCCCAGCAAAGTAGACTTACATACATACCATAAAACATTTCTTAGTTTTGAAATTTTTCCATTGAATATTTCTGTAGTGTCTTATCAGAGGACTGTATAATTTTGAAGGCTTTTCTAATTATTTTCTCTATATATCTTTGTTCTCTCTATAATTTTGCTTTCTTTTTAACTGAAGAACTTAGTGTGTTTGATAATATTTGGGTGGGAAATAGGAGTTAGAGTAACCCTTTGAAGTTTCCCTTAAGTTATCTCTTTGGTTTTATATCACTTTGCTTTATTTAAATTTACTTTCTGAAGTGTCCTGTATTCAATATTCCATTTTCATGTTAAAGAATAATAATTCTTGGAAACTGGAAGATCCTGGGAAATCTGTACTGCAGATCAGGACTGTGTCTGGGCTCTCATTGTGCCTCCATGAGAGGTCAATACTGCAAGCCTGGGGATGATGTTGGGAAGGAAGAAATTCCTGCAGGGAGTCTTAACAGCCTCGAATAATTTTGAAATTTGTATTAATAACCATAAAGGACCTTTGTTCCTTGGCAAATCAAGCAGTCGCATTTTCATTGCATGCAACGTTTAGCACCTGTAGTTCCTGTGAAAGTGTTCCAGTCTGCTGGAGCACACACTGTGGGAAGGAGTTACCTCCCTCTGTTTTTAATATGGCACCTGCTAATTTCATCTGATAGCCCTTAATTTTAGTTAATGGAAGAGATGAGTGAGTCCTTAATTTTTATTACTGGAAGAGTTAATGAGTGACTCCTCCCTATCTACCTTCTCTCCTGATTTTTATAAACTTGTGTCACCTGTATCTTTTTTTCCCAGAATGAGGGATCTGTTCCATATGTTTGATCATTCTTGGGGACTTTCTGTCTTTTTCAGTCCCCTTGAGAACTCAGGGGGTTTGTGTGCGAGGGCAAAAGGAGGTGAGAACTGCACACAATGGCCAAGGTGTTGGATGAATTTATGCAGCATTTTTATAGCTTCTCATTGCTCTTTATTGCTTTCCAAAGTATTAACAACTATGGGTTTCAAAGTCTGTAATTTCTCTCTTAAAATAGCCCTTTTCCTGCAAATGTGTCATTTTATTTCTACCTGAATTTAGTTTCTGTCTTTTCCCTTTGGTGGGTCATCTGGGAAGGTGTGGGAAACAAGAGCCTTGATCTAGATCCCTGAACAGCTCCACTGATCACCATGATAAAACTCTTTGTTTTCTGTCTTTTAATAAGTTACTTATCCAAGTTAATACCTTTTTTTAAAGGATGAACAGTAAACTCTTCCTAATCTCAATCTTAGTTTTGAATGTGCAGTGAGGTTACTATTTCAATCTTCTTCAAGAGCCAGAACCAGGAGCTTTTAAAATTTGTGTATTTTAATGAAAATTGCTGTGAATTGGCTATGCAAAATAGAAAAGATAATACAGGACTTGTATAAAGACAACACTGTATGCCACAACATCATTATCTAATTATTTAGCTATTAGGCAGCTGGATTTATAGATTTCTTGCTAATCTGTAGATATATAGATTCAGATAGATAAGGACAGATCTTTAGAAAGATTACCTGGCTGCTGTCCTGGCAGGTAACATGCATGGACTACACAGCAAAGATATTTAAAAATATCAACTACCATGGGATTCTGGTGATTGAATTTAGGTGTCTGTGATGCTGCTTGTAGACAGCAAGCAGTCTTTCTTCACAGTCTGTTGACTAAAAAGCATTATCAGGACAGGAGCTTTCTTTATCCCAAAGATGAATTACATGCTAAAGGGACTGTTTTACCTCCTGTGACAAAAGGGAAGCCTGCAGGGACTGGCATCTGGCTCACAGCTGATGTTTGAATGAAGTTAAGTCAATCTTGAATAACTACATCAGGACACTAAATCTTGTCAAAACCAACTGAATGTCATTGTACTAAGAAGTATAAGCAGATTACATGTAAACTATGAGGCTCATGTTGTCACAACAGAGCAAGGGGTAGTATGAAACCCTAAATTTTAAGATTTCTTAGCTTTTCAGTGGTTAAGTAAGAAATCATGCTAAATAATCACTAAAATAATATGCAATTGTGAGTAACATATTCAGTAGATAAAATTTGGTTCATACAAGATAAAAACAATAAAGTGAATTTAATTGCAGGGCCTAGTGCCTTCTCCTAAAGAAAATACACACCTGGAAAATCTACCAAAGAACTTAGTCTCATCTTTAGTTTTGGAGTAACAAACTCTGAACCAATAGGGCGTGTCAACACATACTGATTAAATAATCCTGCCCTTCCTTTCTCCCTCTCTTTGCTTCTGTATGTAATCCTTCACAGTGCTATGCCAAAAGCAGTGCAGGCTTGTCATTTTCTCTTTATTCTGCCACAAACATATAAATAATTCCTTCTCTGTCCAGCAGGTGATTTTCAAGGACTTCCCTTTATGTGATTTTCAAATACTTTTTGATGTAGTTAAGTAAAACACCAGTAACTTCTTTTATTAAATATTTCAGAAGTTACAGTTACTTTGAAAAATAGAATGGTTTTTATTCAAAATAAAATGTGACTGTTCCTTAAGCATTCAAAAATTTATACTTGGGCTTGATGTAGTTTAAGCATTTTAACCAATGAGTTGAACTTGTTTGGCTTTTTGTCAACTATAGGAAAGAATTATATCAGAAGAATAAATATCAGTGATGAATCAGAAAAAAAAGCCCCAGAAAAATCATGTTTTGTTCTAAAATTTCCCTTGTCTAGGGACCTCAGTTCTGTTTGCTTTGCTTTGTTTACTTGCTTGCTTGCTTGTCTGCTTGGATTCCAGGGCTGTGACAGTGGATGCAGTAATTGTAAGGTGCTCTGACAATCAGTGCTGTGTTTCTAGGGCACCAAGTGAGCTAAGGGTGGTGTAATGTAATCACAACCTGTTCACCATTCTCTGCAATGGGTATTGTAGTAGGATTTAGACAGACATGCTATTTTAATACACACCTTGTCTTTTCTTTCTTTTTCTTTCTTTGTGCTCAAGAAGTAACTCCTGAATTGAACACTAGAAAGCATTTTTCCCCCAAATACCTCTAGTTTTTCTGCATATGCATGCTAATTCTAAAAGCCTTTAACATTCAAACAACATATTCTTGTTGACTACATGAATATTGCTCTCCTCTAAAGCACTGATGGTGGTGTAGCCACTTCCCAGTGGACTGATGTACATGAGCATTTATAGGGCCTCCACTCCTTCACTCTTGACTTGTGTTCATTCATTGTGTTCATTTCCAAGGAGCTCCAGTGGGATGAAGGCTTTGGTCTTTTGCTTTGAAACAACAGGATGCTTATTTGGAGGATCACCTTTTATTTAGAGATTGTTGATTTTGTCTAGACAGAGAGGATTAAGATGCTAGAAGTTCATATGCCTTTCACAGCACCTAAATACAGGGGTTTGCAGTCTTGCTGCAGAAGGGTAAAGCCTTTCACAGGTAAAATCTTTTTCAAAATTAAAAAAGGACTTATATCTTTGCAAAGATATGATGTAAATCAGAAGGCCTATGTTCATTCAAGTCTAAGTGTCATCTAAAATAGACATCAGTTGGAAAAAACTGCACTTTAATCTGTTGGAATATGGACAAAGTGTGAAAATGTGCCTTTTTCAGGTTGTCAGGTGGAAGATAGTATAGTTTGACTATGTGAAAAGAAATTGTAATATGAAGCTTAAAATACTTTAATTGATTTGTTGTCTGCATTCTGTGGAATATTTACCAAACATCCCACTAAAAAGTTCTCTTGAGTTGTGCTTCATTGATGCTGTGGTTAGGGGGACCATTCTTTAGGGAAGCATCATCTGGTATTTAGAGCTGAGTGATGTTCATGTTTCAACTTTTGAATGATGTAAAGGCAAGAGCTACTAAAGAAGAGTTTGGACCCTGGGTTTGAGGCAGAGTTGGTTTATTTTTAAGCTCAAGCTGGGTGCCTCTGAAGAGGGACCCTGAACAAAGAAATCCCTGGGCTTTACACCCTCCCAGTTTGTGCACAAGATGTTCCCGTGCCCCGCGTGCACCTCTTGGTCCAATGGTGAATTATTGTCTGGGGTCCTCCAATATCTCACTGCATTCTTTCTCCATGTCTGTGTGGACAGGCCATTGACTGCTCTTATCTCCCAGCCTGAGGCCCTCCAGGGTCTCAGAGACTGGGTACCCTTATCTGAATGTACCCAGTCTCTGTTTCCTCCCCTGCTGAGCCAAGGGAAGTTCACCTGCTCCAGGCTTTGAGCTGGCAGTAGAAACGTGTGCAGTTTTGGCAGCTGGGTCTCCCTGTGTTATTGGGGAGTGCATTGGGCAGATGTTCCTGACTGATTGGTGTTAAAAACCACAAATAATTTACATGCATATGGATGGTCTTTCTAGCAAAGCAAAGCTGTGAAGAAAGTAATTACAGAGGAAGAAGCTACTGTAGATGACTGAAGCAATCAAATGTGTAGACAGGTGTTTAGTTCACTTTTGTTCAAGAACTTTTGTTTTCTCTGTAAATGTTTCTTAAAATTCCCATTACCCTCTTTGAAGTCCCCCGTGGTGACTCTTCAGAAAAGTGTTAACTCTGTTCTTTTGGGAAAGCTCAGGATAGCAATACTTGATCATACTGTCACAGAAAGGGCTTTATGTGGAGCTGAATGTTGGTAGCATGGGAAAAAATGAAATCTTGGACATTTATTTTGTTTCTGACAGAGTGAGAGCATTTTGACATCTGAAAGTCTTTGGGGTGTTTATATTTTTTCTCTTTTTCAGATTTTAAGGCAGAACAGATAGGATGGATGGAGAACTTGACACTCCTTAAGCACTTGATGCATATTAGAAAAAAAAGAATTAATTTGGCTGCTCCGTCATGACACCAGCAGTATGGATAGTCAATGAGAAGATAGTTTATGCTCCTGTTAATTCAGAGCTAGAAGGCTCTAATAACCATTTCTGCTTCTTTGTGAACAAATATTCTCAGTTACAAAGACACACTGAAGGCTACAGCTTTTATGCTCTCACTAATAGTGGCCCTGGATTTGCATATAAACCTATATATTAGAAAATTCTCATGCATATAAGCCACACCTAAATATACTTAGGTGAATGTTAAAAGGAAGTATTGTGGTCAGAGAAACATGATACTTTTTTCCTCTGACCCAGTCATTGAGGTTTTCTGAAAATCTAAAAGTTGAAAAGATACATAATTGCCTTTTCCTCCCTTCTTTTAGGCACTAGTGCACATTGTTGTATTTTCAATATTCAAACTGACAAACTGTGTTAAGCTTCATGTTTCCAGCTCATACAGCCTCTTCTTATTAATTCTTTTATGTCTGATGTATTCCTTAAGAATATCTTCATAGAGTTGTATTCCAAGTAGCAGTTTCCAAAACATTTTATCTAGGATAAATACCTCAATACACTTTCCAAAATAAATGATGATGCTGAGTAAATCCTTTTTTCCTTATTCCTGAGTAAATAAGCTATTGCTTCAAAAAGGCTTTATTGTTAAAGGAGTCTCAAAGGATAAGTATGTTACTTTGGTGCAAAGTGAAACAGAACCTTCTGCATGGACCTATCTGTGCACATATGACAATTCAATTCAAATTTTCTGATGAAATATTTTAGACACACTAGACCTGAATAATAAAAGTAAATCTACAAGTCAGTTTTCAGCCACAACAGAAAACCCTGAAGTATAATGATAAAATATCCTGAAGGAAGAAACTTGGTCACTGGTCTACTTTTTTCTCCCTCTGGTCAGAGCTCAATAGTTGTAGGAACAACCACAGTGTCTTTAGGTGAGAAAAACTCCATTTGTTTACTGTCCATTTTGTGTTCTTTTTCTCTTGTGTTCTCTGCTGTTACAGGATTGCAGTTGACACAAAATATATAAATGAAAGAAAATTAGACAGTTCAGATTGTACCATGACCTCATTTACCTGACTTTGTGGCCACCTAAACAATTTTTGTAATCCCTGTTAATTCAGTGTCAGAGGAAACTGGTCTGCAGTAATGCAGATTTGCAGTGTACCAAAATGCCATTGAGGCCCACAGAACTGGATATTTGGTGCTGGGCTGTCCCTCCATTGGCTTCATTGATCAGTTTAGCATCAACACTGCCAGGTTGCTGCTAAATCTGCACCATGATTTGGTGACAGCTAAATAATCTAATTATGCTCACCTTGCCCAAATAGTGGGATTAAGATTCTGCCTCTTTTGTTGATAATATTCTGTTGGTTTGGGAGTTAACCTAGGCTTGGAGTCAGAAAACACAAGCTGTTTCCACCATGTTTTTCTTGTGTGACAGGACTAAGCAAGTCAGAGTGACATCTACAGAGAAATACAAGCGGAACAAGGCTCACTGCCACCACCTAGAAAAGGGATTTATGATAATCAGGATGCTGGAGGAGGACAGATGGAAACTGAAACTTTAGGAGTGTCTTTAGGAATGTCTCTGTACCACCAGGCTAGAGATACAAGGGCACAGATTAATATGCTGCCCTTCTTGCTGGTGATGAAACCATTCTGCAGTTAAGAATCCAAGATAGTTTTAGAGAGAAAATGCTGAACTTCACTTGTCTTTGCAGCCTGGTATTTAGGACACTACTGGGAGATGCCATTATGGATATTCTGGTTCATGCTGCATTTGACTTTTAATTGCAAACATTATTGACAACATGATAGATTTAGGTAAATGAAGTGAGACAGTTTATGCTGGGAGATGTCAGGGATTGCTGACAGGGTTGAGGATCCTGTTATTGGATATGGAATGTCTAAGTTCCCAAAAAGTCCTTCAATTCCAAGTCTTGTTTTGTGCCTGTATTCCAAAGGGCTAAGATGTACTTGCTTCTTAGGAATCCTGAGCCCAATAGGTAAGAATTAATCAGGTAAAAGACTAACAGCAAAGCTGGAGCTGTCTATCAGTACTTTGTAGCATAGATCAATGTGTCTAGAAGGGCTTGGACCATCTTGTATGTAAAGGAAGAACAGAGGAGGAGAAAGAATTACATTGAAATCTTCAGTTCGACATATTGGGTGTTCTTTGCTCCCATGTTTCCTTTTTTTAGAAGTGAAGGTTTTGATAAATTGTACTGGGCCTTCAACTGAAGAAGACAACAAAATATCCTGTAGTAACTGTTTTTGAAAAGAAAAGTGTATGTCATGCAGATTGGATCAGCAAAAATTCAAGTTGGGCTTGCTTTGTTCTCCTCACCACTAAAACACTTGGTAGATATTTGACCTGTATGGGAGTATGAGTGGCATAGAAGAGTTGGAGAGAGAGCAGGAAAGTTTCTGGCTTATGTGGGAGATGTTACTGTCTCCCATTTTTGTTTTCTTGTCAGAAAAATTGGTGGCTCTGATAATAATGCTTGCTCTGGGTCTCCAAATCTTATCTATACTTGAGTTTTTAGCCTGTTTTAGCAAAACCATCAGATTTACCAGATCACAGAGGATTCAGTATCTCTTAGAGTGAGGAGAGTTTATCTTGGGTAATTCCTAATGAACAAAAAAGTACTATATTAAGTTTCATGTAGGTGTTTTCAGAAAGTGGTGACATATTTTCCATGCAAATGTAGACCAATTGAAAACATAAATAATAATTTTTAAATCCCACCTCCTTTAGAACCTCTTAACAGGACAATTGAACTTGTCAGTTCAGGTCCACTTGAAACCAGATTTACATGACTTATCAATTTTTATTCCTTTTTCCTGTCAGTGATGCTTGTTTCACCCCTAGAAATCCCAGAGTGTAGTCCCCTCACAATTAAAGAAAAGCAGTTTCACTTGTCTTCTCCTCTCCCTGTCTCACAACAAATTCAGGTATCCCTTCTCACTGGAGTGGGTCCTATGCAACCCTCATAAAAATTATTTTAATTCTTCCTCCTAGCTCCTAATAAAAGAGCAGCCTTGTTTGGATAGTATTCCCTTTACTGTTCACAAATTGGTTCCCAATGCTGATTTATTACCTGCACAGGCTTTTGTTCTGAATGAACAGATGAAATAATGTTTTCAAGCATTGCTCTTGTATCTGCTTTTATATATTAGGAAATTACTTTGCATAATGGATTTTCCACTAGAATACACAAATATCTTCCTTTTTGTGCATGATTCTTTTGTTGTGATCTGTAGCTTGTTAGATTTTAGCCTGTTGTGGGTTTATATGGTGTTTGGTTTCATGGCATAAAATCAATGATTCATGTATGGTAAAGCAATTACTAAAATATTTCCTTTAATTAACTGGTCTTGCATAATAATTTAATCTTTAAAATAACAAAACCTCCCCTAATTTAAAGGGTTTTCATATTCCTTTAGTGAGCATGTCTTTATTGCAGTGCAGTTTAGAGTATCTGTTTTTGTCATTTTCCTAAACAATTTCATGAAGCAGAAATGTGAATAAAGGTTTGATCATGACTGAGCATGTACTGTGGTGTGCAGCTATCTTGAACTGCCCTGTTTGCCTCTGAACCAGAAGCTGCCTTCCCAGTCTTGCTTTCATTTTGAAGGCATTCTGTACTTTTATCTGTGTAAATGCAAATGCCTGGTAGCTTCAAATTCTTCATTATATCTCTTTTAGTACAATTTTCACTGCTTTGCAGATAGATCTCAGATTTATAATCATCCTTCTTTACTTTAAACTTCTTCAACACAACCAGGTCATGAACTTTTCTGTTTTCTCTCTCTCAATTTGCAGATACCTGTCATCTCGTATTTTTCTTATTTCCAGCTAATACTTCTTATCTTTCATTCCCACCTCAGAAAAGAATTTGGGAGATTCTCTAGAGTTTTGTTGTTTATTTCTCTTCCTTAGCATTTCACAAACTCTGGATTCTGAGCAGAGTTATAAGCTCATCAGAAGGGCAGGTGTTTCTTCTTCCACCTGCAAATTAGGTGGCAATGGAATGCCTTTGGTATTGCAATTCATAGTCTGCATTGCTGCCAACATGGATTTAATGACTGTCTTGTGCACAACTCTTACAACCATCTTTCCTCCCTATGTGCTCTTTTTACCAGCCTGAAATCCCTGTGTGTATTTGAGTCCTTTCCATAGATATATTTTCACATATTATTACATATTATTAACATGGAGCTCTCAGTATTCCTTATATACCTTGGAATTTTTCATCTACTCAAAGACCTCTACTTCTATTGCTTCTTATATTGACCAGTGTTTCCTTATGGTCCTCATGGTACCCAGTACTTGCAAGGCTGGATCTCAGCACTGTGGTCTCTAAGCTGTTACTCTGGAGGTCATGAAAGCATGAAGGAGCTTTGTGGTGCTTGTGCAGACCTTGCAGGGAATAATGGCAGCTAGGGCTTTTCAGAAACAATTATGCCAACAATTATGCTTATTTTCTCGTCTACACATTGCTAGGATTTTAAAGATAGAAAACTTTCTTCATAGGGAGACAAGCTGAGAAAGAGGGGGGATAGCATGCATATAATAGGAGAAGATACATAAAGATTAATATCACTGATTTTATTCTATTTTATTTTGGTGGGGGCAGATGGTATTTGTTTAGTGTTACCTCAGCTTACTTGTCTGAGGCAGATTATTGCTTATTATAGTAGTTCACTGTAAATTAGTTACTTTTGCTAAAAAGATATAAAAAATTAATAAAATAAGAAAGAGATGTTGTCGATATAAAAATCACACTCAATCTAGAATGACTAAAATGAATATTCCTTGTATGAACAGAAGTCAAGTGGGTTCCTCTCTGCTGCTTCTTTCAGCTTTACTTTTGGTACTGAATAACACCTTTCCCTAAATCACTTCATCAATTGCTTAATATTCAATCTACCAGTGAAACTTCTGTGAGTCTTCCCTGAAACTCAGGGAAGTGTTAAGGGGTGATCATTTAAAATTGTTAGAAATATTAGTGGAGGGAAATTAAAGGATCACATTTTTATCAATTATTTATACTTTTAAAAAAAGTTAATCCCCAGTAACAAACATAAGTATAGTTTATAATTTGCCTCTTTTTCTTTACTGTCCCTTTTCTACTCCTATATTTTGTATTTCCATTACTATTTTTTATGTTGTCCAACTTTTAACTGAACCTGCAAATTTTAAAGAAGAATAATTATTTTTTTTCAGAGTGTTGGGAAGAAATTACCTCCAGCCACAGCAACTCAGGAGCCAACAAAAATAGAAGTGGACAGCAGAACAAAAAGTAGGTTTCATAGGTTTTTCTTTTTTGCACTTTGTGCTATTAAAAGCAAGCTGAATGCTTTTATTTGGTTTTGGGTAAAAGAGTGTCCTGTATGTAAAAAAGCCAGGATGCAGATAGATATATTTAGGATAAACTTTGAGTAGGTGGTACCTAGACAAAATGCTTTGTTTCACAGAATCCTCTGAATTGTTTTTGCTCTTGTGACCCTACCTCATGTTTTCTGTCACCAAAAATCAAGTTAAATTATGTGATAAACTTTCAGCCTTGGGGATGCTTTGGAATTAATCAGAGTTGAATAAGATCCAAATTCAGGTTGTAACTTGTAGGTGGGTCATAGAAAAATTTCTCTCAGTGCGAATGCCCTTGCCTTTTTCCTCTTTTAAAAAAATTATTGTAATTATTTTATTTTTATTTCTTTATGTAGAAGAAATAACACTGTATGCATGATATAGTTTGTATGGGAAATCAAAGAGAAGGCTCCAGGGAGACCTTCCAGCAGCCTTCCAGTACCTCAAGGGGACCTACAAGAGAGCTGAAGAATGAATTTTTACAAGGGAATTCTCACAAGTGACAGGACAAGGAGAAATGGCTTTAAACTGAGAGAGGGCAGGTTTAGATGAGGTGTTAGAAATTTCTTACTTGAGCACAGTAAGGCACAGGAGCAGGCTGCCCAGAGAAGGATGGCAGTGCTCAAGGCCAGGCTGGCTGGGGCTCTGAGCCACCTGCTGTAGTGAAAGGTGTCCTTGCCCATGGCAGGGGCACTGGGACTGGGTGATCCTAAAGTTTCTGTTCAATCCAAACTATTCTCTGATTCTCTGACCTTCAGTCCTTTTTTGCATCATTTCAGTGCTTAGCAATGACAGTAATGATTAAATCTTTCAGGTATGTCTCTGTGCTGTTCTAGGGAGGCATATGCAACCAGCTTACCAAATAACATAAATATATATTCCCCATCTTTTGATTTTATTTATGTAGAGTTGCAAATAAATGTTACAGATTCTGGTGGAAAAGAGTGAGGGAATTGAACATGGCCATACCTTAGACAAGAAGCTGAATATAACAGAGTTGACTTTCTTTAAATATTGCCCAGTCCTTCTTCCCTGATTTGTTTATCCTTTTAGATAGCAGATAACATTTTGTCTCAGAACTGAAACCCATACAGACATATGCAGGAAAGCATCTGGATCAGCAGGGCAGGGTCTGTCTGAGGGAAGTGTGTGGCTGCAAACTGGTTTGTTCAGGTTTTCAGCTCAGAGTTGCAAAAGCAGCTTGAAAGAGTTTTTAGTGAGTTATTGTCCATTAGCCCCACCACAATCACTGACTTGCTACATCCTCTCATCTTGTGACCCCATGCCAGCAGGCTCTAAGGGAAAATACTGCAAGATTTCAATTGCCCTGAGGAAGTGAAAACTTGAAATACTGAAACATGTGTGAACTGGTAATGCAGAAGAGGGCTCCTGAAGGTGTTTTGGAATTACCTTTGCCAACCTGCAGGCTGAGCAGTTCAAGCTGACCTGAGTGCAGGTCCAGGGGCTTTCCCACCTGCAGCATTAACCCTTGTGTGGGAAGCCAGGCTGCTTCTTTCCACATCACCTTATACTTCTGAATATATACAGCTCACTAAATCCCATCCCAGGGTATGGGAGGTTCAAATGTTCACATTTATAAACTGAGTGTAGAAACCTTCTGACCAATGGTTAGAAAACTGTATCTTCTACTGTGATCCATTGAGCTCTGGCTGAATGTATGGGAGACATTTTTCACTTTTCAGAGACTTTTCCATCAACACTTTTGGCCTCTGGATGGTCCTCCTTTCACCTCATTTTATTTCCCATGGACACATCTTTTCGGCCAGAAAAATCCTTCTTCTGTCGCTGTTTTCATTCAACATCCACTTTGTCTGAGTTGGTGAGAAGGATGGACTCCTTATTTGCACAGTATCTTGTTGCATTTTAACTAAACTGCATTATTTATTGTTTTATCTTTTCTGGAATCTCTGGAGCCTCAGTAGAATTCTTGGCATCTCTGTAAATGCCTAGGAAAGAGAAGCACATCTATAGGAAGGTCTGATGTAATGTAATTATATATAATTTTCCTAGCCTCAAATGACATCACTGAAGACACATTTCATTCAGCTGAAGTTGTCCTTCACTTAAATTGAAAAACCTTTCAGTGCAAATGAAACATGCTTCAGTCTGGTTTGGTGTTTAATATAGGCAGAGGAATAATTTCTTCATAATAAAATTAATGTCTGATAGTCAGAAATGAGGAGTATGATCAGACCTTGGCCCAGGACTATTGTCTGAATAGTATTTGTTATTTCTCAGAAATTCAATTTTTACTTTTTATGACAAACAAGCTTGAAAAAGCATTCAGCCCAAGGATGTTTTCAATGTTCCCATTGCTGTGTTCAGCACAAAAGTATCATTCCACCTTGGACCTCAAGTACTCTCACTTCTGCCCGGGATGCTCGTGTCCCAGTCCTTGTTGGAGCCTTTAACTGCTGAACAAAACAGATGCTGTGCCATTCTCCAAGGAAGTAGCAAGAAACAGAAGACCCATAGACTAAGTTCAGTACAGAGAGGGAGCTTTTGGGTACATGGTTTAGATTCCTTTGGAATTACTCTTGGAGATGAATGCTGCAAGCAAGACAGAGCTTATGTTGGGAGAGGAATAATCCAGTTTTTATTTTTCCTCATTTCTTTCCACGACTATACCTTAGTGCCAACTGGATTAAAAAAATGCAATTGCATTGAGAAAGAGCCAGCTGAGAGAGGAAGCAGGTACCAGCAGCATCTTCCCTC